>NC_073406.1:8836309-9196309 GCF_028641065.1 Leucoraja erinaceus
CTGTATGGGATGTGATTTGGTCCATTGGAACTTTGACCATAGTTATGGTTGGATGAGAATTCGAGGTGATGCCAGCCTAGGGTACAAAGGAATGTTAATGTTTCTCTAACGTGCTGGTCTGTGAGCTGCAGGCTGCCGGGGAGACAGAATGCAAGCACCACATGTTGCAAATATACACTTTCACTCTTGATAAACAGATAGCCGGGTTGCCAAGAAATGTTCAACTACGATGAGACAATGGCTGAAAAATGTGATACTTGGAAGCGGTTTATGCTGGAATCAGGATTTGTTTTTTAAAATTGTGGCTCTCCTGTGAAAATAAAATCGATCTGTTATATCCCGAGTTCTTTAACCACTCATTGTGTGTCGGAGACACACTCACTGCTCGCAGTTCCCACAAGCACAACCCATTGCAGGAGAGTTCGACTCCGTACCCGGAAAATCCCCTCAGGATTTAAGCAACATGTCTTCGGAGACAGACACAGGCACGTTGGCACAGTGAGACGCTTGTCTTGCATTTCCATCGTATTGTTAGTGAACTCAGGACCTGCCCGGTCAGTACACGGGAATGACGCCTGCCGCCAACTCAGCCGCCAACCAAGGTAGTCGCTGCCTCAAAGCTCAAAGCGCTGGAGACCCGGGTTCAATCCTGACTATGGGGCTGTCTGTACGGAGTTTGTTCCTTCTCCCCGTGACCAGCGTGGGTTTTCCTCGCATGCTCTAGTTTCCTCCCACACTCCAAAGACATAGGTGAAGAGGAGTGGAGGAAAGATTTAATAGGAATCTAAGGGGTAATGTTTTCACACAAAGGGCCGTTGGTGTATGGAACAAGCTGCCAGAGGAGGTAGTTAAGGCAGGGACTATCCCAATGTTTAACAAACTGTTGGACAGGTACATGGCTAGGACAGGTTTGGAGGGATATGGACCAAACGCAGGCAGGTGGGACTAGTATAGCTGGGACATGTTGGCTGGTGTGGGCAAGTTGGGCCGAAGGGCCTGTTTCCACACTGTATCATGCTATGATTCTATGGTTAAGCTGTGCCAGGAGAGGAAGGGAACGTCAGCTATCTTGCAGCCACAGCAGGACCTGGGTCCGGGGTTAGGATGAGTGTTTCACCCCAAGCTTGGGTCGAGCAGGAGGAGCCAGCGGGATGATAGAAAGACAGAGAAAGATGATGAATGACTGATCTTGGGCATCATGGAGGAGTTGGGCCGAAGGGCCTGTTTCCGTGCTGAATGGTTCTGGGACTACCACCTTTATGAAGCTGAAGTAAATGTGCTGCTCCTGCATCTCACTCCACACATGCTGCAGGGCCTGCAGATTATATCCAATATGTGTGTCTTCATCCACTTTCGGAGCAGCAGCAGTATGTGGTTTTGCACAGATGCTGCTTTGTCTTGAAGTTAAATAAAGATGTCATCTTGGCTCCACTCATGACTCTAACTTAAATTCCAATTCCTCTGCAGGAGGTCACTGGTGCAGTGAGGCAGGAAAGTACTGTTGTCCCACACTCACTCACACTCACTGACACACACACACACTCACTCACACTCACTGACACACACACACACTGACACACTCACTCACACTGATACACACACTCACTGACACACACTCACTCATTCACACTGACATGGAAACACACACTCACTCACACTGATACATACACACGGAAACACTCACTGACACACACACACACTCACTGACACACTCACACACTCACTCACACACACACATACACACAAACACTGACACATGCATTGACTGACACACACTGCTACATACATACCCAGACACACACACTCACACTGACAAACACACATTGGCACACACACACAAAGACTGATACACAGACAGGCTCACACACGCACTCACGCTGATGCACACTCACACACATATGCGCGCACACTGACACACACATGAACGCAAGCTGTTGCTCTCCCTCGTTGCCGGAGGGGAGATCCACTTTTGTTGTGTGGTGAGTTTGCCAATCGAACAGCAATGATTGCACTTCAAAGCAATTCCTGGTATGTGTGCAGCTGCGGTTTGTGAGTGGCTGCAACGTGCTGCACAAATGGATGGACGTTCTCTGGGATGCTGCGAAGATTGACAACCTTTGGACTGGCAGCACAATCGGGCAGGAATAGCCGGCAAAAGGAAGACATGGAATGTGATGGAGGGGGCAAGGTGGCACGTTGAAATCTGCAGCTCACCAGAATGGTGTCTGAAGGTGGAGTGACCTTTGTCAGTAATTAAATATCAAGAAATACTATTTTTGGCTTTTGTTCAAAATTCAATCAGCATCTCCCCCCACCCACTTCCTGCAGCAGAGATTTGTGTTTGAGAGGGAATGCCATTTTATTCTGGGCTGTCCTTTTGGGAGAGAGAACGGGAACGGCCTCACGGTGAATTGAACTCTCAGCTTGCTGCAGACAAGGGGCCTCCTGTGTGTTCACTACCAGAGATGCCCTCCCGCTGTGGCGCCTGCCGCTGGGTGGAGAGAGAAGGGTAGAGGCTCTGTCCTTGCCCAGAGACTCCAGTGGGACTGAACCTGGCTTCCTCGCACTGCACGTCATGGCCTGGTGCCGCTGGAATTACACGGGTCAGGCCGCATGGAAGAGAGGGACGGGGTGGGGGGGAACTGCCGCTTCCACTGGGAGCGGTCCCTCCACACCGCCCAGCTTCACTCCCACCCTTTCTGGCAACCACTCCCAGTCCACACGCTCGTCACAAGCAAGTGGGGGCAACACAACATCAGCTCTTCAGCCTCAACCCCTTTCACCATCCGGTGAGGCACCGTTGCAGCAGTCCTGTTGCAGTAGCACTGATGCTGCAGCACCGATCCAATGGCACCAATGCTGTGACGCCAATGCTGAGGGCCCCATGCAATAGAGCTGATGCCATGGCACCTGTGCAGTGGTCCCACTGCAGTGGCACTGATGCACTGGTGCTGATGCAGTGGCAGCAATGTAGAGCACTGGTGCCAATGCAGTGGCACTAATGCAGTGGCAGCAATGCAGAGCACTGATGCAGTAGTCAGTGCCTGTGGACAATGCCTGTAGCGAGCGCCTGTAGTCAGTGTGTGCAGTCAGTGCCTGTAGTCAATTCCCTCTAGTCTAGACAGTGCCTGCCGTGTAACTGCCTGTAGACAGCGTCTGTAGACGGTGCCTGTAGACGGTGCCTGTAGTGCTGGTTTAGGGTCAACGCTCTGCTTGTGAAGAGCTGTGGACATACATGTTGAAGACTGAAGGATAGAACAGGCTGTGAGGTTGGGAGAGAGTTAAGGGAGAGGAGTTATTCTGCGGTGAGTGACCACAGCAACGTTTCAACATTGCCTGCCTGGGGGAAATGGTTTTATTTTGTTTGAAAATTGTAAGAATGTGAAAGGCTTGTCAGAGAATCCAAACAAAAGACATGCCATAGTCAGTGTGAGACAGGGATCGGCACATCTGCAAATGGTTGGTCTCCCTCTCCCGCAGAGAGTCTGGGCATTTTATGATTTGGTGAGGGGGGGGACTGTTTGCAATTTACAGCGATCAGTGCACACTCTGCCTTCCTCTTGGCCCTGAGCTCCGCTGGCTGGGTGCAAGGCAAATCAGGAGCAGATGTGCAGCTGAAGGGGGAAGGACCAGGGCGTTCGGGCTGAACGGGCTCCTGGCCACAGTGAAGTGTGGGGGAGGGAGAGGAGGAGCCCAGTAACTCTCTGGTGGGTTTGTTCTGACTTCTGACACACATGTGTGCTCCTGGCAGCAAATCTGCTCATTACATGCAGGGCCCTCTTCCCTTTCCGATACTATCTGCTGGAAGAACAAGAACATCATAACTCCACACAATTCAATTGCTCCCCCCCCCCCTCCCTCTCTCTCTACCCCCCTTAGTTTTGTTTCATTTTGTTTACTTTAGTGATGCAACGCCGAAACAGGCCCTTCGGCCCACCGAGTCTGTGCCGACCAGTGATCCCTGACCAACAGCAGCATCCTACATGCTTGGGTCAATTTACAAATTATATCGAAGCCAATTCACCTACAATCCTGTACGTCTTTGGAGTGTGGGAGGAAACCGATCACCCGAGAAAACCCACACAGGTCATAGAAACATAGAAATTAGGTGCAGGAGAAGGCCATTCGGCCCTTCGAGCCTGCACCGCCATTCAATATGATCAGGTCCCGGGGAGAATGTACAAACTCCATGTGGACAGCAATCGAACCCAGGTTGGCCGGCGCTGTAAGGCAGCAACTCTACCGCAAACCTCAACAGCCAGTGCGTTTCTTGTGCGGGGGGAGTGAATGCACTGAAGCAACATTACGCTCAGGCTCAGAAACCTAAGATGGACACAAAATATCTAACCAGTTCCCCGGTTCATCCCATTGTATCCCTCCTTCTCTAGCCAACACTGGAGTAACTCATCAGGTCAGGCAGCATCTCTGGACAAAACAGATGGGTGACGTTTCGGATCGGGACTCTTCTTCGGACTGAAAGTGGAGGTTGAGGGGGAGAGGTGGAAGTGTGAAAAGTCTAGGATCAATCAGGACTGGGAATAAATAACCACAGGCATTTTACAATCCAGCAGTATGGATATTAATTTCTCTAGTTTCAAATAACCCTTGATTTACCTCTCTCCCCCCCACCCTAGTCATCCTGCTAGTTTCACTGTTCATATCCCTCCATGATCACCTCTTCCACAGCCAACAATGGACCATTGTGGGCTCCATATTTCCTGGGTCATCGGGTCCGGCTCTGAATTGTTCTGATACCTTTTCATACCTCTTCCCTGACTCTCAGTCTGAAGAAGGGTCTCGACCCGACACCTATTCTTTTCTACAGAGATACTGCCTGACCCGCAGAGTTACTCCAGCATTTTGTCTCCAGCCCTGGTGAGCCCAATGTTGGCTAGGGAAGGTGTGATATCAAGAGGGATACAATGGGGTGAACTGGGGAACTGGTTCGACAACTAGGGTGGAGGAAGTGGGCAAGGGGGGAGGGGAGGGGAGTGTAGGTAAACGTTATTTAAAATTAGGGAATTCAGCGCATAAAAGATTCAGACGGCTTTCTGATTCACTCAGTGACATGGAGTAGTTGTGGTGACCCTCCAAAACTCAGAGGTCAAATATTGACCAGTTTTCAAGGCACTGCAACATTAGTTTAGTTTAGTTTATTGCCACATGTGCCAAGGTACAGTGAAAATATTTTTTTGCATGCTAACCAGTCAGCGGAAAGACTATACATGATTACAAAAAAGCCATCCACAGTGTACACGTACATAACAATGGGTATAACATTTAAATGCAAGATAATGTCCAGTAAAGATAGTTCAAGGGTCTCCGATTCGGGTCCAATTATCTCCAAAGATAGTCCAAGGGTTTCAGGACCACTATCGAGTTGTTGATTAGATGGTTCAGTTGCCTGATAACAGCTGGGGAAGAAACTGTTCTTGAATCTAGAGGTGTACGTTGGCACACTTCTATACCTCTTGCCTGAAGGGAGAGGGGAGAAGAATGAATGACGGGGATGAGACTGGTCCGTGATTATGCTAGTGGTCTTACCGAGGCAGCGTGAGGTGTAGGTGGAGCCAATGGAAGGGAGGTTGGTTTGTGTGATGGTCCGGGCTGCGTCCACATCCCTCTCTGTAATTTCTTGCGGAAATACCGCAAGATGCTTCTAAAATCTACACGTTGGGAAATGAGCCCCTTGGTTAAGATTGCGAGAGGTTTAGTGACTGGATGCTGCCGTTAATGGGGTGTACTCCCACCCACCCTCCGTCACCCTCGCTTGCTGAGGTGCGGCCAATCTCTCTCTCTCTCTCTCTCTCTCTCTCTCTCTCTTTCTCCCTCCTCCCTGACACAGTGCAACAGCTCACATTTATCCACGTTGAATTGCTGGAGAAATTCCAGCTCGTCTGTGCCCTCAGGGAGAGACAACGCCGGGATACGGAGAGGCCTTGCGTTGGCTGGGCCCCTCACGCTCTCCCCGGGCCACTAGACAAATTCCTCAGTAACACAGTCACCATTGTTCTACGAGCACAGGCAGAAGCTGAGACTTTGCACAGCAGGCAGCAACAGAGATACACGAGGATGTGGGGTGATCTTATAGAGGCTGTATAAAATCATGAGAGGAATAGATCGGGTAGATGCACAGAATCTCTTGCCCGGAGTAGGGGAATCGAGGACCAGAGGACATAGGTTCAAGGTGAAGGGGAAAAGATTTCATAGGAATGAAGGGTAGTGGGTGTATGGAACCAAGCTGCCAGAGGAGGGAGTTGATGCTGGGTCTATCCCAAAGTTTAAGAAACAGTTAGACAGGTACATGGATAGGACAGGTTTGGAGGGGTATGGACCAAACACAAGCAGGTGAGATAATGTTGGCCAGTGTGGGCAAGTTGGGCCGAAGGGCCTGTTTCCACGCTGTATCACTCTATGACTCTAATCAGTTCATCTTGTCTTCTGATGAACACAAAGAAACTATGGATGCTGGAAAGAACAGGAACAGTAATGTCCCGAACATTCAGCTGGTCGGGCAGCATCAATGGAGACCGAAACAGGTTACGTTTAATCACAGCTCGTTTAAGAAGGAACTGCAGATGCTAATGTACACCCAAGACAGATCACAAAATGCTGGAGTAACTCTGCGGGTCAAGCAGCATCGCTGGAGAAATGGAATAGGTGACGTTTCGGGTCGAGACCCATCATCAGGCCGTGAGTCAGGGAGAGGGAAACTAGAGGTATGGGAAGGCGCAGAACAAAGTAGAGCCGGCATCAATGACTCAGAATAGGTGGAGCCCACAATAGTCCATTGTTTAGTTTAGAGACATAGCGCAGAAACAGCCCCCGGCCCACCGAGTCCATGCCGATGGGCGATCCTCACACACTGACTCTATCCTCCACACATTAGGGACAATTTACAATTATACTAAGCCAATTAACCAACAAACCTGTATGTCTTTGGCATGTGGGAGGAGACCAGAGATCCTGGAGTAAACCCAGGCGGGGAGAACGTACAGACAAGCACTCGTAGTCGGGGTTGAACCTGTGTCTCTGGCGCTGTAAGGCGCCAACTCTGCCGCTGTGCCACCGTGCTGCTCCTGGCTGGGGGCGAGGAGACAAACGGTGAATTTAGATGGGAACTAGGGTGGGGGAGAGACGGAGAGATCAGGAATGCAAGAGTTACTGGAAGATAGAGACATCAATATTGATATCACTCCAGGCCAGTGCCTCCACACCTCCCTTGTGATACAATGGGGCTGGGAGGGCTGTCGTCAGTCTGAGAATCAAGATGAAATCCAGAACAAATGGTCTGGAGGGTTGAGTTGATGGAAGAGAAGATTAAGGACAGAGCCTGCAGTCGCTGTTCACCACTTTAATTAAAACATATGATTTGGAAAAAAACGTTACCCGGGGGCCCTTTGGAAGCTGCGGGGAGTATTGGGAAGGGTTGTTATCGTGTATTTTACATCGCACAATGCTGGCAGGCCGATGTGGAAGGGGAAATAGCAGTAAATTGAATCACGTTATAGCAATGATCAAATTGAGAGGAATGTGTTTGTAGTATTGTGGATCAGTTGTAGATCCATCTCTCTGATATCATGTGGATGAAGGGACTGCCAGCTGGAAGTCTGAGTCGCAAACACCCAACATCTGACTGGAACCACCGCAGGCTCAGGTCATTCCCACCCGCACCTTCCCTCTGGATCCTCGGGAAGGAAGGGCTTCATCCGAGATCCCTGTGGCGGTCAGTATACTGGCCCACCTCCCCCCCCCCCACCCTCCCTCCCCTCCCCCCCACACCCCCCTCTCCACCACTCCCCTCCCCAGCCTCCACCCGTGATTCTGACTCACCAGCGGTAGAGTTGCCGCCATACAGCGCCAGAGACCCGGCTTCGATCCTGACTACGGGTGCAGTGTGTGCGGAGTTTGCACGTTCTCCCCGTGACCGCGAGGGTTTTCTCCGGGTGTTCCGATTTCCTCCCACACTCCAAAGACGTTGCAGGTGTGTATGTCAATTGGCTTCTATAAACTGGCCCTAGTGTGCAGAATAGAACTAGTGTACGGGGTGATTGCTGGACTCGATGGGCCGAAGGGCCTGTTTCCACGCTGTACCTCTAAACCACATTGCCCCAGTATTTTGTTGGTTCACATGCTTGATCAATGGTGTTTTATCATTAATGTTTTATTATTAATAATGTTTAGTGTTTTGTGAATCATTCGTAACTGTCACTGTATGTCATGTTGTTACTTGTGGGCGGAGCACCGAGGCAAATTCCTTGTATGTGAATACTTGGCCAATAAACTTACTTACTTACTTACTTACTTACTTACTTACTTACTTACTTACTTACTTACTTACTTACAGTGAATGAGGCCATTCACACATCCAGACTGTGCTATCCTTCAACCTCCACACTGACTCATCGCCAACTAGAAATGTCTCTTTGTAGCCCGATTGGATATTTGTTGTTTTTTCTCATTTAAACGGTCCTTCCTGCCCTCGTCCTCAATGTTTCTGTACGTGGAGCTTTCAAAGAAATGGCAAACAAGACCTGCGTAGGCAAGGCGGTCGGGCTGAGCTTGAGGTGAGGTGCAGAGGCTGGGAGCAAACAGAGAGCGTTTGCTGTGAAAACAATCTTGTGTGCAGAGCAGAGGAAGCAGCGACCAGTCCCAACAACGACCCATCACTTCTCCAGAAAAATCAACTCAAGGCAGGGTGGGCACATTTACATTTTGTGATTTTTTTAAAAAAGCAACTCAGTCACTTCCAGCAAAAGCTTGACTGACGGACACATTCCTGGTCACCCCACCCTTGCTGACGGTAATCGCTCGTATGTTTCCGTTTTCCACTGGGTTATTCGGGAATTTCCCCCAGGGTTATTGCTGGGGATTAGAGCCACAGAGATCAACCTTCAACTACTGCTGACCGCATCTCAGGTTTGATCAGTGGGGAGAGAGGGCTGGGCATTTAAAAACCCCCCACAGCCCAGGTACGTTGTCCAGGGTAACGAGAGGGCTCAGGCCCCTACCCCATAACCCGGTGGGACCCCAACCAGTGACTCTGCTAAGCCTGAGCTGACCGCAGGCCTCTCTTGCCTCAGAGGGCGGTGGAGGCAGGTTCTCTGGATGCTTTCAAGATAGAGCTAGCTAGGGCTCTTAAAAATAGCGGAGTCAGGGGATATGGGGAGAAGGCAGGAACGGGGTACTGATTGGGGATGATCAGCCATGATCACATTGAATGGCGGTGCTGGCTCAAAGGGCCAAATGGTCTATTCCTGCACCTATTGCCTATTGTTCAGGTGTGCTGGTGAGAGAGTGATGGCTGTGCTCCAGAGACTCTGTGTACAGGCTGGTGGATGGGGACCTGCTGAGTTTAGTTTAGTTTAGTTTAGAGATACAGCGCGGAAACAGGCTCAGTGGCCGACCAGCGATCACCGCACACCAGCTCTATCCGACACACACTAGTGACAATTTATTATTTTGCCGAAATCCAATTAACATACAAACTTGTACGTCTTGGGAGTGTGGGAGAAAACTGGAGCACCCGGAGAAAGCCCATGCGGTCACAGGGAGAAGGTACAAACTCAGTACAGGCAGCTCCGGTAGTCGGGGTGGAACCCAGATCTCTGGCGCTACCAGGTAGCCGCGCCACCGTGCTGCGTGTTCTCAGTGACCAGCCTGCACCATGTGGCTGGAGGGTCAGGGACAGATTGGTGTTCAGCCCTGGCCACTGCACTGCGCTGTGACACACTGTGTGACACCAGCCCCAGCACTGACACAAGGCCAATGTCCCATCTGTCAGACCTGGACCTGATCCCAGCTCCCAGACACACTGCCGCCACATAGTCCTGTTCACCGTCAAATCTCTGGTCGGACTACACTGCCTTTATCCTACACTATACGTGATTCACGTTATTCCCTTTACCATGTGTCTGTACACGGTGGATGGCTCGATTGTAATCATGCACTTCCTTTCTGCTGACTGGGTAGCACGCAACAAAAGCCTTTCACTGTACCTCGGTACAATAAACTAAACACAAATCAACAGAAGATAGACATAAAAAGCTGGAGTCTCAGCAGGACAGGCAGCATCTCTGGAGAGAAGGAACGGGTGACGTTTCGGGACTGTACATTGAGATAGACGAATTCTTGATAAGAATGGGTGTTAAGGGTTATGTGGAGAAGGCAGGAAAATGGGATTAGGAGGCAGAGATCAGCCATGATTGAATGGTGGAGTTGACTCGATGGGCTGAATGGCCTAATTCTACTCCTATAACTTGTGAACTTGTGGGTCGAGACCCTTCTTCAGACTCTGCAGAACCAGCATCTGCAGTTCTTTCCTACTCAACTCAACTCAACTCAACGGAACGCAGGGTGCAACTCCCAACACTGGTCTGCGGGCATGGGTACAGCATTGTACCCACCGGGGACAGGAGGGGAGGAACTGGCACATCCCCTGCCATCGACTACAAAAACCGGCTCAGTGGCTGGGTGAAAGACACATTAACAAATATCATTACCAGCGCCATCTGCTCCCGGGACGGTTCAGCTAACAGTTTAGCGAAGGTGCGAACATGATATCATTAAACAAAGCCATGAACAGCTCTGGGCTCATGTCTGTGCCGGCTGACACGATTCCACAGGCATCACCCTCCCCACATATGTCTGCTTTGTTTAACATGAACTCTCTGAATTTTTTAATGTCTGCGTTTCAGGGCTCGGAGTTGGGTTTCATTAAAGCCTCATCGGTGAGACTCGTTATATTCCCCTCGTCCCTACACCAGGCCCTGCCACAGGTGACTGAGACCTGGACTGCTCTCCTATCTACCTCATAGGGGACCCTCCGACTACCCTTGATCGGACTTTACCTTGCACTAAATGTTATTCCCTTATCATGTATCTGTACACTGTAAATGGCTCGATTGTAATCATGTATTGTCTTTCCACTGACTGGTTAGCACGCAACAAAAGCTTTTCACTGTACCTTGGTACACGTGACTATAAACTAAACTGAAACTGAACTAAATGGGGTCAATAGAAGGGAGGTAGGTTTGTGTGATGGTCTGGGCTATGTCCACAATTCTTGGATGGGACTGTTCTCAAACCATGCTGTGATGCATTCCGATAAAGTGCTTTCTACAGCGCATCTGTAGGAGTTGGTGAGAGTAGTTGGGGACTTCCTAAGCCTTCAAAGGAAGTGGAGTGTGTGTTGACTTTGTTACACCCCTCACGCTACCATGGCAAGGCCAGCAGCATAATCAAAGGCAAGTCTCACCCCAGTCACTCCCTCTTCTCCCCTCTCCCATCAGGCAAGAGGTACAGAAGTGTGAAAAAGCACACACCTCCAGATTCAGGGACAGTTTCTTCCCAGCTGTTATCAGACAACTGACCCATCCTATCAAAAACCAGAGAGGAGTCCTGAGATACTATCTACTCCATTGCAGACCCTCAGATTATCTTTAATCAGACTTTACAGGACTTTATCTTGCAGTAAACGCCATTCCCTTCAACATGTATCTGTACATGGCGGATGGCTCGATTGTAATCATGTATTGTCTTGTCTTTCCGCTGACTGGTTAGCACGCAACAAAGCTTTTCCCTGTACCTGGGTACAAATGAGAATGAACCAACCAAACAGGTTGTGCATAACGGGATGTCATGTGGTCCCAAGAGATGTTATAGTAATACTGGTTTGTATTACATTGACACCTAAACCCAAAATGAATGTGTGCAGTTTATCTCTGACTCTCAGTGCCCCGCCAAGCTGTAAGCTGCAAGCATTTGATAAGAATTAAGTACAAAACCTGCTTCTGACAGTGAGAGGAAATGCAGAGAGAGATTGGCCCAGCAGAGACTGCAATGAGTCAACTCTATCTGCCGTGATGCGGTCCGCGTGAAACACAAACAAATGAATCTGCAGACAAAACACAGACACCCTTCTGTCTGTATTTGCATTCTTTCCCTTTCACTGGGCACTGGGTGGGTGCTGGTGGAGATAGCGAGATCTTTGCTGCATTATTAACCCTTGCCCTGCTGCCAAGGCAGTGCCCAGCCCAGCCAGTCATCCACCGCGAGGCAAACCTCTCGGTCGGCACCAAAGCCACCGTGGCAAGAAGCCAGCAGGGTGCAGGGTGGGGTGGAAGAGGAGGGGACGTGTAGGAAGGAAGTGCAGATTCTGGTTTAAACTGAAAATAGACACAAAAAACTGGAGTAACTCAGCAGGTCAGGCAGCATCTCTGGAGAAAAGGAATAGGTGACTTTTCGGGTCGAGACCCTTCCTCAGATTGATAGTCAGGGGAAATGTAAATGAGAGATATAGACAGTGATATTGATAGATATACAACAATTAATAAAAGATATGCAAAAATGTAAGGATGATAATGGAAACAAGGTATTGGTAGCTGTGAGCTAGGTGAAAACGACATAGACAATGAGACACAACAAGATGACTTTGAAGCTGGCTCGAAGGGCCGAATGGCCTCCTCCTGCACCTATTTTCTATTTTCTATGAAGCTAGTACGACCTGAGTGGGGGAGGGTGGGAGAGGGGGGCAAGGGTTACTTGAATTTAGAGAAATCGATATTGATATCTCTCTAGGCCAAAGCCTCCACACATTCCTTGTGATACAATGGGACTGGGTGGGCTGTCGTCAGTCTTAGAATCAAGATGAAATCCAGCACAAATGGTCTGGAGGGTTGAGTTGATGAAAGAGAAGATTGGGGTCAGAGCCTGCAGTTTAACAAGTTGCTGTTCACCACTTTAATGAATGCATAAGATTTGGAAAATACATTAGCCGGGGCGGGGAGTATTCAGAAGGGTTATTCTTTATTTGCTGCTGTTTGCTGACGGAGAGGTGGGTGGGGAAGAGGGGGTGTGGAGGGAGTGGGGGAGAGGGGGGTGTGTGAGGGGGGGGTGGGGGAGACGTGGGTGAGGGGGAGTGGGTGTGTGGGGGGGGTGAGGACACGTGGGTGGGGGGGGGGGATGGGAGAGATGGGTGAGTGGGGGGTGTGGGAGAGAGGTGGGTGAGGGGGTGATGGAGTGGTGGGTGAGGGGAGAATGGGGGGAGGTGCGGGTGAAGGGGGAGGAAGTGGGTGTGAATACTGTATTGATCACTCTAACTTCAAGTAGCCCTTGTATCCCCCGCTCTCCACCCCCCCGATCATCACAATACTTTCACAGTCGTCCTGTTGAGTTTCACTCTCTGTATAACTCGTTTCCACCTTTCGTTGATCATCGCTGCTTTTTACATATCCGTCATTCATTTGTTCTTTGTCCTTTCCCCCTGACTAAGTCTGGTCTCGACCCGAAACGTCACCCCTTTCCTCCAGAGATGCTGCCTGACCCGCTGAGCCACTCTGGCATTTTGTGACTATCTCTCCCTCTTGCTGTCTGTTTGACATTGGCTCGGTTGCTGCGCTCCGGGAGGGGGTTTAACACAGTGTAGGGCACAGAGTAACCACAAGCCTTTGTCTGTCTCACTGTTCACCACCATTAAATGACCCCCACAGCCACTCTGAACATTCAGCTGCCTGCTCCGTCCAGACAAGAGTGTGTGTCTCACTGCCAGTTGTGCTGGAGGCAAAGTACATGTTGTATTCAAGGTGTCACTGCCTCATAACCAACCATTACATGACTCACCCCAGCTTCTCACAGTGCATGGTGCACTGTGTGGAAAGCACCAGTCCTTTATTCCGTGTTAACGCCGTGCATCTGGTTAACAGGTCATTGATGAGTCACTTGTGTCTGGCGCTGCACGACTCATGGTCGGTGACAAAGTGCACACCAAACTTCCAGGAAACTTCCGACACCCTTTGTACACAGAGCAGCAATGATCAACCTGTGTGCACCCTGCCCTGTAGAGGCCCACACACTGTCTGTGTGGGGGAACCGCTCTCCAAACGGCTGACTGCTCCGTTCCTCCTGAATCTCAGCCCCCATCGCAGGCCCTGGGAGATGAAGAGCCAATTAGCCTTGGGCTGGCTGCCACAGCCAGTGGTGGTGAGGAGAGTGACTGAGGGAGAGGTGGATGGTGGGTGAGGAGGGAATAGGGGAGAGGTGGGTGAGGGTGTCATAGTCACAGAGTGATACAGCGTGGAAACAGGCCCTTCGGCCCAACTTGCCCACACTGGCCAGCTACACCAGTCCCAGCTGCCTGCATTTGGCCCACATCCCTCCAAACCTGTCTTATCCATGCAGGGAGAGAAGTGGATAAGGGGGGAGTGAGGGATAGTTGGATGAGGACAGACTGGGGGCAGAGTCATAGAGTGATACAGTGTGGAAACAAAGTTCGGCCCAACCACCCCATACCAAGGTAGATGAAGGTGAACAGTTTTGGCTGGAGAGAAGCAATATTGACCAAGGACTACTTTCAGTGACGTACTCACACCCAGGACCAGACTGGTTACTTGGATTAAAGAATTAATGACACTTCATCAAAAAGCTGAAAAGCATTTTCTTTGGAGTGAAGGAAGTTCCAATATCTCAGCACCAATTGCCACATAGGAACAGATCCATGGTTGGACAAGGAAGGATCAGCGCTTCTTCTCAGGAGAGACTGTGTAGCTTCACTCCTGGGCAGCCTGGTTCTCCTTTAGTCCATGAGTGGTGTCGGGGTCACCTGTACGACACCAACAAGGGTGTCAGAGTTTATGGGGAGAAGGCAGGAGAATGGGGTGAGAGGGAAAGATAGATCAGACATGTTTGAATGGCGGCGTTGACTTACATACAATCTTACAGCGTGGAAATAGACCCTTCGGCCCAACTTGCCCAACCGGCCCACATGTCCCATCTACACTAGTCCCACCTGCCTGCGTTTGGACCTTATCTCAATAAACCTGTCCTGCCCATGTACCTTGGATGGGCCAAATGGCCTAATTCTGCTCCTATTACCTAGGAATGTATTACTTCACACTGAGCTTGAGTCCAAAGTCACCCCATACTACCTTCACTCATTCATTTCCTTCAAGACATGGCACAAATTGCACTAACTGTACAGGGAAGCCAAACCAGGGCTGGGCCTTCACAGTGAATGGGGAGTGTGTAGAGCAGAAGGATCTAGCAGTGCAGGTACACAGTTCCTTAAAAATGGTGTCACAAGTAGATAGAGTCTTGAATACCTGAGATTTATTGTATAATGATGGTGCAGTGGGATGCCAGCCTATCCTGGTTCCTAATGGGGTCCCAGACCCATAGCCATGTTATCCGGAAGCCAGATATCAGGCAGCTCGATAAAAATGACCTCTGGACCCAGCTTATTTCTTTAACATTACAGGAAGTTTTGCAACATTAAAATGTGCTTTATAAATTGTGAACTGTGGACTGACTCCACCACCATGCCTCAATTGGAAACGCAGAAGGCTGTATGTAGTGACTCATTTAAACTTTGATCCAAATAGTTTCACTCCACCCTGCTCCTTTCCTGTGTCTATGCAAATTTCATTCAATTGTCATGTGATTTGGAGAGAGAGGCAGAGTAGGGAACTGCATTGTTGTCCCAAATGCTAAGCAGTTGAGAGTGGATTGGGGTACGTGTGTGACCATCCTCCACTCTCCACCCACTGAAAGCGCGCTGCTTAGAAGGCTTAGGATGTTTGGTATGTCCCCAACAACTCTTACCAACTTCTACAGATGCGCCCTAGAAAGCTTTTAATTGGAATGCATCACAGCATGGTTTGGGAACAACTCCATCCAAGTCCACAAGGAATTGCAGAGAATTGTGGACGTAGCCCAGACCAACACGCAAACCAACCTCCCTCCCATCGACTCAATTTACACCTCAAGCTGCCTCAGCAAGGACAGCAGCATAATCAAGGATGAGAGAAATTGAGTGTAGGAGCAAAGAGGTCCTTCTGCAGTTGTACAGGGCCTTGGTGAGACCACAGCTGGAGTATTGTGTCTCCTAATTTGAGGAAGGACATTCTTGCTTTTGAGGGAGTGCAGCGTAGATTCACAAGGTTAATTCCCGGGATGGTGGGACTGTCATATGATGAAAGGATGGAGAGACTGGGCTTGTATTCACTGGAATTTAGAAGGATGCGAGGATATCTTATAGAAACATATAAAATTATTAAGGGGTTGGACACGCTAGATGCAGGAAACATGTTCCCGATGCTGGGGGAGTCCAGAACCAGGGGCCACAGTTTAAGAATAAGGGGTAGGCCATTTAGAACTTAGATGAGGAAACACTTTTCCACACAGAGAGTTGTGAATTTGTGGAATTCTCTGCCTCAGAAGGCAGTGGAGGCTGATTGCATTAAAAAGAAAGTTAGATAGAGCTCTTAGGGCTAGCGAAATCAAGGGATATGGGGAGAAGGCAGGAACGGGGTACTGATTGTGGATGATCAGCCATGATCAAATTGAATGGTGGTGCTGACTCAAAGGGCTGAATGGCCTACTCCTGCACCTATTGTCTATGTATCTATGAATCCCACCCCAGCCACTCCCTCTTGTCCCCTCCCCCATCAGGCAAGAGGGACAGAAGTGTGAAAAGAGTTGTGAATTTGTAGAATTCCAGGTTCAGGAACAGTTTCTTCCCAGCTGTTATCAGGCAACTGAACCATCCTACTAACAACTAGAGAGCAGTACTGAACTACTATCTACCGCATTGGAGACCCTCGGACTATCTTTGATCATACTTTACTGGACTTCATCTTGCACCAAACCTTATTCATATTATTCCCTTTATCATGTATCTGTAGACTGGGGACGGCTCGATTGTAATCATGTATTGTCTTTCCGCTGACTGGTTAGTATTTCACTGTACCTCGACAATAAAGTAAACTCAACACAACTCACACCACACACAAACCAGCACACACTGTTTTTTAGTAACTGTTAAAGTGGCTGCTTCCACAGGTGAAGTTGCTCCAGTTGCTTTTGTGAGCTCTATTCCCCCCCCCCCCCCCCCCCCCTTCCCCTCCCCGTTAGTCATAAGGTCATAAGGAATAGTAGAATTCGGCCATTCGGCCCATCATGTCTACTCCGCCATTCAATCATGGCTGACCTATCTCTCCCTCCTAACCCCATTCTCATGCCTTCTCCCCATAACCTCTGACACCCGTACTAATCAAGAATCTATCAATCTCTGCCTTAAAAGTATTCACAGACATGGTCTCCACAGCAGAGAATTCCACAGATTCACCACCCTCTGATTATAGAAATTCCTCCTCATCTCCTTTCTAAAAGAACACCCTTTTAATTCTGAGGTTAGGACCTCTCGTCCTAGACTCTCCCACTAGTGGAAACATCCTCTCCACGTCCATTCTGTTCAAGTGGGCGACTTTCTGGCTGAGTCAACATGGCTGGTTGTACAAAGGACGAATGAGTCTGAAGAAGGGCCTGGACCCGAAACGTCACCCTATTCCTTCTCTCCAGGGATGCTGCCTGTCCCGCTGAGTTACTCCAGCATTTCGTGTCTATGTACAAATGACTGTTCCCAATGAACTTAAATGTGAAACTGCCCCCCTGCACCTCACATCCCAGGCCATGCTCTCAAAGACACGTGCTCTCGTGTGCGTGTGTGTGTGTGTGTGTGTGTGTGTGTCCATCTAGCGACCCCTCTCCACACCCCTCCAGCCCGTCCCATCTTCCGCACCCCCTCCCTCCCTCCTCACTCGCCCATCTCCACCCTGCCCCCTGCCAGATGAGACCAGCGACTGCCGAGAATTGGGCGATAATTACCGATGAGGTGTATTTGCCACCGACTGCAGTGCACTTTCATTCAGACGGATTCAGAGAATTGGTGAGAGATGCCGAGGTGAGTGGAGAAGACTTTTCCCGTCAGAAAATTTTGACCCGGACCTCCCTGCCTATCCGTGAAGAGGAAACAGATTTAACCACCTGGAACAAAGCTCCATCCTCCCCTTCGGCTCCCAGCAACAAACCACCCACACAGGATCGACCCTCGTCTGATGCGAGACACACACACACACACACACACGTCAGGGCTAATCTTTCGCTAATTAACCGATGTAATTATAAAATACTTTAATGTAATGTGGCATCGTTGATCAGATGTCGCTGACCTCGCGGTGAACGCCCTGTCCCATTCCCCGTCACTTGTACCGCTGTCACGCCGCGCCCTCAGCCATGTGGGTCAGACTTGTATCCATATCTTCAATAACGTAGAAATAACTAGATGGGCAGATTAGATGTGTCAGTGTGATAAACGGGCCATTCTGTTCTCGCTCCAACCCTCCCAGCTTAAAGGGAAGGAATCATTCCACAGGGTCTGATTTGTGCTGGGGTGTTGTAGACAGGAGGGGGAGAGGGAAAGAGAGGGGGGCGATAGGGAAAAGAGGGGAGAGGGAGAGTTAGAGAGAGGGAGGGAGGGAGAGGGGGGAGCGAGAGAGAGTTAGATAGAAAGGGAGAGGTGGGAGAGTTAGAGGAGTGAGTGGGAGGGAGAGGGGAAAAGAGAGAACGTGAGGGGGAGAGAAATTAGAGAGACCGAGAGAAAGAAAGACAATGAAAGAGAGTTTAATTAATTACACAGTGGAGTAAGACATGTCAAATGTAACTGAGTTTGGAGCAGCCGGGGCTGGTGCGAGTTCTGTGCTGCGAAAATGAGCGTTAACCCTGTCGGCACCGGCCTCCAGCTCAACCCTCGTCGTCTCTGCACCCTCACTCTGGAAGACCTGGGAGACAGCAAGGATTGAGCAGTGTTGCCAATATTACCCAGTCATTCCTGCGTGTGTCGGCGGGCGTGGAGATCATTGTGTGTGTCTGCATTTGTGTGGAGGATCCCACGCTAGTGGGCCACATGAGTGGCAATGGTGGGGGATAAATTTGTGAAATTTGAGCAATGTATAGCCTCCGAAAATGTCGGATGAGTTTTTTGCACGGTTCATGTATTGGATATATTTATTACTTGAATAAAGTCTATTTTGAAAAAGTATCTGCATTTGTGGACATGTGTATGTGCGTGTGTCGGTGTATCCCACACGTACTTGTCTCTCTGTGTGTCCTGGTGCCATTTCGGTTGTGGGGACATTTTCACGGAGGCCAGTCTGACTACAGACACACATTTAGCCAAAGACCCCAGTAACTGCTAGGGTGTGGGTTACAGGTCGATAAGGCCATACGTGAAAAGGAGCGGAATAAGGCCATTCGGCCCATCAAGTCTACTCCGCCATTCAATCGTGGCTGTGTAGGAAGGAACTACAAATGTTGGTTTACACCGATGATAGACACAAAAAGCTGGAGTAACTCAGCGGGACGGGCAGCATCTCTGGAGAGAAAGATTGGGTGACGTTTCGGGTCGAGACTGAAGAAGGGTCTTCATGGCTGGTCTATCTCCCCCGCCTAACCCCATCCCCCCCTCCCTTCTCCCCACAACCCCTGACACCCGTCCTAATCAAGGAGATCCCTGCCTCCTAACAGGAAGGGGGGGGGGGGGGGGGGGGGATAATTGCATCTCCCCAGTCACCATTCCTTAGTCTGACCCCACCCCGGGCCCTTTAACTCAGCGGGCAGGGGGGAGGTTGAATCTTTCCACTGGTTTGCAACGTGGATCTAAGGGGAGGGCGGGTCACCCACGACACCTGATCTTTGGGCAGCTTGCACCCCAAAGGCATGAGAATCGATTTCTCTAACTTCAAGTAATCCTCGCTTTCCCTCTGTCTCTCCCCCCCCCCCCCCCCCCCCCCCCCCTCCGACTGGGTCTCACTGTCCTCCCGACTAATGTTACTGAAGATATGTATGCCTCCTTGTCACCTTCCCCTCGGCTAACAATGATCTATTCTGCATTTCCTTGATCGACGTCTGCTTTGATCCGTCGTTTTCACACCTTGCCCTTCCATATCTCTAGAGTCCCTCTCCCCTGATTCTCAGTCTGAAGAAGGGTCTCGACCCGACACGTCACCCATTCCTTCGCTCCAGAGACGCTGTTTGAGCCGCTGAGTTACTCCAGCGCTTTGTGTCTATCTTTGGTGTAAACCAGCATCTGCAGTTCCTTCCTACACCTGATGTTGAGCAATATCTCTGGCGAGGGGTGGCAGTGCATGCCGGCTGCTCTGAAGTGAATCATCTCTTTAGTGTCGGCCTCAACACGCACGCTATCATTTGTAAGTTCAACCGCAGGAACATATTTCTGGCATTCTTTACTCCAAAGACCTCCTCTGTTGAGTTTCGCCTTCCCCACGGTGTTTCACAATGCTGCATTAAATTGCAGTTACAGTCACTATCTCCATTCAGGCATTCCCCTACCCCTTTCCCGCCTCTCCCCTTTCTCACGCCCCCATCCCTCGCCTCTCCAACCCCAGCTTCCCCACCCCTGACTGTCCCACCGCCCCTCCCGCGTCTCCCACCGTCCGCCTCTCCTATCCCCATCTCGCCTCTCTCAACCTCTCCCCACCCCAGCCTCTCTCAGCCCCCTCCTCTCCTCTCTCAGCCCCTGCCCCTCTCTCGCCGAGTTTACACCAGATCCTTCCCTCCTTCGCCACTCGTTTCCCAATGAATTCCCTCTGGAATCCCGTCTCCTTTGCACAGTGTGAGTTTGCCATAGCGCACCCTTTTGATCAGGTTGTCTTTTTATCAATGGGGATTCCAGGTCGAGTCACGGCGCGGGGCAGTGAGCGCCGAGGTGAACTCAGTATTCTCTTTGAAGTTCGCTGCCCGGCCTGTTTTGCATTAGCCGGGCCTGTAAATATTTCACAATGAGCAGAGCGGGGGGGGGGGGCGCCTTCATCCTGGGCGAGTGCAGCTGTATGGAACCGCCGCGCTGTCTGTGCGGGAACAGAGGGGGGAGTCAACGGGCATCTGTGCCGCCCCTGCCCGGCTCTGAAGCACCAAGCGCCGATCAGCGGCTGCAGGGAGGGAGGCAGAGCCACTTCAGCTACACCAGACAAATTCAACATGAAATTAAAACTTAAAACACGTGGCGTCCTTCATGCAGACAGGAAGGAACTACAGGTACACAAAAATGCTGGAGAAACTCAGCGGGTGCAGCAGCAGCATCTATGGAGCGAAGGAAATAGGCAACGTTTCGGGACCCGAAACGTTGCCTATTTCCTTCGCTCCATAGATGCTGCTGCACCCGCTGAGTTTCTCCAGCATTTTTGTGTACCTTCGATTTTCCAGCATCTGCAGTTCCTTCTTAAACAGGAAGGAACTGCAGATGCTGGTTCACACAAAGAGATACAAAGTGCTGGAGTAACTCGTGGGGTCAAGCAGCATCTCTGGAGAACATGGATAGGTGACGTTTTCGGGTTGAAACCCTTCTTCAGACCGAGAGTCAGCGGCAGGGACTGCAAAGGCTGGCTTACACAAAGAGACACAGAGTGCTGGAGTAACTCAGCGGGGGGGACAGGCAACATCTCTGGAGAACATGGATAGATAGGTGACATTTCGTGTTGGGACCCTTCTTCAGACTGACCATGCCTGGCAGGGAAGGGGGAAACTGGAAGAGATGAGAGGCAGGACAAAGCCTGGCTGGAAAACTTTGCCTATCCATGTTCTCCAGAGATGCTGCCTGACCCGCTGAGTTACTTCAGCACTTTGAGCCATTTTGAGGTGGTTTTTGCATAAGTATTTGTTGCCGAGACTACGCGGCTGGGACGATGTTTGTTCTACCTGATCCTGCGGCATTTGGCAACGAGCGAGTTGACAATAAATGTCTCCGAGGTTTGTCTCCCTGTCGCCGCTGTCTCTGACACACTGGGGCAAAGGGCCAGGTAGGTCAGGGTTCCCCATGATCCACAGATGGACACACGGTGCTGGAGTAACAACACAGCCGGTCAGGCAGCATCTCTGGATGGAAGGAAAGGGTGACATTTCGGGTGGAGACCCTTCTTCAGACCCGAAACATCACATATTCCTTCTCTCCAGAGATGCTGCCTGACCCGCTGAGTTACTTCAGCATTTTGTGTCTGCCTTCGGTGTAAACCAGCATCTACAGTTCCTTCCAACTCATTCGGCATGATCCAACCGCCGAGACCGATCTCCCACTGTAGCAGGTCGCAGGCTGGGGGGGGGGGGGGGGGGGCAGGATGGTTGACAGCACACAGCCCCCTCCCCCCCCCCCACTACCCACACTGTTCTCATTGGGAAAGCAAGGAATGGGGCAACTTGGTGGTCTATGGCTCTGGAATCTCGGGCGTGCAGACAACGGCGGGGAGAGGAGAGAAGGGTGGAATAGGTGACGACGGACATGAGCAGTGGGCTTGTGGGAGAGAAGACCAGGGTATTGGCTCCAGTGCTGCAGGAGGCGCCCCCATGTCACAGAGGCGGTCGAGGGCGACAGAGGAGGCCCTGCAGCAGCCTGGAGCTAAACTGGATCGGGAGCCACTCCAGTACATGGAGTACGTGCAAATGGGCCAACATATGATGACTGGTACAGGTGTGGCGAGTTTCACTATGCAATGCACAAACGTGACAATGAAAAACCATTGAACCATAAATAACCATTGACTGTGTGTAGTCAGCATTGACATTGGGTTTGCTTACCCCGCCCGCCAGAGGCATTGGAAGAGAATGTGAAGATCATATCAGTCGGATCCAGCCCACACCTGCTCGAGGTCTAATTTACATACGGGGAAATCGAGGGTGTCTGTTGCCAGTGGAGATCTATGTCTGGTCAATGTCTTGATCAGCAAACACTCTTTTCCAAAGGTAGGTTTCATTATCAGTGTCTGCCTTGGCTCCCGAGATACTAGTTTCACATCAGTCACCGAGGTACGGTGGAAAAACCTTTTTGCAGCGTGCTGTAAGCAGTCAGTGGAAGGACGACACATTATTACAAACAGTGTACGGAAACATACTGTTGCAGGAGGTTTAAAAGAGTGGAGTGATTGTAATGAGTGATTGCAGATCCATTTCTGAGATCAGCACACAGAAAGTCCACCTGGTTTAGGTATCATCTTCAATGGGAATCATCCCATGTTTTCCTGGACCTCTGTTGTCAGTGGGCAGTTGTATGATGGGGCAGGTTGGTAGAGGCCCTTGGAGTTGCTGCCGTTGAGAGTACAACCATCTCCTGATGTGCTTCAATGATGGTTTGGTGCTCACCCTTCATGAACAAGCAAGGGCAACTCATCTGTAGTGAGACTACTGAGGTTGGATAACCATGGTTGGGCATTTTCCCATTAGAATGGAGACTGATCTCACCCTGTGGAGGTGAGGTACAACAGGAAGTATTAGTCTGGTTTCGATCCAAAGCATCGCCCATTCCTTTCCTCCAGAGATGTTGCCTGACGGTACACAAAAATGCTGGAGAAACTCAGCGGGTGCAGCAGCATCTATGGAGCGAAGGAAATAGGCAACGTTTCGGGCCGAAATCCTTCACTCCATAGATGCTGCTGCACACGCTGAGTTTCTCCAGCATTTTTGTGTACGTTCGATTTTCCAGCATCTGCAGTTCCTTCTTAAACACGATGTTGCCTGACCTGTTGAGTTACTCCAGCATTTTGTGTCTATCTTCAATGTAAACTAGCATCTGTAGTTCCTTTACTACACACTCAGTACGCTAGTCAATTGCCGATAACCTGGGTTCTTGTTGTTTTTGGGACCTTGCAGAGTGTGAATTGGCTGCTAAGCTTCCTTCATTACAGCAAGGACTTACGTTCAAATAACGCATTGATTGTAGCAAAAACCCCTGGGCCTCAGCTTGAGAAAGATCAATACAAACATTTCCTGTTGTGGCTTGGCACTACGAGTCAGGATCAAACACTTGGTCAACGAGGTACATTTAAGGTGCGGTTTAAGGAAGGGAGGAAGGTGGGAGGTTCAGGAAGGGACTTCCAAATTAGGAACAAAATTGGCGCGAATAATTCACACTGGTTTGCAGCAAAGGCCAATATTGGAGGAGCAGTGAAATCTCAGAGACTTGTAGGTTGGAGGGGGTGATAGAGGTTCAGTGATTTACAGACGGAGTCCTGTTCACCCAATGTATCCATGCGGGCAGAGCAGTGGCCATCTGAGTTAATCCCTTTTCCCTGTCCATGGTGGGTAACCTGGCAGACCACAGGACATCAGGAGCACAGGGTCTCTCCCTCCACCACCCTCTCAGCCCATGTGTTTGGGATCATTTGCCACTCAACACCAAGAGCCAGAACAATCAAGAACCAGAGGGGACAGGTTCAAGGTGAGAGGGAAAGATTTCATAGGAACCTGAAGTGCAACTTTTACACACAATGGGTGATGGGTGTATGGAATGAGCTGCCAGAGGAGGTAGTTGCAGCAGGTACAATTACCGCATTTAAAATACATTTGGACAGGTGCATGTTTAGGAAGGGTTTAAAGGGATGTGGGACAAACACGGGCAGGTGGGACTAGCATAGATGGAACATGGCAAGTTGGGCCAAAGAGCCTTTTTCCATGCTATATGACTCTACTCATCCACAACTATTCATACTCATGCAGATGGATGGGTGGACAGTCAGAACTTTTCTCCAAGGATGTTAAAATCAAATACGAGGTGAGAGGGGCAAAGGAGATGTGCGGGGTAGGTTTTTTTACACAGAGGGCAGTGAGTACATGGAACATTCTGCTGGAAGTGGTGGAGGCAGATATGATAGTGGCCTTGAAGAGACTTTTGAGGGGCACATGGACATGCTGGGAATAGATTGATACGGATAGACACAAGAAGCTGGAGTAACTCAGCGGGGCAGACAGCATCTTGAGAGGAGGAATGCTTCCAGGAATCTTCTATCCAGAGAAGCTGTCTGTCCCGCTGAGTTACTCCAGCTTTTTGTGTCTATCTTCGGTTTAAACCCATCTGCAGTTCCTTCCTACACTGATTGATATGGATTATGTGCAGGCCGATAACATTCAAGTTTTGGTATCATGTCCAGTTCGGACATTGTGGGCCGAAGAGCCTGTTCTTGAGCTGTACCATTCAATGCACCATCTTCTATGTTCTATCTCCAATATATTTTTCTGAAGTCTGAAGAAGGATCCTGACCTGAAATGTCACCCAGCCTTTTTTCTCCGGAGACGTTGCCTGAGTTAATCCAGCACTTTGTGTCTTATCTTTCGTCAACATAGTCAGCAGTTGAGCCTCAGGAGAACCGGGGGAAATGTTACAGAGGTTATTTAACCTATAAACCTGCACATTGGTGGAGTCACTGCCCCAATGGAACAAGGAGAGAGGGATCATTGCTGAAGAGAGGCAGGGAGGGGATGGGTTCGAACGCTTGGCTGACCTTTGAACAGTGAGTGGTTTTACAGCAGAGGCTGAGTTGCAATAATGTTCATATCTGCAGCTTAGGACGTAAAGGAATGGAGCAAAGTGTCACTGTCTGTATCTCAGTGGGGTCCAGTACGTCAAAGGGTGTGGCTCCTTCTGTGGAACGGAAGCTGCAGAGATCTCAACGATGACTTGTAGGTGAAAGGTCAGACAGTGGGGACTTGAACCAGTAGTGGTTGGCACTGGCATTGGATAGAGAGGGTGTGGAGAGGAGGTTTCCACTAGCGGGAGAATCTCGGACCAGAGGGCACAGCCTCAGAGTAAAAGGATGAACCTTTAGAATGGAGATGAGGCGGACTTTCTTCAGCCAGAGGGTGGTGAATATGTGAAATCCATTGCCGCAAACTGCTGTGGAGGCCAAGTCATTGGGTATTTTTAAAGCAGAGTTTAATAGGTTCTTGATTAGAAAGGGCATTATGGGGAGAAGGCAGGAGAATGGGGTGAGAAGGAAAAATAGATTAGCCATGATGGGATGGCGGAGAGGGTTCCCTGGACTTATTCTGCTCCTATGTCTTATAGTCTTATGGTTGGTGGCCTGTATTGCCCAGGTCAGAGCTGCAGAAGGGTCTCGACCTGAACTGTCACCCATTCCTTCTCTCCAGAGATGCTGCCTGTCCTCCTGAGTTACTCCAGCTTTTTGTGCCTATCCTCAGTCCCTTGGACTGCCCTGCCCTGAGATAGGGGCGCCACCTTAACCCCAGGAGCAAGATTTGAACCCCCGCCTTCTGTCAGAGAGATGACAGCAGAATCCACCACTGATCCAACACGCCTAGGCCGTGGCAGGAGCTTTGTCGCTGGCTTCTCTCGGTGGCCTGGCCACGTTGTGTGTAGAAATCCCTTGGTCTTCCTCTCCTCCACACTCAGCGACTGGAACACCACCAACAGATCCCATCTGCAGCCGCTGTCTGTACCACTGTTTATGACTGACTATAGTTGTTTTGTTAAATGTTGGCCCTCTTTTGAACCCAGTACAATTCCTCTGGTTAAAAGACACAGGCTCTGATAAGTAATTCATTCCACCTTTTCTGTTTTTTGATATTTGTAACTCTTTTTTCTCTCTTTCTCTCTCTTTCTATCTATATAAAAAAAACACTAGAAGCAGAATTAATCGACAATTGAAAATTTGAATAATGTATGATTGACGTATATGAAAAGTTTTTTTTACTATAATATGTAACTATACTTTATAATATGTTTGCTTCTAATAAAAATATAAAAAATAAAAAAAGATACAGGCTCATCTCCTCCTCTTCTCCACACTGCACAGAAATGTCCCGCAGTTTTTAAATCCCAATATGTCATTCTGCTCTCTCTCTCTCTCAATCTCTCTCTCTCTCTCTCAACCTCTCTCTCTATCTCTCTCTCTATCTCTCTCTCTCACACACACACACACATACACACTCTCTCTGCCCCTCTCTCCCTCCCTCTCACTGTGGCCACTGTGCCTGTGAGAGCTGGCACTTGTAGTTTCAGATTTTCAATGATTTGTAATTAGTTCTCCAGGATTGATTCGATGGGGTCAGGGGAAGAAGCGATGGCTGTCAGAAGCCCCCACGATGATGAGAAGTTGAATGAGCCAAAGAGATGGTGCCAAGGACCAGCTGCCTCTTGGGTTTTACACCACCTCCTGTGTTCGAGACCAAACCCACTTCCTAACCCACAGCCCACCCCCTCATCCCCCACACATTTCACAGCAGGAGAGGGAAAAGCCTCAAAAGGCAAAAAAAAAAAAAGCTTCACGGACGGGGGGCTGTGGTGGGGGCGTCGCGAGGTGAATTCCGAAACTGATCGATTCAAGAATTCCGACAGACCAACGCGATCGGCAGCATTACCTGTTTCTTTCAGTGTCAACCTTGAAGAACCTAATTAAAAAGCAAGGCTGGAGCTAATCGACTTCCAGCCGGCCAATATTAAAATAATCCACATATCACTCAGCATTAAAAAAAAAATTCAATCTTAAATTATCCAACTGAAACCCTATTACATATCCCAGTGATAGAGAGCTCGTAAAATTAACACACATTCAAATTACAACTGAAAGGGTGTATGTGTTAACCAGATTTTAAATCATTCTGCAATTACAAGGTCAAAATTACATTAAAGCTTTTAATAAATAATTTTAATTTTTTTAGGAAGCCTGGGCTCTTTGCTTTGGTTATTGCCTCCATTGTGGTCGCACCTCCTTTCTCACCCTCTGCCCTCTCCTCGTCTCCTCTCACTTCACTCTCTGCCTCTCTCCAGCTGCCTGCTCACACTCTGGCCATGTGAGACCGCTCTGCCCACTGAGTCTATCCCACTCTCCCTCACGCCCTCCTTATCTCACTTGCTTCATTTGTCTCTCTTCATTTCACACCATTTCACCTAATCTCTCTCTCCTTCCTTCCTATCTCCCTTTCTCTCTGTCCCTCTCTCTCCCTGTCTTTCTCCCTGTCTGTATGTCTGTCTGTCTCTTCCACTTTCTCTGTGAACTTCCCTGGCTCCCTGTTTCACCCTCGTTCCTCCCTCCACCCACTCTATCTCGGCCCAAACCCTCACTCGTCTCTCCTCTTCTTTCACCTTCTCCCTGTCCCCACCTCACCACGCACGTCCACACCCTCACTCCAGCCCCCCCCCCCACTGCCATACCTCTCCCCAGACCCCCTTAGTCTCGCCGCCCCTTGTCACCCTCACCCTCACCTTCACCCCCTCAACCTCACCCACACTCCACCCCTTCTTCACCCCTCCCCCATCTACACTCCACCCTCACCCTCACCCTCACCCTCAGCAGCTCCCACACCCTCACCAGCACCAGCACCCCCCCCCCCCCCTAGAGACTTGATGGGCCGAATGGCCTAATTCTGCTCCTATCACTCACGAACATAGAACAGTACAGCACCAGAATAGGCCTTTCGGCCCAATCTATGCCGAACATCGTAAATGCCACCATTGCATCTGCCTCCACTGCCATCCCTGGCAGCGTACAGGCTCCAGGCACTCACCACCCTCTGTGTGAAAAATCCTGCCAACATATCTCCTTTAAACTTAAAAACATTAAAGTTGGTATTTATTTTTTCCATCCTGGGAAAAAGGTTCTGGCTGTCTACCCTATCTACTCCTGTTATCATTTTATACACTTCCATCAGGTCTCCCCACAACCTGCAGTATACCAGAGGAAACAATCCATCTCTGTCCAATCTCCCCCGGTAGCTAATAGCCAATAATACAACCATCTTTCTGGTAAACCTGCCCTGCACACTTTCCAAAGCCTCCGCATCTTTCCTGTAATTGGGGCGATCAGAACTGCGCGCAATACTCCAAATGCAGCCTAACCAAAGTTGTATAAAGCTGCACAGTGACTTCCTGACTCTTATACTCAATACTTGGACCTGGGAAAGCGGGCATATCGTGCACCTTTACCAAATAGAGTCATAAAATCATGCAGCGTGGTAACAGGCCCCACTTGCTCACACCGGCCAACATGTCCCAACTACACTAGTCCCACCTGCCTGCGTTTGGCCCATGTCCCATTAAACCTGTCCTATCCATGTACCTGTCTAATTGCATCTTAAACATTACGTTAGTCCCAGCCTCCCGGCAGTTCGTTCCATACACCCACCAGCCTTTGTGTGAAAACATTACGCCTCATATTCCTATAAAATCTTTCCCCCTTCAATTTAAACCTATGTCCTCTGGTCCTCGATTTGACCACCTCTGGTCATGAGACTCTGCGTCCACCCGATCTATTCCTCCCATGATCTAACACGAGAAACATCTGACAAACAATGTCCGTTGGCACCAGTCAGTGCACGGCAAGACTGCGGGTTGTATACGATGGTGGCGATATGCGAGCTGGTAGGAGCTCGCTGTGTTTCCTGCGGCAGCCCACAGCGAGACATGCGACATCTCCTGGGTCCGGACTGCCCACAAGGATGAATGTCCCGACTGGGCGGGCAGTGTCCTGCGGGTGTCTGCGGATCGGGAGTGGGTGAAGGGGGAGACTGCAGCGGGGGAGGGGCAGGGAGAGCGAGACGGCGGGACAGGGAGCAGCCACCTCAGGGTACTCTGGCGGAGGGGGGGGGGGGGGGGGGGGGGGGGGGGGGGGGGGCGGGGAGTTCAGGCCTGGCCGTGATGGAGAGCCCACTTCCTGGAAAGGCTGCGTAATTTTCCACGGAATGTTGGGTTAGACACAGAATAAATATTTGTCGTTCGGTTTCTTCCCCCAAAGGATTTACAGCTTGAATGGAAAGTTATTCCGAGAGCAAACCTCAGTGAGGTCACCCTGCCCAGATGCAGCAGCGCCAGGATGTGGCACATACATCCCATCGCATAACCTGTAGCCAGGGTGGCCAAGACCCTGTTACCCTGACCAGCCCAGTCCCCCTCAGCCCCTCTGTCCCCATCCCTACCACTGGCCCACTCAACACTTACTCATAGGAACATGTGATAGGAGTAGAATTAGGCTATTCAGCCCATCAAGTTACTCTGCCATTCAATCATGGTGGATCGATCACCCCTCCTAACCCCATTCTCCATAACCTCTGACACCCGTCCTAATCAAATGGGTCATAGAGTGATACAGGGTGGAAACAGGCCCTTCGGCCCAACTTGCCCACACCAACAAACATGTCGCAGTTACACTTATCCCACCTGCCTGTGTCTAGACCAGTGGTTCCCAACATGGGGCGTAATCCCCATCGGGGGGCAATTTGATTTTTAAGGGGGGCAATTGAGCGCGACTGAGGAGGTCTGGGTCCAAATTTTGGATTTTTATTTTTTTGGATTTTCCATCAGGTAAACATATGTAGTTTAAATGATAAGAATTATGTATCGCCACATTGGGGGGGGGGGGGGGGGGGGGCATCAGGTGGGGCATGGCCAAAAAAAGGTTGGGAACCACTGGTTTAGACCATATCTCTCCAAACGTGTCCTGTCTATGTACCTGTCTAACTGTTTCTTAAATGTTAGAATAGGCCCTGCGTTTGTTCTGGCCTTTTCTTCCCTCCAGTTCCCTCCACTCTGCTTTCAGTCTGAAGAAGGATTCCTACCCAAAACGTCACCTATTCCTTTACTCCACAGATGCCGCCTGACCCACTGAGTTACTCCAGCACTTTGTGCCTCTCTTCTGGGCCAGTGACTATGGACAGTGGTCTCGGTGAAAGCATTACAGTTGGTGTTCCCCTCCCCCCGGCCTCTGGCCCCCCTGACCTTCTGTTGTGGCCCTCTCGCTCACATCCCCCCTCCCCTCCCCTCTGCTCCCACCCTCTCCTGAGAAGGGCTGTCGGCTGCTCCTGCCCAGTCACGGACGCTTTGTGAGTGCAGGTTGTTGTTGTTGAGCACTGTCTTAATGGAAGGAACAGGAGCAGACAAAGGCCATTCGGCCCCTCTTGCCAGCTCTGCCGTCAGCGAGCAACTACTGGGGCTCTGAGCACAAGTTTCTTTCTTCCCAATAACCCTTTCCGGCTTAAACCCTCCCTTCACCACCTCCAGTTTAAATTCCATTTGGAATATTTTGGAGGACCAAGAAACCAAGAAGAACCAAGAACAAGTACAACTACCCTCTCGCTCACTGCTCAGCGGCTTTCCTCCTGCCCAGCCACAGGAAGCAGCTGACCACTGGTTCCACCCCCCACCCTCACCCCAACCCCAGTCCAATCCTCATCCCCTCCCCACCCCGCCCCACCCACACCCCATCCACCATCAAGCCAATGCCCCTCACCCTCACCCCCATCGCCATCCCTGCCCACCCAACTAACCGCACACCCAGCCCTACCTCATCCCTCCCCATCCCCATCTCCAACCCCAGCCTCAGACCCACCCCTACCCCACCACTGAACCCATCCCCAACCCAGTGGCACAGTGGCACAGCAGCAGAGTTGCTGCCTCACAGCGCCAGAGGCACGGGTTCGATCCTGACTACGTGAGTTTCCTGTACGGAGCTTGCACGTTCTCCCCATGACCTGTGTGGGTTTTCTCCGCCTGCTCCAGTTTCCTCCCACACTCCAAAGAAGTGCAGGGATCTAGGTGAATTGGCTTCGGTAAAGATTGTAAATGGCCTTTTGTGTGCGGGATAGTGCTAGTGCATGGGGCTCGCTGGTCGGCATCGACTTGATGGGCCGAAGGGCTTGTTTCCATGCTGTATCCCTAAAACTAAAGCAAAAAAATTAAACTAAGATCCTTACCCCTTTCCCAGCACATCCCGGCCCTCAACCCTATTCCCCAAACATCACCCCATTCCATCACACACACCCTATCCCTCAACCTCACCCTCATAAACCACCCCCACCCCACACACACACGCCAGCTCCACACAAAACATCCCCCCCACCCACACTGGTGCCAAAATATCCAGGACGTTGCAGTCTCAGTTAGAAAAAATGTTTTACTGAGTGTAAACACAGGCCACAAGCACAACGGATGTGCCCACACAATATCTGTGCAGATTCTCTCTGCGGCTTGACTCAGACGTGTTGATGTCTGTGCCACATTACTGTAAATTATCTGCTCTTGTCGATAGCTAAACAGCGAAGCAAGATCAATAATTCAGCGGAACTGCAGGCAGTGCAGGGAAACGGCACACTGCATCGAGCCTGGTTGTTATAGCCAGGCATTGGCAGCCAGCCAGAGCCATTCACAGGGATGGTCTTGGACATTGAATAGCGTCATAGAGCCACACTGCGTGGAAACAAGCCCACCGACCCAACTTTTTCAAATAACTCTTGCATTCTCTCTGTCTCTGTGTCCCCCTCCCCCCCTCCCAGTTATCCTGCTAGTTCCACTGTTTGTATCCCTTCGTTGTCACCTCTTCCACAGCCAACAATGGACCATTGTGGGCTCCACCTATGCTTGCTCATGTGTGCTGGCTCTTATTTGTTCTATAACTTTTCATACCTCTGATTTCTCTCTTCCCTGACTCTCAGTCTGACTCTGGGTTAACTCATCCCTTCCCACCCAAACCACCCTCCCACCCCCCTCCCCAGGTACCTTCCCCTGTAACCGCAGAAGATGCAACACCTGTCCCTGTACCTCCTCCCTTGACTCTGTCCAGGGACCCCGACAGTCCTTTCAGGTTAGGCAGAGGTTCACTTGCACCTCCTCCATCCCCATCCACGGTATCCGTTTTTCAAGATTTGGACCCGCATTCTTCGGCTAGACCAAACGTAGACTAGACACTCGTTTCGCTGAACAACTTCGCTCAGTCCGCCTGGACCTACCTGATCTCCCGGTTGCTAAACACTTTAATTCTCCTTCCCATTCCCACACTGACCTTTCTGTCCTAGGCCTCCTCCATTGTCAGAGTGAGGCTAAACGCAAATTGGAGGAACAGTGTCTCATATTTTGCTTGGGCAGCTTACAGCCCAGTGGTACGAATATTGATTTCTCTAATTTCATGTAACCCTGGCATTCTCTCTATCCCTCCCCATCCAAGTTGTACCAGTTTCTCGTTTTCACCCAACAAACAGCTAACAATGGCCTGTTTCCTTTGTTACTTTTTGCTTATCTTTCATTGATTGTTCCTTATCTCTCTACATCATCGTCTATACCTCTCATTTCCCTTTCCCGTGACTTTCAGTTTGAAGAAGTCTCGACCCGAAACGTCACCCATTCCTTCTCTCCATAGATGCTGCCCATCCCGCTGAGTTGCTCCAGCTTTTTGTGCCTATTTTCGATACGAAACGTCACCTGTTCCTTTTCTCCAGTGATGCTGTCTGAGCAGTTGAGTTGCTCCAGTATTTTGTGTCTATCTTCTATACAAAACAAGAACTGTATAAAAGCTCCTCCAACATTCACAGCGGCTGTACATACATTCGTTAGCATTGTATTTGGTAGTGTTCACAGAAATATCAGTACAACCGGCACCCTAGTCGGGTACTCATTTCACTGTCATCCTGGTGAGTTTCATTGTCTGTAACTCGTTTTCACCTAGCACACGACTAGCAAAAGCATGTTTCCTATAACTTTTGGGTTTTTTTGCATATCTTGCATTCATTTGTTCTATATCTTCCTCTATCACCATCTATATCTCCCGTTTGCCTTTCATAGAAACATAGAAAATAGGTGCAGGAGTAGGCCATTCGGCCCTTCGAGCCTGCACCACCATTCGATATGATCATGGCTGATCATCCAACTCAGTATCCCATACCTGCCTTCTCTCCATACTCCCTGATCCCTTTAGCCACAAGGGCCACATCTAACTCCTTCTTAAATATAGCCAATGAACTGGCCTCAACTACCTTCTGTGGCAGAGAATTCCACAGATTCACCACTCTCTGTGTGAAAAATTATTTTCTCATCTCGGTCCTAATAGACTACCCTCTTATCCTTAAACTGTGACCCCTAGTTCTGGACTTCCCCAACATCGGGAATAATCTTCCTGCATCTAGCTTGTCCAACCCCTTAAGAATTTTGTAAGTTTCTATAAGATCCCCCTCAATCTTCTGAATTCTAGCGTGTACAAGCCGAGTCTATCCAGTCTTTCTTCATATGAAAGTCCGGCCATCCCAGGAATCAGTCTGGTGAACCTTCTCCGTACTCCCACTATGGCAAGAATGTATTTCCTCAGATTAGGAGACCAAAACTGTACGCAATAGGGCAAACTGAAGATGGGTCTCAACCCGAAACGTCACCCATTCATTTTCTCCAGAGATGCTGTCTGACCCGTTGAGGCACCACATCTTTTTGTGTCTATCTTTGCATCTACAGTTCTTTCCTACACCCTTGCGCTGATCTGAATGATATCTCTTCCCTTGTTTAAGGGGCGCCTCCACCACACCCTGGCCCCCAATGTCCAGCAGTGGAAGCAGAAGGCTCCCGAGAGTGGAAGATCCTGTAAACGTGGCTTCCTTACAACCAAGCTTTGCCTGTGGCTTCCTGCATGGCCGTGGGTGGTTGGGATGGGGATGGGGGGGGGGGGGGGGGGGGGGGGGGGATGATGGTGAGGATACCTGGTAGAGGCAGGGGATGCAGGACCCCTGCATGTACAAACCAAATGTGCCTCCTCATTTAGATATTACAGCTGTCGCCAAGGCAACCGGTCAAATAGCCAAGACCTTGCAGGTTAAATTGTTAATTGAGCAAATGGAGAGAGAGGTTCGAGTGCTTGCCACACAACTCAACTGCCAGTTAAACCTGCTATTGTTCCGGCCCCACTCCTCCTCTGCACCTTTATAACGTTAATAAAACCTACCAAGGTAAATGCTCTGTAATACCCACGGATTCCTCTCCCCACCTACGCTCTGTGACACACACACGAACAAATATTCGCCTTTCAGCTCAAAGCACTCAAAAAACAGCCGATGATGGTCGTTGAAATAGGATTTGGGGATAGGGCCAGTCTACGCACCAGTCTACTCGTGCAAAGGGCAAAGGAGTTGGGCAGCAAAAAAAGGCAGCAGATCGGACTCCTCAGATGGAGAGAGCCACGGATGGAGAGGCACGTCTGATGTCTCAGTCACCACCACGGCCCAACGTTTCCTGCCTGATGTCCGTGCATGGTGGACAGGCCACAGGCCCACCAGTGCTCGCTCTCCTCCATCCCAGACAACGAGCGGGGAGCTGGAGAGGGGAGGCATCACCACGGCTGCACCTCCAGGCACAAGGTCACGGAGAGCGGCGGAGAGAAAGAGTGAAGTCGAAAGACATGGACTCATGCAAGAGTCGGGCTGACTGACCAAGGCTCCCGCACTTAGATCTACCACAGATAAAGCCAATAGTCATGATGGTGATGATTCATGATTATTGTCTCGAGTTGGCACAAAGGTGACAGGAGTTAAAAAAATGCACATCCCTTCTTCGACCGCCCCCCCCCTCCTTAGTTCTTGGCAGCCACCGCTCTATGGAGTCATAGAATCACACAGGCCCTTTGGCCCAACTTGCCCGTGCTGACCAACATGCTTCATCTGCACCAGTCCCACTTGCACGCGTTTGCCGCATAAACCTAATTATCCTCAATCGCCATCAGTAAAATGGATGATCCGGGCATCGGTCTGCTCCTCTTTATGGGAATCTGTGCAGAAGTTCCCCTTCCCCCTTTCCACAGAACAACAGACCACCCCCCCCCGCTCCAAAATGTGTCCCGATGTTGGTTGGCATCGTTGGGTAAATGCAAGTCAATCGTTTGGCCTTTGTTCGGTTTACTAAGGCGTGGTAACACAGTTTTAATCAAGCGTTAGGTTTTTAAAAGGCAACCAATTTGACCATGTCCCCATTAGCCCGAGTCTGTCACACGAGCACACCCTCACCACTTCCCCCCCAGTGGCTACTAACCCGCGCACTGAGTCACACGGGTCCAGCCCATGCCCCCGTCTCCATATCACACATGGATCTTCCACCCACACGCTTGCCTTGAGATCAGCCTAGTCTCTATGTAACACCCTCGCAAGTCTCACAAGGTGCCGCTTCTTCACACAGCTCTTTTACACTCAGTTTTTCTCACATAACATAACCACAAGAAAGTCCTCTTGCGATGGTGTCTGAGAAAAATGTACCAAGCCTTTCACTGGTAGGACTCTCTCACATCTAGCAGTGAGTCCATAAGCTATTTATGGCTTCGTGTTGTGAGAGCAATGTCCCTGGTCTTCAGATAACGCTGCCGTGCCGGGCTGTAATAAATAGGAGGGCCTCAGTTCAATGATCTCTCCTCTCTGGGAACAGCAATTATGCTTTTTTATGGCCTCAGAACATTCGTGAGATTCAGGGAACCACACCTGCCCCGTCATACAGCGCTCCAACTCCACGCCTTGTTCCCTTATCTATGTCGGGACGGCTGAGTCAACCATGGAGCACGTGTTGATAAATGGGATCAATATGGCTGCACACTTGAAACTCAGTAAGGACATGATGGGCCGAAGAGCCTGGCTCTATGTGGTAGGAAGGACCAGGAACAGCCAGTGGGAAGGGTGAGGTTTGGCCCCTGAATGCGAGGGGGAGTAGGTGGAAGTTTCCAATCTCGGAGGTGAGAATCTGCTTCCAATCCCCAGAGTCTATGGACGGATGAGTTGGAGGGTTTGTGATGGACTGGGCTGTGATGTCGTGGCTTTGTCCTTGACGCAGTGTTTGTAGACATTGGGGCACCTGTACGTGGTGTTCCACTTGCAGTCGATGGGGGGGGGGGCTGAATTGTGGTCAGAAACCCTGGGAATCCGGCCATCACCAGCCAAAGATGACCACCAGCCAATGTGGACGGGCACGGGAAGTATCAGTGATGGATTCTCCAGAACAAGAGTAGGCGAGGGCAGCGAGAATCTTTAGAGATACAGCGCGGAAACCGGAGCAGACGGAGAAAGCCCACGCGGTCACAGAGAGAACATACAAACTCCACACAGGCAGCACCCATTGTCAGGATCGAACCCGGGTCTCTGGCGCTGTGAGGCAGCAACTCTACCGCTGCGCCACAGTGCCGCCCACACGTTCTCAAAGAGGTTTAGGTGGAATTCACAGGCTTGGAATTAGCGACTCAGTTCCATATATATTTGTTTAGGTTTATTATCGTCACCTATACCGAGGTACAGTGAAAAGCTTTGTTCTGCATGCTATCTAAACAGAGCAGATGCACCATACATCGATACAACCAGTTAAAACCTAAATACATTAGATAGAGCAAAGGGGAAGAAGATACTTTGTGCAGAATATAGTTCTCAGCTTTATAGCACATCAGTTCCTCAGACAAAGTCCAATATCCTCAGTGGGATAGAGGTGAATTGGACACTGCCCAGGTTTATGGAAGATGTCTCTGGTAACAGAGGGGAAGAAGCTGTCCCTGATCTGGTGGTGTGCGCTTTCAAGCTTCTGTATCTTCTGTCGGATGGGAGCAGGGAGAGCCCATTCCTGACCTCAGGACATCTCGGAGAAGATCCCTGGCACTGGTGGCCTTGTGGGCTGCTGTGGGAAACCGATGCACAACCATTTCTCAGGATGTCAGATTTTATTGATAACCAGAAGTTACTTTGTAACTTTGTGAGCGCCCTTTATGTGGCGACTATTTGTATACCTTGTGTAAGCAAGCAAAGAATTCCACCGTGACTTGTCACATGTGACAATAACGTATGAATGTATTCATTCAAGTTACACATAGTCAGCAACACAACCCTTCACAAATCCTCGGCGATTAAACCTGACCAACTACACCCTGGCAACTAACTCTTCCAGTTCTTCACTCCCACCCCAGTCTGAAGAAGGGCCCCAACCTGAAATGTCACCCACCCCTTTTCTCCAGAGATGCTGCTTGACCCGCCGAGTTGTTCCAGCAGCTTGTGTCTGTCCAACTGCATTATGGAAATCCTTCTCTGCTCTGGAAACTGTTGGGTGAGGACTCAATATTCCACAACGGCCAAGACTGTGGGTTTAGGATCATAGGTGGGATTGGCCTGGTCTGCTCTTGCACTGCTCAACAATGACACGGTGGGCAGATTGGCCTTGTCGTCTGCAGTACTCTCTAACTGATTGCCGGGGGATTATGCCTCGATATGTTCCACAACGCAGAGACGCAGGCAAAAGAGAAGTAGCTGCCTGACCCACACACCCAGCATGGAGCCTCCCCTGAAACCTCCCACACAGACAGCAGGAAGCGCAGGTCCCTGCCAAGAGTCTGCAACTTCTCTCTACACTCTCCTCTGGCTCAACCTTAAAAAAAAAAGCCCAGCTTTCCGTTTCTGCTCAGGAAATCCTCTGAAAGAGAAAAGGGAACTTGATGTCCCAGCCGCTAACTATACATTTGCAGAAAGCCAGATCTCCAGAGGAAGGGCAGGGAACTCTCGGCCGATTGGACACTAGTTGTGAGAGTGAAACTCTGATCTCACATCCGAAGGGTCAGACAAAACATAATGGGAGCAGCGACATTCGCTTCCTTTCAACCAGCACAAACATGGCGGGCCGAATGGTCTCCTTCTGTGCTGCACCCCTTCCACGTTTTTTAAGCTTCAAACTTCTGAGATGGGAGGGTGGAGAAGGGCAAAGAACAAGCGAAGGGAGGTTATTGTATGGAGGTTTGTTATTGTAAGAATGAGGCTAGTTATTATATGGATGAGGTTAAATGATGAGGGCGTGATGGTGAAGCAGAAGATAATGGGACAAGAAACGAGAGGAAAGTGGCAACATTTATATCAGAACCAGGTGAACTCTGCCTCGAGCCTGGCGTGTGATGTGTCTGGTGAGAAGATGTGGTCCCAACATGGCCAAGTTGGGCCGAAGGGCCTGTTTCTGTGCTGGTTCACTCAATGAGCAAGAGACCTTAAAACGAAGCGAAGTGGTGAGTTTGTTTTTGAAATGCAGGCATAGCCCAGGTGAATTTGTTTGCCTGAAGAGGCACCAAAAGTGGTTTCCACCACCCCATGGTAACATGGTCTTGTGTAGGAAGGAACTGCAGATGCTGGTTTAAACCGAAGATAGACACGAAATGCTGGAGTAACTCAGCGGGACAGGCAGCATCATAAGGTCATAAGTGATAGGAGCAGAATTAGGCCATTCTCTGGAGAGAAAGATTGGGTGACGTTTCGGGTCAAGACTGAAGAAGGGCTGATCTATCTCTCCCTCCTAACCCCCATTGTCTTCTCCCCATAACCCCTGGCACTCGTATCAATCAAGATCTCAGGAGAGAAGGAATGATGACGTTTAGGGTCGAAACTGAAGAAGTCTGAAGGAGGGTCTCGACCCCCGAGACGCCACCCATTCCTTTCCTTCTGTAACATGGTCTTGTCGTGAACTCTAACTGGGGGTCCCATAACACGCCTACCTCCGCAGGCATGGGCTCCAGTCACGCTTCACACGTACGAGGCGCGTATTTAACCAAGCGTGGGCTGGGGCCAGTGTCGGAGCAGCCCACCCCCCCTGCCTCCCTCCGCCGATAGTATCTAGTGAAGCCCCTCCCAGCTCCCTGAGCCCAGCGCTGCTGCAGCCTCTCCACAACCCAGCAGCAAGCGATAAGGAAGTGAGAGGTGGCAGAGTGACTCAGAGACACCCTCCCGACACAACATGCTGGAGTAACTCAGCGGGACAGGCAGCATCACTGGATAGATCCAATTCCTTCACCCCCAGAGAGGCTGCCAGTCCCGCTGAGTTAGTTACCCCAGCATTTTGTGTCTACGGTGTAAACCGACATCCGCAGTTCCTTCCTACACAACCTCCCGACAGCCGAGTCCCCACCCTCAGGTTCACTTTCTGTGTCACCGCGCCGGGACCCTGGGGTGAGGTGTGAGGGAGGGGGGAGTTAAGAGAGGTGGGATACGTGGGGGGGGGGGGGGGGGAGGCAGGAGAGGTGGGATGGGGAGAGATTGAGGGGGGTATGGGTGGGGGTTGGAGGTAGATGGGATGTGGAGAGGTCGGGGGGAGGGGGTGGTCGGGTCCCCAGGATTCATTCCCTATGCAGTCACATTCCCATCTAGGTGGGCGGGGGGAAGTGGGAGTGTGAGGGGGAGGTAGGGGATGGATGGGTGGATGAATGAGCGAGGGGGCGGTGGTGGTGAGAGTGTGGCAGGTAGGAGAGGTGGGATGGAGGGAGGTGATGGTGTGGGTAGTGGGGGGGGGTGTGGGTTGGGAAGGGGAGGTTGGGGTTGGGGTCTCGGTATGGGTGGGTGAGTGAGGGAGGTGATGGGGAGGTAGTGGGGTGGGGTGGGGGTGTGAGGGGGATAGTGGAGGTGAGAGTGTAAGGGGGTGGGGAGTTAGGAGAGAGGGGATGGGGGGTTGAGTGGGGAGTAAGGAGGGGTGCTGAATAAGGGCGGGGTGGGGTTGAGGTAGAAGCGGTGGGATGAGTAGGTAATGGGTGCGGGGGATTGGGGTAGGTAGGGGAGGGAGTAGGGCATGGATGGGGGAATGAGGGAGGTGATGGGGAGGCCATGGGGTGAGACAAGGGATGGGCTGGACGAAGGTAGGAGGTGGGATGGGGAAGTGGGGGTGTGAGGGGTTGGGGTGTGAGTGAGGGAGGGGATAGGAAGTGGAGAGGGGTGAGGGAGGGGGTGGGGAAGGTGGGAGGTAGGAGAGGTGGGATGGTGAGGTTGTTGTGAGGCGATGTGGGTGTATTGTGGGGAGGAGACAGATTTTGCACAATGTCCCCCCCTGCAAGTGACCGCCATGGTGTCACCCAACCTGCGTTGCTGCAGCCACAAAAGGAGGCCGTTCGGCCCTCCCTGTTGTGCTATCACGGTGCGCCGCCCTGTCCTCTCCACACTGCCTTGCTCTGTTTCTCGTCCAATTCTTGACCCAGGCCCAATCTAATAACCGCGCTTGTCTACTATGGTGCCCCCACACATCACCTGCCTCGCTGCTCACCCCCACAGTGTGAGCTCCACTGCCTGCTCCAACCACCAGCCTTCCTGCTCATGGGCATTCACTGCCGCACACCTGGCGGCTGCCTCTGCTCCTCCAGATGTGCTGGGGCACCTGAAACATCTGGCCCAGCCCCTGGGTCTGAGCCCGAGCTGTTAGTCAATGTCTCACTCTGCTGCAGCCGGAGCTCTGATTCATATGTTCAGATGTTCGAGGAGCAGAAGCAGGCCATTCTGCCCATCAAGTGTATTCCACCATTCAATAATTGCTGATCTATCCTCTCAACCCCATTCTCCTGCGTTCTCCCCATAACCCCTGACACCCGTACCAATCAAGAATCTATCTATCTCTGCCTTAAAAATATCCATCGACTTGTCCTGCACAGCCTTGGTAATGCCAACCACACGAGGCCAAACTGAAAACAGGGGATACAAGGAACTGCAGATGCTGGTTTACAAAAAGCAAAGATACAAAGTGCCGGAGCAACTCAGCGGGTCAGGCAGCATCTCTGGAGAGCGTGGGTTATTCCAGCACTTTGTGTCTTAAACTGAAAAGAAATTTCCATGGAATGCAAAATAAAGCATCTCACGGAGCTTGTTTCCACCCAGGCTACAGCCTGTCTCCTTTATCATCGTTACTGTTTTGCATATCTTTAATTAATTTGTTCTATATCTCTCTGTATCACCATCTATATCTCTTGTTTGCTTTTCCCCTGACTCTCAGTCTGAAGAAGGGTCTCAACCCGAAAAGTCACCTATTCCTTTTCTCCAGAGGTGCTGCCTGTCCCTCCTGAGTTACTCCAGCTTTTTGTTGCGATCTTCGATTTAAACCAACATCTGCAGTTCCTTCCTGCACATCTCACGGACTCCCCATCTCTGTCGCTGAGACTCCTGCCGCACCCATAGGTTAGCCTTGGGGCATTGGCAGCTAACGCACACGCACAAGCCCTTCTCTCAGGTCCCCGGCAGCCTGCCACGGAGAAATAGTGACTCAAACAACTGGGACCTGCTTTAATTAACTCGGAACTCCTGAATTAATCACACGCAGGCCGCAATGTGTGCTGGCACTGGGTGAGAGGTTAACCATGTCTCAGCGCCATCCCAGATGGGGACAGGGACAAAGAGACAAGGAGCAAGGCGAACAAAAGGGCGAGCCATTGTTGCAAATGTCAGGCTGCTGGAGTAACTCAGCGGGACAGGCAGCATCTCTGGAGAGAAGGATGCTGCCTGTCTAGAGATGCTGCCTGTCCCGCTGAGTTACTCCAGCATTTTGCGTCCATCTTAGATGATGTTCCGGGTCAAGATCCTTCTTCAGAGTGATGGAGTAGAGGGGGGGGGTAAAAAAGTGCTGGAGTAACTCTGCGGGTCAGGCAGCATCTCTGGATAACAAGTATAGCTGGCGTTTTGGGTCAGAGCCCTTATTCAGACTGGAGTAGAGGGGAGATAGCTGGTTGAGAGAGGTGAGATGAAGAGTCTGGGCAAGAAGTGTCGAGCGATGGGTGGATCTAGGTGCAGGGGCCGATCAGCAGGTGAGTCAGGTGGGGGAGCGATGGGTGGAGAGAGTAACCGAGGCTGGAGGAGATAAGTGGAGAAGACAAGATGGTGCAGAAGGTGGAATCTGATATATAAGAAAGACGGGGAGTGAATTGTAGAACCGGAGAGAGGGGTGGGGGTGGAGGGAGTGAGGGGGGTGAGATAAGTGGGGGATAGAGTACGGAGATTAACATAAAGTGTTGGAAGTAACTCAGTGGGTCAGTCAGCATTTGTAGGAAAGAACTGCAGATGCTGGTTTAAATCGAAGGTAGGCAGTAACTCAGGGGGACAGGCAGCATCTCTGGGTGACGTTTCGAGTCGAGACCCTTCTTCTGACTGATGAAGGGTCTCGGCCATTCCTTCTTCCCAGAGATGCTGCCTGACCCGCTGCGTTACTCCAGCATTTTGTGTCGACCTCCTCCTTGAAGGGGCTGAGCAGTCTGTTGCCCATCTAAGGCAGCACAGGGGAAACGTCAAACACCCCGGCGAGCAGCGGTGCCACCAAGATAATGTATCGCTAATGATCCGGGGATCATAAGCAATCCTCGTTTTGTGGTGAATAAGTTCTTGCATTAATGGAAATTGGCTGCAGCGTTAAAACAAAGCGAGGCGATGTTGGAGGTGCTGATATGTGGTGCCGCGGGCAATATTGTCACGTTAACATCGCCAGTGAACCCACAGAACAATCATCTCTCTGATCCTCGCGGAGCGGTCGTATATAATTTGCACATTAATAGAACTGCGTCGCTCTGATTAATATAAAACATATCAATCACCGGTGCTGAGGGACTGCGCCGGCCGGGGACGGCAATATTCAATCTCTGCTGAGCTCAGGGGAACCTCTGTCTGCCGAACAGCTTGCGGGTCACTAGGCATTCAAGCGAAGCTCCGTCGCTTGCGGTTACATTCAAGCAGAGCGCGGTGCCTAGACAGGGCGACGAGCGAGCGACCTGAGGGAGGGTCAGAATCTTTAGCCCTGTTTAGACTGAAGCTGTGTGCCTGATAGCCCGCTGCCGAGACACGCGTCTACACTCAGGTCGCTTCAAGATAGACACAAAGTGCTGGAATAACTCAGCGGGTCAGACAACATCTCCAGACTCTTCTTCAGTCTGATTATGGGTCATTAATTGTAGGAGAAGAATTAGGCCATTCGGCCCATCAAGTCCCCTCCGCCATCCAGTCATGGCTGATCAAATTTTCATTCTCAACCCCATTCTCCTGCCTCTCCCCCTAACCCCTGACACTCTTAATCAAGAATCTGTCAATCTCCGCCTTAAACATACCCATTGACTTGGCCTCCACAGCCTTCTGTGGCAATGAATCCCACAGATTCACCACCCTCTGACTACATACATTCCTCCACGTCTCCTTTCTAAAGGTACGATTGTGGTGGAGGGGGGTGGGGGAGCTGGAAGAGAGGAGGGGCAGCATGTACACCCCTATAATACCACATCTCATCTTCTTGTGCTCCAAGGAATGGCGTCGTCGCCGGCTCAACCTCTCTCTATAGCCCAGGCCCTCGAGTAGAAATGTTTTAGCAACTCTGCTGTATATCGCGGAGAGTTGCCTCGCGTTGATACGAGTTCAGCCGAAACTCCCAGCTATTCTCAGTAGACAGGAATACGTTATCTGTGCCCGTGATTAGTTTGACCTCCAGCCGATTCTCTGAATCAGAGGCTGTACATTAACAGTGTGAATGACACCACGGCGAGACACCACTAAACCTCTGAAACACACACAGATACCGAAAATAAATGAAACCGCGCTGTTCTAAGTCAACCTTGGTCAGGTGCCGGCTCGGATTTGTTCTGTACCTCTAGTTTCCCTCTCCTCCCCCCCCACCCCACCCCCCTCGCTCTCAGTCTGAAGAGCATCAACTATTCCTTTTCTCCAGAGATGCTGCCTGGCCCGCTCAGATACTCCAGCATTTTGTGTCTATCTGCGTTCTTTGAGGGTGACAGAAAGGCTGAGATCGGACTGGTTTAGAATGATATGGGCCAAACGTAGACAGATGGGACCAATGTGTCATCACCCGGTTTGTAACTTAAAAGGCTTTTTTTTTTAACTTGGGGCATGTTGGTTGGTGTAGGCAAGTTGAGCCGAAGGGCCTGTTTCCACGCTGTATGTCACTATGACAGAGGGATCTTGGAATGAATGGGCAGAAATTGTTGACAGGGTGCTAAGATGCCTTAGCGGACCAGTAGCTTTGCACATCGAAGGACACAATCAAAGTCACTTTTGGTGATAAACCTCTATAGAACGGCCACAACTGGACGACTGTGTCCAAACCTGGTGCCCATTTTGGGAAGAGTGTGAAGGACTTTGTGTGGTAGACAGAGCTCACCGCGATTGCAAGTGAAGTTCAAAAGGACCCCAGGTGATATTGGAAGGGAAGGAATTTGCAGGGAAGAAGGAAGGGAAGCGAGACCAGCTGGGTGGCTCTTACATAGAGCCAGCATGGGCTCAATGGGCCGAATGGCTTCCGTCCGTACTGCAGCCTGTCAGTTGTCTGGCCACTGGCTATTGCAGAAGATATTAATGTATATGGAGATATGGCTGGAACAGGTTGTAGAACAGCTATGATCAGACCGAGCAATAGACCAGGCACTGTGGGCCGAATGGGCTTCCCTTGTCGTGATTTCAAGTTTCTAGATTCCTGTATTTGACGCCGGACCGACTCCTGGGATAAACACATATGGTTATTTTAATTGGGTTCAGCATATAGTCGAGGATATTCGCTTAAATGTGGAAAGGAGAAAGCAGGTGTGTGTTCGATCACAGGGGCAGGGACCACTGCCGCTCCCCCTTTCCAGCTTTCCACCCCACCCCCCACCCCCCTCACCACCTCACTACAATCAGCCCGAAGAAGGGTCTCGACCCGAAACGTCACCTATTATTTTGCCTGACTCGCCGAGTTACTCCAGCATTCGGTGTAAACCAGCATCTGCAGTTCCTTCCGACACGTTTTAGTCTGAAGAACGGTCTGGTCGGCGTGGGCATGTTGGTCCGAAGGGCCTGTTTCCCTGTTTCCCGGCTGCAAGACTGTACGGGTCTATGACCCGAAATGTCACCTATCCATTTTCTCCAGAGATGCTGCCTGACCTGCTGAGTTATTCCAGCACGTCGTGTCCTTTTAAATATTCTACATTTGTGCTTCTCAGTGAAATCCAGCTGACCGGGAGGGTGGGGGGTGCAGTAGGGGTGACATTTACTAGGAGGTGAGTCCACTTCATCCCACTGGGGACGATTCTCCTTTGTCAAGCTGTGAAGCCGTGGTTTGCGGTCAGTGAGTTGGCCGGTTCAGTGCGGGCGTGTGTGGGAGTGAAGTGTCGGTACAGGAGGCAGAGTGAGGGCAGGTTCTCGGGTGCAGCTGAAGTGGACACCGTGGCCGGGGCGGTGGAAATGGGACTCGGGGTTGGGAGAGCTGGAAAAGGCAAAGGGTCGCCAGGATGAGGCCGCATAGATAAACTTAGCAGCCCGCGGGAGTACAAAGTACAGACACTGGTTTAACAGGCTGAGTGACTCCTCCTGATTCCCTTGAAACCATTGAGTCTGAAGAAGGGTCCCGACCCGCAACGGATCACCCGGAGCCACAGGAGGAACATGCAAACTCCTCACCGACAGCTCCCAGGGTCAGGGTCAAACGAGGGTCTCTGTTTTTCTCCCTTTTCTCCAGAGGTGCTGCCTGGCCCGCCAGGTTACTCCAGCATTGTGTGTCTATCTTGGCTCTAACTCCTGCTGTATCTCGCAGTGCTCTTGGGTACAAGCCGATCACCCCTGGCCACAGATGGAGGGAGCAGGGTTTCTGCGAGCAGGTGCATCAGCTTGCCGGTCAGAATTGATTCCAATCAACCCTTTGAGATTTGGAGGTCGTGTGGGACCAGGCTGGCGTTTGTCTGCGGGACCGTGTAGCCTGGAAGCAGCTGGTGCAGTCTGGCCCAGAGATCTCAGTCAGAGTGACTGAGGGGCGCAGGGACACACAAGGCGCTCACTCACCGCCCTTCCAGACAAACATACATCCAGTCTGAAGAAGGGTCTCGACCCGAAACAACACATATTCCTTTCCTCCAGAGATGCTGCTTGACCCGCTGAGTTATTCCATCATATATCATCAATGTAGGTCCTCAACATTGGCCTTTGCATCTCAGCAGACATCTTTTGATTTTAATTACACAAGGGAGGCACAGCGGGTAGAGCTGCTGCCTCACAGCGCCAGAGACCCGGGTTTGATCCTGACCTGGGGAACTTGTTGTCTGTGTGGAGTTTGCACTTTCTCCTTGTGCCTGCGTGGTCACACGCCAAATCCAAAAGACATACAGGTTTGTAGGTTAATTAGCTTTTGAAAGTTGTTCCTGGTGTGTAGGGAGTGTATGTGAAAATGGGATAACACAGATTCTTAATTACTAAGAGTGTCAGGGGTTATGGGAAGAAGGCAGGACAATGCGGTTGAGAAGGATAGATCAGCCATGATTGAATGGCAGAGTGGACTCGATGGGCTGAATGGCCTAATTCTGCTCCGATGACATGAATTAGTATGAACTGGTGATCGATGATCGATGTAGACTCAGTGGGCTCAAGGGCCTGTTTCCATGCTGTATCTTTAAACTAAACTAAACTAATGTAGTGAGTGAAGAGATTCTGTTCCTGGGTGTTGTGGGCAAATATTAACCAAGGTGTTAGTCTTTGCACAGTCAGTCACAGGTCGAAGTTCAACATCAGAGCCTTATTATGAGAAGTGAAGGGGAGTGCTGCACTGGTGGAGGTGTTGTCTTTCAGACTAAAAACTGGAGAAGACCAGCTGAAGGCAGAAGATCTCATGCCTACCAGATACTACCCCTCTGTATCCTGGCCACGATTTAGTCATAGAGTCAAAGAGTGTAAAAACAGGCCCTTCGGCCCAACTTTCCCACACCGACCAACATGCCCCATCTACACTAGTCCCACCTGCTTGCGTTCTGCCCATATCCCTTCAAACCTATCCTATCCATGTACCTGTCTAAATGCTTCTTAAACATTGTGATAGTGCCTGCCTCAACTACCTCCTCCAGCAGCTCATTCCACACATCCACCTCCCTTTGTGTAAATAAGTTGCCCCTCGGGTTCCTACTGAATCTTTCCCTCCTCACGTTAAACCTATGTCCTCTGGTTCTTGATTCCCTTACTCTGGGCAAAATACTATGTGTGTTTAACCCAATCTGTTCCTATCTTGAGGGGATTTACCCTTCACCAGAATCACTAAAGGCAGATCACCTGCCCATTACTGAGTGCCAGTTTGCCAGTTTGCTGGAGTACATTGGCTGCAATATTCTGCATTTTACAAACACATGAGCAGAGACCAGGTGGATGGTTATAGTCTTTTCCCCAGGGTAGGGGGAAAACCAGAGGGCATTGGCTTATGGTGAGAGGGGAAACTTTTGAAGGGGACTTGAGACAGGTTTTTCCACACAGAGGGTGGGGGGTGTATGGAACAGGCTGCCAGAGGAGGTTGGTGCGGCAAGTACAGTAACACCATTTAACAGATATTTGGAAAGGTACATGGATAGGCAAGGCTTAGAGAGATAGACACCGTGCTAGAGTAACTCAATGTGTAAGGCAGCGTCTCTGGGGGAAAAGGACGGGTGATGTTTTTAGACTCTATATGAAACGTCACCCATCCTTTTTATCCAGAGTTGCTGCCAGACCTGCTGAGTAACTCCTGCACTTTGTGTCGGTTTTTGTCAGATACCCAGCTGTGCAGATGACAGGGTGTTAGACTCTGTTCTGGTGAATTAACTGGGATATATTACCAGGAGAGTGGGCTACTTGATGCCAGAACCAGAACTTCCATCATCCATCAGATTCAGAGCAATCAGGATTCACCTCATTCCATTAAACGTACTCCATCCTTCAAATAGCTAAATGCTCAAGGAGAATTAACAGTTGATCATGCAGTGGCCTGAGCTAATGGAGCTGCTCAAAAATGGCATTTAACAAAAACACAACCACGTCTAGGCTGATATTTTTTTTCTACAATTGCAAAATTGAATCTACTTTCTATGGAACTTGAGTGTGACACAAAACATTTAGAGAGATGAGGGGGGGCAGGGATCTCATTGAAACCTATCCCAGAGTGGGTGTGGAGAGGATGTTTCCACTAGTGAGAGTCTAGGACCAGAGGCCATAGCCTCAGAATAAAAGTGTGTACCTTTAGAAAGGAGATGAGGAGGAATTTATTTTGTCAGAGGGTGTTGAATCTGTGGAATTCATTGCCACAGATAGCTGTAGAGGCCAAGTCAATGATATTTTTAAGGCAGAGATTGATAGATTCTTGATTAGTACGGGTGTCAGGGGTTATGGTGAGAAGGCAGGAGAATGAGGTTGAGAGGGAAAGATTGATAAGCCATGAGTGATTGGCGGAGTAGACTAGATGGGACTTATTTTGCTCCTGTAACTAATGAACATTATGATTTTCTGATGTAATAGACAAAGTGCAAATGAGCAGATATAACAGGTTAAGTCATCAGTGGTATAAATACAGAAGGTGAGAACAACTCAGTCGGTCAGGCAGGATCTGTGGAGGCAAAAGGGGTAAATCGATATTTTGGGTTGAGACTCCCCATCAGGACTGTGAGAGGAGGGGAACAATCGCCGATGGCTGTTCCTGTTGTGGAAACAGGATCATCAGTGGCTAAGGCACCGTCCTGACTCCAAGGCCCAAGATTGTGTGCACAAGCCCCTGTCTGCTTGGAAACTCGACTGGTGTTCCAGCGAAATACCAAGGGTCGCCACCTGCCTCTAGCAGTGCTTACATTTGGAAAATACCTCAGCAGCTGTGCAGGCCTTTGGGACCTTGTGACATTCTTTTCGAGGGGCCTTTCATTTAAAACCCGCAAGTAATATTAATCTCTGCCCCCGAGAGAATTTCAAATCCTTTTTAAAGGAGTGATGTTGCTTGGTGAGCAACTAGACTGTTGCACCACAGACAACCAGGAGCAGAAGCAAACTTCCCCGATATGCCGACAAGCTCCTCTGGGATTCCAACTAATTAGGCCAACCTGGAGATATTTGTGCAAGTAAATTTCATCAGTTAACACTGCAAACTCAGCCCTGGGAAGACCTTAGCTTAGAATTATGCCCACAAACACGGAATGGTGGTCAAAATTCCTACGTGGACTGGAATGAAGGAGCAGTTTTACTTCCTTGTAAAGAAATGCCAAGGCCATTAAACAAAGAATGCTTTGTCTGACAGTTATTATGTAAAGTTTGGGGACACAGGAGACTGCAGATGCTGCAATCTTCAGCAAAAGACAAAATGCTGGAGGAACTCCACAGGTCAGACAGCAACTGTGGAGGGTATGGACATGTGATGTTTTAGGTCACAAGTAGAAGGGTCCCAATCCGAAATGTTGCCTGTCCTACTCACTCTATACTCATGACTGTGTAGCCAGACATAGTGCAAACTCCATCGTCTAGTTTGTCGACGACAGCACCGTTGTGGGATGAATTACAGATGGCGATGAGCCAAAGTGGGGGAGGAGCCATCTTGGGGAACGGCTGCTAACCAGCAGCCGTCCGTTTAATTCACTTTTTTTTTGTAGTTTTAGTGAGTCCTGTACTTTGTTTGTTGGAGAAATAGACTTTTCAATGTGGGGGGGAAGGGGGTAACTATATTTCTAGGTCCCTACCTGGTCGGTGAGGCAGCTTTTTCTCCGGGCTGCCCCGTCGACCCGTCCTCGTGGCCTACCTGCGGGCGTGGAGCGCTGTTTCCTGGCGGGGACCGCCCAGCACCTCGGCTACGGTGGCGGCACAGCGCTGGAGCGCTATCGTGGAGCGGAGCGGCGATGCCTTGCCTGGGTCGCCGCGCTGGATCGACGCGCTGGAGCTCCGGTGAGCTGTGACCGGCGAGATCAACACCTCCGGGCTGCGGGTCTGCGGAGCGGACTTTAACATCGGGAGCCTGGGAGCTCCAAACTGGCGCGGCCTTGTCGGCTTCGGAAGCCGCGGTCCCCAGTTAGGAAGCGGCTGTTCCAGGTGGCCCAGCCGCTGAGAGGACTGTCTTTAATTTGTGTATTGTTGATGTCTTTATTATTTATTTTTTTCCGATTATATGTTTTATTACTCTTGTTAATTTCTGTAAGGTGTCCTTGAGACTTTTGAAAGGCGCCCACAAATAAAATGTATTATTATTATTATTATTAGAGTATAGAAGTGAGATCAACCGATTGACCAAATGGTGCCAGCACCCAACAACCTGGCTCTCAATATCATTAAAACCAAGAACCAATTGTGGACTTTGGAAGATGAAGGATGAGGACCCACAATCCTGTTTATATCAATGGGACGATGGTGGAGAGAGAAACTTCAAATTCCTGGGCGTGCACATTTCCGAACATCTTTCCTGGACCCAGCACACTGATGCAATTATAAGGAAAGCACATCAGCGCCTCTACTTCCTGAGTAGATTACAGAGATTCGGTATGTCAAAGAGGATTCTCTTGAACTTCTACAGGTGCACAGCATTTTGACCGGTTGCATCATTGTCTGGTTCGGCAACTTGAACGTTCGGGAGCGAAAAAGACTGCAGAAACTTGTGAACATGGCCCAGTCCCTCACGAGCTCTGACCTCCCCACCATCAAAGGAATTTATCGGAGTCGCTGCCTCAAAAAGACAGACATCTTCAGAGACCCACACCATTCTGGCATCACACTCATTTCACCACTGCCATCGGGAAGAAGGTACAAGAGCCTGAAAACTGTAATGTCCAGGTTCAGGAACAGCTTCTTCCCTACAGCCATCAGGCTATTAAACACCACAACCTCATATAGACTCTGAACTACAATAGACTATTATTATTATTGTTGCACTGTTTTGTTTGTTTTTTGAGTATGTATGTGTATGTATATGTATATATATATATATATATAGGTATGTTGTATGTGTATATAAATATATATGTATGTGTATATATATACACATATATACACACACTGAGCTTTCTTTTCTCTCTCGTTTGTCATATCAAACTGTTTGCATATTGTTGTGTTGCAGCAAGTAAGAATATCATTGTTCTACCTGACCCGCTGAGTTCTTCCAGCAATTGATTTTTTTGCACAGAATAAAATTGATTGTTTCAACCTCCCAGACTCATGCTTCATCAGAGCATTGGAATCCAGGACTCTCACTTTTCCATAGTCACTTTTTCCACGACATCCACACGGTGAATGGCTCGATTGTAATCATGTATTGTCTTTCCGCTGACTGGCTAGTATGCAACAAATGCTTTTCACTATACCTCAGTACATGTGACAATAAACTAAACTCAAACATTGCAGAATCAGTGATAAGCTTTTCCCCTCTAAGGTGCAGTTGGCAAAGGAGCCGGCAATGGCTGTCAACACACACAAACAAAGGATCCAATGTTAGATCGGCCAGCATCCAATATCCTCTCATCAGTTCCAGTATCATTTGGGTGGAGAGAATGAAACCAATTCTAATTCTAGTTCTCCCTGGGCTATGGTGTTTAAGCTGGAATCCAGCCGTGTACAACTTGGGTCAGTATTAAATTGTACTCAAAAGTAATTCAGCAAGTCAAGCAGCATCTATGAAGAACATGGATAAGTGACGTTGCTAGTTGGGACCCATGACTTGGCTGAAGAGGCCATGCTGCTGTGCATCCTTTGAGCAAAAACATCAAAGGTTTTCTGCACTTTGAACGAGGCAAAGGAAAATTGTGGGGGTTGGAGGAACTGGGTGATCTGACACTGACTGATCTCTCTCTCCCTCGTTCTCTGTTTACTCTTTTTAAACTTTGTACTTGTTCAGATTGTCACCTGTACACCAGGGATCAAACACAGTTGATCTGACCTGCCCGAACCCAATGTAAAAGAAACATATTTACATGGGTGAGTCGTCTTAGATCTCAGTGGCAACGGCTGCAGAAAGATATGGATTTTGTTAGAAAGATACAAAACCATGTTCTGGGCAAACATTTTTTATTTATGGTAATGCCATCTATACACTGTACATTCAGTCACTGTGTCCATTGCAAACTGGTTTTGCATTGCTATTTCTTACATATCTCATCAAGTCCTTTATTTTACATGACTGGTAGGAGGGTTAAGGAGTGGAATGGTGGAGAGGAGAGAGGGGACAGGGCAGACAGGTACACAGCGCAGTAGATAAATAGGCCGAGCAGTTTTTTTTTGTTTAGGCATTTATAAACAAGAAAGCATACATTTATTATTACATAAAAATAGTTCTAAAGATTGGAAATTAAGTTGCTTATCTTAGCAGCAGCTTACATATGAAAGAAAATCAAATATAAATATGTTGAAATGCATAGGTAATGCGACCGTGAGCCTTGCTGCCGATGTGGAGAGCACAGTAACTAGGCCCATGTACAGTGTCACTCAAGATCAACGGTTGCACATAACAACTGCTCATTCTTTTTTTAATTGAAAATCATTCTTAGGAGAGTAAAAATATGACACTTAGTTTTAAGAAAAACAGCCTTAATATTGGTGGGGGATGGGGACAGAAAAGGTTAAAGTTGAATTTATCAAACATCAAAAAGAAAGGTTGGGAGGGTGCAGGTAAAAGAGGAATCCTTTACTAAGTGATTCCTTTGGAGCAGTTACTGACTGCAGTAATTCAGGCAATAACACAACCCAATATAACAAGACAACTATGACATAGTACGGATCAAAAAGAAAAAAAATATTGGAGATGAGCACAATATACACTTATAATACAGAGCATAAAATGAAAAAAGTATTTACAGGGTTTTTTTGTACACTGGCTAGTTCATAGTGAAGCAGTTTAAAATGATTACTGGGTTTTTAAGCCAATACATCCCCTTGAATAGAAGGCTCATATCTCTTATTCAAAGCATGAGTTTGTTTTCCTTTAAAAAATCCCTTGTTGTGGTATGGACATGAATGGCACCGGTTGACCATAAAACAATAGCAAAGGGGACAGCAGAGTCTAAACAAAGAGCGCACCATAAAATAATAGATTATTGTGTTACTGTGTGTAAAGGATTAAATACTGCTTTATGTGTTATGTATACATTACTTAAAAAGACAACCCTTGCACACCACACACACAAAAAACTGGTATAAAAAATTACAAATAAAAAACTACATTAACATAAAAATATGAAAACTATTTTTATTACTGTAATCAACCCTCTTCTGTACTCTTCTTTCATCTGCATGCAAAACTCTATTAAAAAAGATTGAACTAAAAACTATTTGAACATTTTTTCCATCAAGTAACTCTGGACATTATTGGTGCAAAAACCCAGTTGTAGTTAGCTGCCCCTCAGATATAAAGCATTATTGCTGAAGAATGTATTCATTTAAAAAAAATTTCCTGAATTTTTTTTTTTTGCCTTTTATCCCCCCCCCAACTATTTGAAACGTTTGTATTAAAGTAACATGAATCATCACTACCGACTGAACAATAAGCCGCTTACAAAAAGAACACAGAACAGAAAGACATCTTCTGCCAGGAGAGTCAGTGCTGTCATTGCACTGGTCCTCCTGCTTTGCATTACTGTATCAAACAAGGAAAAGTCAATAAAACATCATATGAGACATCAAGAAAGAGAATAATGACATATAAGGCTGATTTTTTTGCATATTATATAAACATAAAACCCTTTAAATATACAAGTTTTAATGCCCATTAAAGAGTACTGTATGGTAGAAATATTGTAACTCCATGCATATGAAAGATATCGAGTCTTCCTATTACAAAAACAGATAAAGCAGAAATATCCCACATAATTGCATAAGCGTGATCTATGTTCCGTTTACATTGCACGTAACGGGGGAATTATTATGTATTTGTGTTAAAATTTTTGTATTCGCTAAAGCGGATCTGGATCCCATTGTGTAGTGGGGTTATCACAATCCACTGTTGCAGCCTTAAAAATGGTTGCAATGTTCACCCCATTGCCTCCAGATTTTTTCTTTACATCGTACACACCCCTCAAGTCTGGAGATGTCCTCTCAACGCTTCCAAATTTCACTTGTACCTAAATTCTGAAGACCTGCCTTGTAGTCTCACAGTAACAATGGCGATTATACTGGATTCATGCAGAATAGTTTAAAACACTTTTTTTTTTTTTGCTTTTATTCATTCCGTGTGATAAATATATTTTTTATCCTTATTAATGAAACACAGCAGCAAGTGTCTTTTAAGTATTAAGAGAGAAAACATTAATGTAGTTTACATCAGAGCATTCTACTAACATCAGATTACAAGATCTTATTGGATTCTGGCCTTCATGTCAGATAATGCAGCAAGTGCAGAATGTATGTCCTCATTGTTCTAACCAACCCCACCCCACACCATTCAACATCTGAGGCAGGTACATGGACTGCTGGCAGGGCAAGACAAGGTGTTTGACTTTATGCCATATTCTTCACTTTGGATGGAAGAGGTGTCTGTACATGGGCTATCTTCGTGCATTGTCAATGAGAGAATGTAATAGTCTTACAGTGGACAGCAGGGGGTGAGGGGTTTATTGTGGATGAACTTTGGAGAGTGCTAGAGGCAGGGGACACAAATACGTAGTCAACCAGAAAAATAAAAATTACTGTTTTCTTTAATGGTACAGCTCAGGTGCATCTGGTAATAAATCTAGATGTCTGAATAAAGAATTGAGACAGTTCACGTAACCAAAACAAGGCCCAGAACCATTCCTCCCCCCAGAGAAAGTGAACTAAAACACATCAAAGTATTCTGTGTCAAGAAGAATTCACAGTGAAGCCAGATTTGTTCATGCAGGAGTTGTGACAAAGTGAATTTTGCTATAACGCAGTATGTTTAAAGCCAATAAACTTGTCACCTATACACACACGCATGCATGCGCATAGGTATCTGACTAAGCAAGGTACCCAATTGATCCTGTACTCTGTAAATGTTAGTTCAGCATACACAATGAATCATTGAACAGTACAATGCAGAAAAAAAACAAAAAAAATCCCGAATAAAAGATACAATAATATTGATAAACAAAAGAGCTCTGTAAATACTGTGAACAGAGAATTGCAGCTGGTACAAAGTGCTGCTGTGGTAAAATTTACTAAATTTTGCAAAAACATATTTTGGAATGGTGTCCCAATTATACTGGATTTTCTTCTGTTGCTTGTAATCTCTTAACAACTGTCCCAGTTTTCTTTGTGATATTTCTCTCTCTCCATCCATTTTCTTCTTTCACTGAAGTGTTCTGGAGTTAGAATCACATTGTGATCACATCTCTCAAACAAAAATAAAACCAAAATATATTTCAAGTCTTTCCAGAGAATGCTCTGTTGCTGATAAGGCCAAGCAAGTATTTAACATCCCCTCCAGCTGAAAATAATCCAACCAAAAATGGAGTTGGTGGCTGGGGAGGGTGGGAAGGGAGGAAACAAAAAAGTCTTTGAAAGGCTCCATGAGCTATTTATCTTTTTCTTACAAGGAGGGGTGTTGCAGTAACGTTGTTCCATGGCTTCCGATTTGACTCATGGTGCTCTCTAAATCAAGAGGAAAAGAAGTGGAGAGCAACAGCAGTGACAACAGCAGCCAATCCTGGGGAAAGCACAGGGACGTGTGAAGGAGAAAGCGAGTTGTCAGAACGACTGCACATGTTTCAAACTTGGTTTAAAATTAAGTCTTCCGTTTTCAAAACAGTCTGTCTTTGTTTCTATACTTCAATAGCTTATTACAAAAGTAGAATTTGAAGAGTTCTGTAAATTAACCAGAGAAAGCACCGACAACCCTCCCCACCCTTTTGTTTTGTTCCTCCTCCCTTTTATTTTATTTGGTACAATATGAGACAGACTTCCAGGAGTCCTGTACATCATGTGACGAGTTGTAGAAAAAAAACTCGAAGTAGCAGAGAAGAAATCCTCGGTGCTGTCACTAACCGTATTTATTAAAGTATTTCAGAAAGAGTTGAGTATCTGAGTCTGGCAGGATGGCAGGCACATTTTTCCTGTGCTGTACTGTGTCATTAGGGGAAGGGAGTTTCAGTGCGTGTGTCTGAAGTAACATTCTTTCTCCGAAAACAACCAACTCTTGTATCCTCCGTGTGATTGTGTGAATATATACACATACGTTCACACAAACACACGCGCAGCCAAACACTCACACACACACGCGCAGTTTTGTGGATTTTCTTTTAAATCTCACTGTCTTTTGAGAGCACTTTGCAGGAGGTGGAGTTGCTTGGTTTCAGCCAGAGTTGTTCCTGAAGCTCTTTCACCATTTTTTCCAAGTGTTCCCGTGCCTCTCGTTCCCGCAGCAGGTCTGCCCGCAACTGCTCCCGATCCGCCTCGGCATGCTGCAACTTCACCTGCAGCTCCTCAATCTGAAAAGCAAAATAAGATGCCGTATTAAAGAGCTTCCACAAGAAAACAGACTATTGCATTTCTAAAGGTTGCACTGCAGAGCTGAAGCCCATGCAAGGTTGGAAGAACTTTGTTAGCATACATGGGTTTTAAAAATAAACATGTTAATTGATAATGACCATTAAATTATAACAGACCGAGAAGAGACTGTTTTAGAGCAAGTCCTATGTAGTCATTAGCTCACTGAGGGTCATGATCTTCCCCTTTCTTATCCTCTTTGTTCCAATCTCAAAAAAATCCAAAATATTTCCCCAAAATCCATACAACCACTGCCCAATCTATTAGTGTATTTTAACTGCTCTATTACCATTCTTTACTCATAGTTTCTAGTACGTAAGGCTTCAAATGAAGTCAAGCTGACTGCTCCGTATCTTCTCTAACTTGCCCGGCTCGCCTGCGGGACTCAGGAGCTGCAGACTCGCCACTGATTTTGGAAACTGAGGAGGAGGATGCTCACCGTCGGGTTTGGCGTCGGTTGACAATGAGTACGTCACTGAACATCTTCACCAGCGACTGCGGGGTCAAAACCACAGGGGAGGCTCATCAAGGTCCTTTAGTTATGTTGTGTTGTGGACTTTCTGTGTTCAGTCCACAAAAATTTTTAATTCAATTTCAATTTTATTTTTAATATGTTTTATTATTTATTTATTATTTATTTTTATTATTTTTCTTGTGATTTTTTTTTAACGATACTGCCTGTACGGGAAATTCATTTCGTTGTCTCAAATTGAGACAATGACAATAAATTTGAATACAATACAATACAATACAATAACATCTTCACCAGCTTCTTCAAAACCCAGGTCATCAAATCCTTAGAAGTACAGGTTTCAGTCCACAGAAATACACTGATTTTATTTTATATTTCTTTATTCGGATTTTGTATCGCTCTCACTAACCGTTTCCTTTTTCCATGATTTTACAACTTATTCTGTATTTTCCTTTCCCATTCTTTATCAATGTCTTGGATTTCCTTTGCTGCATTCTGAAATGTTCCCAACATCACTAGCAACATTAAAAATACCGTTTCTTGTCATAAGAGTCAGAGTCATACAAAATGAAAGCAGGTTCTACATCCCACTGAGTCCACACCACCATTTAGCATCATTCATGCTAATCCTACACAAATCCCATTTTTTGTTCTCCCCACATTCCCAGCAACCCCTCCCAGATTCTGCCACTCACCGACAAGACAGGGTCAATTTACAGTGGCCAAGTACTCAACCAACCCATATGTCTGTGGGATGTGGGAAGAAACTGGAGCAGCAGGAAGAATCAAACATAGTCACTGGGAGATCGTGCAAACTACACATTGTCAGCACTGGACTGAACTGGGGTGGTTAGAGCTGTGAGTGGCAGCTCTACTAAGCACGCCACTACCGAATTTTAACTTATTTCAGCCACAGGTGTACAGGCTTTTGCGTCCTGAAAGGATGTAGACATCGCAAATTATATATGAATTAACTGTTAGCCATTGATGGTTTCACTCTTCCCCAAAGTTTCTCTAACCATCAGAAGACACAGAGTGCTGGAGTAGCTCAGTGGGTCAGGCAGTATCTCAGGAGAACATGGATAGGCCTTCCAGACTTTTGTTCCTGTTTCTCTAACTGTAATATTATTAGCTAATTAATTCCACAATACTGGATTTGAAATCACTTAACCCAGGGCTGGTGTATATCTCAGTGGTACTGTGGGGAGTAATTGCAGTAATATAGTCTCGATAAAAAAATCATCAACTTTACTCTGTTTCTCTCTCCAGAGATGCTTTCTGACCCACAGAATGTTTCCAGAAATGTTCTTATTTATTTTACTTGGTGAAATTCTGAACAACCTTGTTGTGGAAATGAAGGCTTAGACTTATGTTTAGTACAAATATAATTATAATTTGATGAATAAAAGTACTGCAATGTAATGTAGGTATACTCCAAGGCATGATACGCTGCTAGGATGAACATGAGTTCAAGGTGCTCCGCTTATTAATTTTATTTTAGAAATTCTGAGCAATAATGTCCCTGACAGATGATTCATACTGAAGGGCCATAATCACATTAATCAGGTGTACACAGATAAGTATACACACATTTGTATTTTTGAGGTTCAAAACTGATACTATTTTAGCAAGCATTTAATTGAAAAGGAATGAATATGTTCTAGGGGTGCCATAGATTTTGCTTGTCTTGGCGTTCACAAGGTTATTTCAACATTTGAAATAACTTAAGAGTGTCGGAAGGTTCTGCAGATGCTGGTTTACACCAAAGATAGACACAAAATGCTGGAGTAACTCAGCGGGACAGGCAGCATCTCTGGAGAGAAAGAATGGGTAACGTTTCGGGTTGAGACCCTTCTTCAGAATAAAAGTCAGCAGAGAGGAAAATAACTTTCCCAGTGTAGGAAATTGTACTATTTTCACAAATGTGAAGAGGAAATAAAGGAGATGAGGCTGATGAAAAATTAAAGTGCACCAAATTCATTCCGACATACTCGTCCCAGCAGAGTTAACAGCTTCAGCTTAAGTCGTCTTTGGACTCTTGTTAGCTGTTTTGCCACCCCCTCTTCACCTGCTATATTTACCAAGTTTTCCCTCTCACAGAAGATAATTTATTTGTCAGAGAGGTGTAATTGGCTTCAACTGAGAATACTAGTGGAGTATAATGAACAATCCTCAGCACAGCTCAGCTATAACTAGAGGTCAGGTTTATGCCTGAGCACTCGAGCATTGCAAGTCTGACAATTACATCTTAATTAAAGAAAGCAGCCAATGCAGCACGTGGCAGAAATAGGTGGAAATTGTACTATGAAGAGGTGGCAGAAAACCGTAAGTGTTGCTGGCACGTGCAGATAATGTCAGGGAAGTCACCACTGGAATATTTCTTCTCTCCATCTCTCTCCTAATTTTGCTTTATTATTATTTCCCCATTCATTTGGAGCACACATCATTACCCACCCAAACCAGAGAAAGCAGGCTGCCACTGCTCTGTGAACAGCTCTTAGGAAGCATGCAGCAATTAGAAGACAAGCCATGCATCCCTTCTCCCTATCGACATGCTGCCCTCCCTCCAACTCCTCGCATTTGTAGCCACCGTCTCTTCAACAGCCAAAAAAACAATAACCCCACCCACGTGGCCTCACAGCACCAGAGACCCGGGTTCAATTCTGACTGCGGGTGCTGTCTGGGCAGAGTTTCTACGTTCTCCCCTGTGACCATATGGGCTTTCACCGCGTAGCTCCGGTTTTCTCCCACATTCCAAAGGTGAGCGGGTTTGCAGGTTAATTGTCTTCTGCAAGTTGCCTCTAGAACTCGGGTGATTAATTGTCAGCATGGACTTGGTGGGCTTGTTTCCATGCCGTATCTCTAAACTAAACTATACAAGCATCTCCCTTTCAGTAAAACGTTAACATCACCTATCCTATCCATTTTCTCCGAGGTGTTGCCCTGCTGAGTTACTTCAGCACGTTGTGTCCATTGAGTAGAGGGTGGCTTTGAATGGTGATTCTATTGTAAAAAGTTTCACACAGCTGTGAAGGTGGTTTCAACATATTTTACACCTGAAGACACCACACAATGTCATTTGATTGTTTCACTAGCTAAAACTCTGTGAAAATGTCACATTAGGAACAATGTCACCATCGCAAGAATGGTCCTGACCCGTAACGTCACCCATTGCTTCTCTCCAGAGATGCTGCCAGGCCCGCTGAGTCACTCCAGCTTTTTGTGTCTATCTTTGGTTTAAACCAGCATCTACAGTTCCTTCCTACACACACCATTGCCCATGACAGCTATAACGTCTCACCTACATGAATAAAGTGTGTTCCTATCCCACTGCACTGCTTGAGTGCAGTAAGGTTAGGTCTGCCCTGTCCCTGAACCAGAACATACTGTAACGTATTGCAGTTCCCACTCAGCTTTGTTTAGTCTGCCATAGTCATTCTCTGCAACTTCTCCTGATGTTGAAACAGAAGTCTACATCATTTCCTCTTCCTTCACTTGATTGTTCACGTCTTGAATCTGCCAGACTTTCCCTGTTGTTAAACTTCCTGTACAATTTTGGGAGTGGAGAAGTATTGTTGAATCTTGCAATCTTAACCCTTTCCCACTCCTCCATTCAGAAGCTGACCCAGGTTAAAGGTGCAATATAGTGAACCACGTTGAATCTCCTGCTTTTGGTGCAGCAGCTGTTGTTATACTGCATTTTTCACATTATAGGCAACTTGTTTCAGTATCATAGTCATAGAGTGATACAGTGTGGAAACAGGCCCTTCGGTCCAACTTGCCCACACCGGCAAACATGTCCCAGTTACACTCGTCCCACCTGCCAGAATTCGGTCTATATCCCTCCAAACCTGTCCTATACATGTACCTGTCTAACTGCGTCTTAAATGTTGGTCCCTGCCTCAACAACCTCCTCTGGTAGCTTGTTCCATACATCCACCACCCTTTGTGTGAAAAAGTTACCCCTCAGATTTCTATTAAATCTTTTCCCCTTCATCTTAAACCTATGTCCTCAATTCACCTACTCTGAGCAAGAGACTCTGTGCATCTACCCGATCTATTCCTATCAGTTTAGTGAAATCAACAAGTAACTGCACATATATAATACACAAGATTAATTTGTGTTATACACCTAACCATGCGACAAAATCAGGATTATAACTAGCATCTGTTCAAAACTATGAATTTGTGGAGAAGGCAGAGCAACGGTCATGTTACATTGGGTAAGGAGGCTTCAAAGTTGCTTGGTTAATAAATTGAAGATGAAATTTTGGAAATGAAAACTTCCACCCTTCTTCTTGTACCAGGACACCTTGGTGCTAACCATGACAATTCACAGTTTGAGATGATCTGGGTTGCTCGGACTTGGAACTGGGAAAGATAGTTGCCATTTGCAGCTCCCCTGTCATAATGACATGAATGCAGATGCTAAGGTGGTCCTGAACCAACACTACTGTCTGCAGGTTCGGATTGTATGGCCAAATTTATGCTGCGAGCAGAAAAGCAGTGAACGTCTTTGATTCAACTTTACGAATACCATTCAAAATGGTGCTGGACCACCTTGGAGAAATATAATCCAGCATTGGTTATGGATAGAGGCAGGAGAATGGGGTTGTGAGGGATAAATAGATTGGCCACGATCGAATGGTGTAGCAGACTCGATGGGCCGAATGGCCTAATTCTGCTCCTATGTCTTAAGGAAATCTCGCCTTCTGCATGCCATCTCCCCGAACTCATCCTCTAATTCCCCAACTCCACTCTGCCATATCTCCAACATCATTGACCACTGAGGTGTATCTTATGTTGACAACCAGAACACCCTCTGCCCAACACATTTCAGATAACATCCTGCAAATGTTAAGATTTTGGCTTTCCTGTTCTCATAACCCAAATTATCAGTCACCACATGATACAATGGCAAAGCACTACTTTTGCAATGTACAACAGAGTGTCAAGCTGTGAGTTCTGTATGTTTATGCATGGAGTGTGACGCTGAGCTCAGTAACTTCAGCAGACCTACCTGTGCCGAATACTTGATCCGCAGTCTCCCTGCCTCACAGCCTTTATCGCAGACCCTGATTTGTTTCGCTTGTTCCAGTTCACGCTTTAGCCGTATCCGAGACTCATTTGCCTCTTTCATTTTCTTCTCGTTCTCTGTGCGAAGACGTTCTATCTCCTTTCGCAAGTTGCGCTTGGCCTCAGTGGCTTCACGTAGTTTCTCCTTCTTGGCCACACGGAGAAATTCAAGTTCCTGCAAAGCCAGGACGTGTGTGAGATTCAGTTAAGTAGAATTTTAAAGACGCCGAACAATTTGTAAATGGGTGTATCCGTGAATACAGCACTCAGTAGTGAAACTGGTCGTCTCCAAACTTCCAAGTTATTTTCCTGTTTTTTTAATGTAATATTCCCATTGTTTCATATCCTGTATTTTAAGTAGTATAGATCATGGTGTATATCCAAAATAATGAGATGAAGCAAAAATAAGTAAATCTGTTTTTACAAAGAAAAATATCAGATGTTTTCTTGCCTTTTTTTTGGTGCCAAGCAAGATTTCATCAAATCCTTGGGCTAATTTATACCAGAAAGATTACATTAATTTTGTAATTAAATAACTCTATACAAGCCAAATTCCTATTAAGCTTATGATTTTTATCATTCATCGCCCGATTAGATGTTTTTCTGATGCCCCAATTTTTTGCAGCACAACGTGTGTAGCAGTATCCACTTGGTCATGTGTGAAATGTGTGAATTAAAAGCAGAGTAACCGTTTTTATATTTATTGCTTCTTTTTTTATTGTTTATAGTTTATGTTTAAGCTTTCCATTGAAGTATTTAATAATGAATAGAACTTAAAATCATGAAATAAAAATCTAGTTTTCTCACCTATTTTACCGATGTCTTATTCTGAAGTCCCTCCTATTTTTTGACGTCGTCAATGCTATAACTTTTTTTTGTACTCATTGTGATTTTAAACAAATTCAAACAACGCGGTTGAAATGACCCTGCTCTGAACCACTAGCCCTGTGGTGGGTTATGTGCCGACATTTTGTAAGGGAGCTTAGAAATCAGTATAAGATACAGTGTCCCAGTGGTCACGCCGTTGTGTTCACTTTATTTTGCTCCGAATCATTGGTTGGTAAAAATCTTTTTGCAATTTTTTGTTCTTTTCTTGTAAATGTTGCGTCTTGTTTACTATAATTTTTTTTAAATTCCGTTAAACTTTCATTGCTTGTTGCTATGTTGCTGTAAAATGTGTGCACTGTGGCAAAGGGAATCAAAAGTGATCTGGTCACAGGCAACACCAAGTCTCGTTGAAAGTATGCTCCTGTCTATACAGATGATTTTGGTTCTGGGCAAATTTTGAGTAAATTAACATCGAATTTGATTAAAGGTTACTATATTCATTCTCATTTATGTATATAGTTTTTTTTTAAATCATAATTTTATTTCTCTTTTTTTTTTCAAATTTTGAAAGTATTAAATTTTAGTAACATTTTGGTCAATTTTGATTAGCTCAAAGGGATCATAGGTAGGCCCATTTTTAGTGTTGTGGTATTTTGTTATGTTAATAACTTTCAAATTTGGTCACCCATGTCACACACAAGATGGTACCCTTATTTACGGAAACACCCAAGTGTAGTTTTCAACTGTGACCTTTGTAAATTCCTTTCATATCAACACAAAGATGCCTTCTTCCCCTGCGAATCACATGCATAGGCATGATTCTGATGACTTTCTTGCTATTTTCAGTTCTGTGTCTGGAGTCCAGAGGCATTATACTGACTGGCAGCCATGAATGCCATTTAATCTAAAAGAGCTTTTAAGTTGAAAACAAGGCTCAAAGCAGTGATTAAAGATCATACCGAAGAAGTACAAGGGCTGTGTTCTGCTTTATCCTAGCCTATGTACTCATGGGGAACCAATAGTTTAGAATTAATTTTACAATCTGGCAATTATTTGTTTGAGAAGGGAAGTAGAGAGAATCCAGAGAGTCAATGAGCAACATGTCAGTGGCAGAGAAGTTATTAGAGAGGATTCTTCAGAGTAAGATTTACTCCCATTTGGAAGATACTTTGCTAACGAGGGACAGTCAGCATGGCTTTGTATGTTGCAGGTCGTACTAGCTTGATTTGAGTTTTGTGGGGAGGTGACGAAGGTGATTAATAAAAGTGGTTGATTAAGATGTTTTAGTAAGGCATTTGATAGAGTCCCCCTTGTAGGCTGATCCCGAAGATTAGGATGTATGGCACCCACAGTGACTTGGTCATATGCATTAAGAATGGCTTACTGATACATGACAATATATATATACCATATATATATATATATATATATATATATATATATTGGTTGTAAATGTAGATGGGTTGGTTAGTAAATTTGCATCACCAAGATTGCTGGGGTCGTGGACTGTCGAGAAGGCTGCCAGGATATACAGCAGGATATAGATCAACTACAGGAATGAGCAGAGAAATGGCAGACGGTGTTTAATCTGAGTAAGAGTGAGCTGTTGCACTTTCGGAGTTTGAATGTAAGGGGAAAATAAACAATTAATAGCATGAACCTTAACAGCATTGATGTACAGAGATCTTGGGGTTCAGGCCCATAACTCCCTGAAAGTGGCAACACAAGTAGGTAGAATAGTAAAGAAGGCATATGGTATGCTTACTGTCATAGGTCGGGGCAATGAGTATCAGAGTCAGAAGTCATGTTGCAGGTTATACAACTGTGGTTAAGCATCTGGAGTATTGCGTGCAGTTCAAATCGTCCCATTATAGGAAGCATATGAAGGCTTTGAGGTTCACCAGAATGATGCCTGGATTAAAGAGTATTAGCTATAAGGGGAGGTTGAATAGACTTGGGCTGTTTTCTTTTTGGGGAGTCCTGATAGAAGTATATAAAATTATAAGATGCATAGATGGAGTAGACAGTGTGAACCTTCTTCCCCAGGGTGAAAATATCAAAGACGACAGTTTTAAGGTTAGAGGAGCAACGTTTAAAGTCTTTATGTTCTTTGAGAAGTGTGGGGCAAGTTTTATTTACACAGAGGGTGACGAATGCCTAGAACATGCTGCCAGGGATGGTGGTGGAGGCAGATACGATAGTAGCTTTTAAGAGGCTTTTGTATGGGCACATAGATAAACAGGGAATGGAGGGATTAAGATAAATATGCTCTTGGCTATTCTTAGCCATTTTCTATTTTACTATTATCCAAATATATGATGGATTACAGAAGACTAGACTGAACAGGTGGATATATGTGGATATATGTAGAAACGAGAGACACTTCCAGATGCAAGTCTGGACATGGTGAGTATGAATTTCTGCCGATAGGTTAACTCATTCTTGTCGCAAGTGCCAACTTAAAGGCTTGCTTTCTTCTCAGCCCTTTCACAACTCACGTTTGTAAGGGCATTTATAATTAATACTCCCTTGTTTCTCGTTCATTGAAATGCAGTCCTTGCTAATTAATTTTGAGGGCCACAAATTTGGAACTTGCATAAACCAAACCTCCACAGTGGAGAATGAAACCGTAAAACCAATATTTACAATCATCAATCCATCCACATTGGTTGTTTATGTCAGTTGCTAATCTGCTTGATGACTGCTAATGTAGGGGTGCACTGTTAGTTCATTTACTCCTGTCATTGAATACAATCTTTCTTCTCACGCACTTTCTTATCTCACCTGTTGCAAACTGCGCTTGGCCTGCAAAGCAGCATTCAGCTTTTCCTCTTGCTTCACTCGCATCTTTATGATTTCATGTAAGAATTTCTCCTTTGCCTCCTTGGTGTCAATTCCAACATCCAAGGCCTGTCTTAACTGTTCTAGCTCCACTTCCAGTCCGCCGTTGTGGGTCTCTGTGTGACCTGAAGTCTCAAGGTTTCCGTTGGATGCGACCTGGACCCCAGGTGAACTCAGATCCTTTGCTGATGAGCCAGATGAAGTAAAGGAAGGAGAAGAAAGTGATGACAATGACGATGTGACTGTAGAAAGGAAAAAAACATTTGCATTATTGCTCATGCACGGATAATTGATTGTTGATTTTTACCTCTTCCTAAACTCCCTACTGTACAAATTAAACCCTGCCCAAGAAAGAATGAAGGAAAGCTGTCTGCACCAAAGCGACTTTGTCTTACTTGTTTAAAAAACTTCCACCACAGGAGTGACACTGTGGCACAGTGGTAGAGTTGCAGCCTTACAGCACCAGAGACCCAGATTCTATCATGATTACGGGTGCTGCCTGTATGGTGTTTGCACTCCAAAGACATACAGGTTTGTAGATTAATTGGCTTGGTATAATAGTAAATTGTCCCCAGAGTGTGTAAGGTAGTGTAAGTATGTGGGGATCATTGGTTGGCGCAGACTCAGTGGGCCGAAGGGCCTGTTTTCACATTGCGTCTCGAAACTAAACTAAACTAAAGCATGTAAAACCAATCAGCCCCGACTAGCGCTGTGCTGCAGAGATCTGGAGGCAGTCCATTCATCAGGCTTATAGATACAGAGAGGAGTTTGGGGGTGGGGAGAGTGGGAGTAAATTTATAAGCCGTGTGTGAATTAAACTTACATCCTTCCCTGCTCTCAACTTCCACTTCAGCTTCGGATTCTTTGTCTTCAGAAGGAAACGTAGGAGCAAGGGGAGCAGCTGCTTCCTGTTCAAGGCTTGATTCCGCAGTTACCCTCCTTTTCCGAGATCTGCTAACTTCATTTGGTGTCCCAATGTTCTGTGTGACTGCAGTGGCCAGCGGTGACTGTCGTCCACTCCTCTGCTGGGGCAGTGGTGTTAGAGCCACGTTTGGTGCTACTGAACTTTCGTAACTTTTGTATGCATAGAAACTATGAAGAGAGAGCACAACATTATTCAGAACAGACAAGAATTCATATCCATCCTCAAAATACAATCAAATCTTACCTCCCCAACACAAATTGAGTCTTTTTGTACTTTTAATGTTCGGACTTTTCACCTTAAAACTGCCAAGGTGTTGGATGATAGACACAAAGTGCTGGAGTAACTCAGCGGGACAGACAGCATATCTGGCGTAAAAGGAGAGGCAACGTTTCAGGTTGGGACCCTTCTTCAGACCCGACCCGAAACCTCACCCATCCTTTTTCTCCAGAGATGCTGCCTGACCCACTGAGTTACTCCAGCACTTTGTGTCTATCTCAAGAGATGCTGTTTGACCCACTGAGTTACTCCAGCACCTTGTGTCTGTCTTCGGTATATACAGCATCTGTAGTTCCTTTTTACACAAAGTAATAGATGAGCATATCTGCACAGGGTGCACCAGATGCCAGGCAGGAGCGGAATGGAATGACTGGGAATTGTAGAAAAGAGTTGTAGAATAATACGGGAAGAAAACGGGCCATTCGGCAGAACTTGTCCATGCTGATCAGGATGCCCGATTGATGCTTGTCCCACCTGCCCGCGATGGCCTATATCCCTCTGAACCTTTCCTTTCCATGTACCTTCCCAAATGTCTTTTAAATGTGTCGTACTGGCCCCTCAACCTCTTCCCCTGGCAACCCGTTCCACGTACCCACAGCCCTCTTTGTGAGAATAAAAACTGCAAAAGCACGCACAAACGGGGACATTAACAATCTTTTTTGGGTTCAAAGTCTTGGAGTGCCAATATGGTCGGATCATATGGAAGCTGCCTTCCAACTGGTCTTCAGACCTGTCCCTCAGAGAGAAGTGAGACTGAACAAACAGTTCACTTCAAATAACACTCATGATTCCAGTGTTCAGAAGGAAGATGCTTCAGCCCGTCATTATTTAAAGCAACATGTAAACTAAGTGACAGACTCAACAATAGCTTTGCTAACATCCCTTTCTGATTTAATAAACGTGCTATTATTTCACTTTGGACTCAGTCAAATACTGTACCTGTCTCGGGACAGTGCAGGAAGGTGAGGCAGAGTTTCTTTCTCAACTGTTGAAATGGCCGGTGACCATGGTCTGAAGGCGGAGAGTCTTTGCTGAGAATGTACACAACTGCTGCTTAGAACATTCTGTACGAAAAAAAATATGATGTTGTTTTCTTCATTTCATACAGGTTTCCTTACAATCATTCTGCATCAATTCTTCACCAACTAGATTGCCTTTTTTAGCTTTCCTACTCTTCCTCCCTTCTCTCTGCATTTTCATGTTTTTAAGATGGTAAAGTTAGGAAGCTACTTCAGAGTTGCTGACAGACCTTACTGCCATTCGTAAGTAATCAGTATTCACATCTGACCCGTAACCATGCTGGACACTAAAGTCTTGTACATGCATAATTACATATGTTCAAACTCAAATAAATACCCTTCAACATCAATGACCAGAACTGTGCGCAAATTTTCATCTCCCTATTCAATCCAGATGCCAGGTGTAGTGTCCTTGGCAATGCTATGGCCAAAACCAGCCAATGCTGCTAAGAACAAAATGACCCATGTCCTTTGGTCCATGTGGAAACTTGGATTGGATGGTCCCTTTGTTTTGGTAGCCCACGGACCTGCGGATTTTCCTATATACACATGTCAACAAGTTTAAGGAACTTCATCTGATTGCTAAAATAAAACTTGCTCCATCATGTTTCCCCTTTTAAGAACCTTCCCCTTCCTCACAGTTGCCACAATTTTTCCTCTCGGTTGGAGCGTGTGTGCCAACTTTCCAGCAGTCAGTTCCTCCTTCAGTTCTGCTCAACTCCAGTCATAAATTTCACAACAACACCGATGTTAAATCCACCTCTTGTAAGATGAGCAAAAGCCAACACTTTTCAAAGGACAAAAAATAAGCATCTTCTTTTTCCTACCTCCCGTGCTTCTACAGAAGTTATTTGTCCGAGTTATTATTGAGTACTGTACCTTGGCACCAGAAGGAGAGGAAAAGGACCTCCACCATTCGGACTGTTTCTCCTTCTCGATGGTAATCAGATGGTCTGAAGTAGTTTCATCTTTCTTGAACTTTTTAAACACTGTTTGGTCAAAAGGGACCTAAATGGAAGGCAAAAAACAGAATAAAATTAGGATTCTTTTTGATAGTGTGCAATGCAAAAGCACTTAACTGGAAAAATAATTTGGTCAGAAACATGAAAACTGGTCTAGCTTTTAAAAAAATATAAAGTTGCATTGAGGAACTGAAGCTTTTGCAAGGTCTAAATATATGGATGAAAACTCAACCAAATGGAAGACACTAGATTTCCAAAGTGATGGTTACTAATCCAAAGCTTTAAGAGCAAATAAAAGTGAAGTGATGGAAATTTCCTCTGATGGTGCAATACAATAAAACTTCACTGCTGGAGCAGACAAGATGACACCATCTCAGACAAAACCCCTGCTTGACTGGTACTCCATACACCACCCTGAACATTCATTCAGTGGCTGCTTTGTATACCGTGTGAAACAGCACCGAGGAAGACAAGCACAATACACACATGGGACACCACCTGGGCCACCATCTCCAACATGCACGTTTCCGGACTTGGAATTCATTGTTAATGGGTTTAATTCCTCAAACTTCCTTCCCAGCAGCATCGTGGATGCACCTTCATCAAAAAGGTGACTTGGAAGCTGGACTGCCTTCACCTTCAAAGGCAGTTCAAGATAAGCAACAAACATTAGCTTGGCCGCTGACATCCACATCCCAATGTTCTCAGTCTGCAAGTGGCTTTTATGATTTGAGGCGGTGCGGCAACTGTTAATGGTGAGCAAATGCCTACAACAAGAAGAAGCTTCCCAATGACCAAAAGTAGGTTCCAAAGCCAAAGTATTAAGAGTTTTTGAATAAACGTGAATGCACTTGATATAGATGGGAACGATAGTGGGATATTGTGGTGCGTGGGTCTCAAAAGGAGGCACGAAGTCCAGTGTTTCAGTAGGTCAGATGGTATTCTTGGACATAAGAACAGCAACTGTTTTAAGTCCCCAACCTTATATTGCCATTTTTAATCTGTAATTCCCTGCACTTGGCTCAATGGGACCCAAAGCCTACAAAGCTCAGGGAATGGGCTGACATTCCACGACAAGGTGTTGTCGCTGGTGCCGATGATATTCAGACATCCCCAGCAGTCAGTCCTGCCGCACGGAGACCTCAGGTTGTCCATGGAGCCAGCGCTGTAGGGAGGCCTGATATGGATTGGTAGCATTACGCTGCAGAGTCTACCTTCCTGATTCTAGGCCAAGGATCCCATTCAACTGAATGGAAATTCCAGGCCTGAAGCTTAGGAGGAAAAGAAGACACAAAATGCTGGAGTAACTCAGCGGATCAGGCAGCATCTGAGCAGAACACGGATACGAGGAGATTCGGTTGGGATCCTTCTCTCCAGAGATACTGCCTGACCTGCTGAATTATTCCAGCACTTTGTGTCCTTTTGCATATTGACCAGCACATGCATTTCTTTGTTTCTGAGAAAAATATATTATTTTTAGTTTAGTTTAGAGATACAGCGTGGAAACAGGCCCTTTGGCCCACTGAGTCCACGCTGATCAGTGGCCCCATACACTAGCACAATTTTACAATCTTTACCGAAGCCCATTAATCTACAAACCAGTGCGTCTTCGGAGTGTGGGAGGAAACCAGGGGAAAACCCATGTAGACACGGGGAGAACGTACAAACTCCGTAGACAGCATCTGTAGTCAGAATCAAACCCGGGTCTCTGGTGTTATAAGGCAGCAACTCAACCGCTGCCCCCCTCTGCTGCTCCTATGTTATACATATAATAAAATAAGTTTTAAACGTTTTTCATTTCTATGGGGTTTGTCCGTAATAAATTTTATTTATTCTGTGAACTATTTTTTAAATGTGTGTCACAGCCTGGGTGTAGGTCTGGTCAACTTAGCCGGGTCTCTGCTTGTACCCCTGGGTGGTGCTGCACCATTTAAAGAGGGTTTTACATATACCATGTGCTTCCCCTTCAAATCATTCTTCGTTATTAAAAGGTTGCATCAAAATAAAAACTTTGTTAACTTTCATGTTGGTCCTTCATGCAAACAACGCTCGGGAGTCACGACAATAAGTTGCCAAGCAGAGAGTTTGTACACAGAGTGACAATTCCTGCTGTTCAAGTTGCAAGAGAGTGCAATTAATCTGCTTGGCAGTTTCCGACAAACAGCAAAGAATTGTGAAATTGAGTCAAATGTACAGGAATAAACATGGATGTGGGAATACAGGGATCGGGGAGGTGGAGGGTTGGAGGAGGAGACATAGGGAAGAGACAGGGGCAGGGAGTTGGGTGGAGAGAAGGGATTGGGGGGGGGGGGGGGGGGGGGGGCGAGAGAGGTTGGGGGTTAGGCAGGCGGTGAGAGGAAAGTGATCGGGGTGGGGGGGGTTTGGGGGAGAGAGGACAGAGGTCAGGGGAGAGAAGTCTGGGGGGAGGAGATGGGGCAGGGAGGTGGGGGAGGACTGGGAGTATGATGATGTAAGGGAGGAGACAAGGGAAGGAAGTGAGGAGAGAAAACGGGATTGTGTAGGGGGGGGTGGGGGGGAAGAGAGGAGTCAAGAGATCTGAGGTTGGGCGGGGGAGTGAGAAACCTCTCCCCTCCCTGGCACTAGAGAAGCAGAGGAAGCGAGTTTCCCTACGATAGGCGGCGTTGCCGGTTTCAGAGGCCGCAGCTGTGGTATGCGTTGGGTCAGTTGCCAGATTTTGCTTTGTCTACCCCGTGAATGCAGGACAGGGCATGTAAATTACCCTGATGCAAGGCAGAGCTCCAGCCTGCAAAGATTTGATCAACAACAGGACTGTGTCTGGAACGGCAGTGATGACAGCACCAGTAAGGTATTTGGCAAATGCCCCTTCATTGCTGCAAACCTCTCAGTTGGGGGTTCCAACACTAAAACCACAACAGGTGACAATGCCAAAGGGAGGCTGTTATTTTTCTGTCAGCACACAGAACATTTTGTTCGGCAAGACATCAATTTGAGGCTCGCAGTGAATGCTGGAAAAACTGCTCAAACACGGCCTCTATTGTGGGTCAAGTGTGAAGCATGCACAGTGGGCCAAAACTCTTCTGTTCTACAAATCAGTAACCCTTTGTGTGACAGAGTGCATTTCTGATGACATTTTGAAAATAATTCAGATACTGATCAACAGGATTCATCTGGAATTCCATGCTCATTTAATAACTACATTTTATTTAGTTATTAAAACTACATTAGAACAAAAACTATTGGAACAAAAACACATTTTAAATATGGATCCTTGAAATTATGGAAAATCAGAGGGTTGTTTGCATATTGTGTGTAGGACACCATGTAGATATTGTACATTATAAGCAAATGTTAGTGGTTTGCTCATTAACACTTTTTAACTGTTTTGGGAATTTAATCGTTGATGCTCATTGTTAAATGTCCTGGGAAAGTGGTGATTTGATAGACTCACTGGGAGGGCAGTTGAAGCAAGCATGGGGGATGGGGGGTGGGGGGGTTGGGGCGGTACTCATGCGAGACAATGGTATTTCTTCCCGAAAGGACAGGAGAGAAGCAGATGGGGTTTCTGACACTCTGTTGGTTTAACGGTCACTCGGACTTCTCATTCTGGGCTTTCATTAAAAAAGAACGAATTCAAATTCTCAAGTTGTCTTGATAGAATTTAAGCATAAACATTTTTCACTATTGTAATCATGTATTGTCTTTCCAGTGACTGGTTAGCACGTAACAAAAGCTTTTCAGTGTGCCTTGGTACATGTGACAATAAACTAAACTAAGATTATTAATCCCAGCACAGAAAGAATTCCAGGGTTTGTTGCAACTTGGACATTTAGACTGCGGACCGATGGTATGCCTGCTGCTGCTGCTGAGGCCTTTTGAACCATTTAAAAGCCAACAAGAGAAGCGGCCCAGAGCCCAGAGCTGGTGGGCTCAGCTGGCTGGGACACGTGGGAGCCACGTTAAAGATCAGAGGCCAGGCCCCAAATCAAGAGCCGTGGACGGCCAATGTTTCCATACAATAGCAAGGTCACGCAAGGCCTCGAGAAATTCAGCATTCCCACCAACAGCCAGGAGAACCGCGCTCCGCCAGGAAGTGACGTGAGAAGCCACACTGATCCCAGCAGGCAGGCTGTGAAGCAGAATATCCTCCAGCTGGTGAACAAGTCACCAGCAGACTCAGGAACAGCTTCATCCCCTCTGTTCTGAGCGGTCCTTCCATAAGCTAGGGTACTCTGATTCACCTCTACTTCGTCTTACGAACTGATGCGCTACAATGCTGAGAACTATATTCTGCACTCTGTATCTTCCCTTATTGTACTTGAGTTTGAACTGATTGTATCTATATATGGTGTATCTGATCTGTTTGGGTACCATGCAAAGCAAAGCATTTCACTTTACCTCAGTATATGTGGCAATAATAAACCTAAACCTAGTCTTTAGAAACTACAAGATGGTTTGCTGGATGTCCCACTCTTCGACACCAAGTTCAAGCACCAGTGACTGACTGGCTTTGCAGTATCTCCATTCAGCAACCAAGATATACAAATGCTGTTTATTTCAGAAATACCACCGTTCGTTTGTCCAAATAAATACAGCAGCAGTGTAGTCTGTGTGCATTCTCCACTACACACAGGCTGCCACACCACTCCTGTTTGAACAATACTTACACCACATTTTTTTCCAACCAGGAGTTTGTACATTCTCCCTGTGACCCTGTGGGTTTTCACCAAGTGCTCCGGCTTCCTCCCACACTCCAAAAAAGATGTACAGGTTTGTAGGTTAATTGTCTTTGGTAAAAAAAAGTAAATCGTCTCCAGTGTGCAGGATATTGCTAGTGTACAGGTTGATCGCTAGTCGGCACGGACTTGATGGGCCAATGGACCTGTTTCCACGCTGCATCTCTAAAGTCACAGCTGCAGGGCTTTCAGTTATTGAGGGAACTGGCGACTGGCCGAAACTCAGTTGGAGCAAACCATCAACGGTTTGAGTTAATGTGACTCTGAGTGTGTCTGAACTTTGTCAAAATTACTGGAACCACATTTTGAAAAGTGCACCTACATTTCTGAAGTTAAGCAAGCATCTTACAGCTGGTTTCAATAAAAAACAGCCAAGTATGGAATGTTCTGAAGCTTTGGATTGCTATCACACACATACCCCTATCCTACTGGGAAGCTGTTCAGGATGTTCAGTAATCACAAATGGCCAACCAACTCTAGCGCAACAATCCGTGAACTCCCACTGAAGGAAATGAATAAGGTAGAAATGAATGGAGCATCATTTTTCTCACAGGGAGGATGCTCTGGGAAATTTCCGTCACTGACAAACATTGCAACTGAGTAGACTGCATCATGGTGTTGCTGTTTGGCAAACAACCATACAATATGCAAAACATTCTTCAACAAAGACATTTTCTCCTTAAATAAAATTGAATTGATAACTAAACAGTCGGATTTATTTGCGATAGCATTGTTCTTTTGCTCAGGAGAAATATGAAAACCGAGAGCTCTGTGCACCGAACAATCAAAACTCATCCCATCTGAGTTCTCCACTTGAGCAGCAACTCATCAGAATAAGTTCCATCAGCTCAAAAATCAGAAGACCAGAGCCTTGCATTTCTACACCACAGCAGTTCATTGGCAGGCATTGTCTTAAGAGCTGCTTTGTAAGTGGCATTTCTAAAAATGCTTTCAGATGAAAGGATTTGTTGTGCGAGTGCGTCAAGCCAGGATAAAGCCTATTATTATAGTGCGAGGGAACAACCAAGGGTCTCTCGTGGAATCAGTGACCCATGCATTGCAAGGTTAGTGGCTCACCCTTTTTCTTTCTCCAATATGCAGCTCAAAGTTGGAGAAAAACTACTCAGCAGAAGCAACAGTCCATGTTTACAGGATGAAAATAAGACAATAGGGCCCATGTTTCAAGCTGCTTTGCATTCCCCCTTCTCATATCTGAGCAGTTCCCCTCTTCCTTCACACATCCAGTCCTCGTGATCCTCTCCGGGATTTCACAGGCCCTCAGCATCCCATCAATATTAAAACATTCTCTATTCCTCTTTAGAATTCTTTTGCTCGGGTTAAAGTTCAATCCACAGTTTTCACTGAATGAAAAGTTGACTTGCTCAAGCTTCAAAGCGCCACTGTGATTTGGAGTCTGCCCTGCAAGGCACTGTTCACAGTCTGTCAACAAGAGGCTTGTACAGTGATCTCATCTTTATCGGGATGACATGTTTGCATCTGGACAAAGTTTTACAAATCAAAAGGAGAAACAGTGCCATTGATAGGCACCATGTTTACTACAATGTGGTCAGAGGGCCATTGCCTGCAGATCCCAGTGAAATCAGCAACTTAGATCGTCTGAAAACTCCAAGCCCCTTTTTAAAAAAAAGCATTAGAGCGCAGCACTCCAAATACTTTTGAATTAAAATCCAGAGCTTGATTGATGATTTTGTTGTACTACCATGCATTCTGATCTTCACTGTGTTGTCTCAAAAGTTGTTAAGCACAGATCGTAAATCCATTAACAAACCATCCAAAAACAGACGTAAACAAATGCCAAGTTGGGAAAGTTGAAATAGTTTGAGAATGCAATGTGTGTAGGAAGCAGAGAGGGAGCTAACAGGATCTTGCAAGATATTTGCATTGATATTTCTTCAAACGCTTCGATGAGTAAGGGCATAACAGCAGGAATACCCCGATTCGACCCCGGATTTGTACAGGGTTAATAAACCCCGGTCAGGGTAGGGGTAATCGTTCAGGGCACTATAATTTCCTTCGGAATTGCTGATGAGAGAGAGAGAGAGAAAGAGAGAGAGAGAGAGAGAGAGAGAGGTAACAGCGATTACAGCACCTCCAAAATTATCCTAAAACCTTCAACTTGACATCTGCAGTGGTGATGGCAGGAGTGTTGTTATTAGAAACTACACAGGGGGCCCCAAACTTATCCCAACGCCATCACAGAGCTGTTTTTTACACTCAGCTCCCTCCAGGTTCCATTCTAGTTGTAAACGCTGAACAAAACCAGTCTTTTATAATTGCTCCTCCCTGCTCTGAACGTCACTGCGATACTCCCTGTGCCTGCCATTCGCTGTTTGACAACCCAGGGCCCACAACATCAAAGGCTTAGGTTGAGATTTATCTTTCACCTCAAGCTGTGCGGTGGGTCAGATTAAGGCAGAACGTGCAAGTCCTGTCCCACCCAGAGTCAGCACCTTCCTGACAACCAGGAGGTTAAGCAAAGGGGAGAAGCCCACAAAAAGACGACTGACCTCTTTATTGTATTTACCATTGAGGCCAGAAATACATTTTAAACTAGTGAGCTTTTGGGAGAGGGATGTTGGGGCAAAGCTCGAGACAGTCAAGAGAGCTCAGATGAGTTGCAGCTGCTTAGTACATTACAACCCCACCCCCTTCCCTGCGATGAAGGCAGTGACTGCAGCCTGTTAACTATGCCGGCCTTGTGCTCATCATTTACAACAGGGAGCATGACGGAGGAGCGAATGGACAGTCTTGATCAAAGATCCTATAGGATCTTTGGTCTTGATTAGAGGAGGAGGAAACAGGGTCAGGGAAGGGGCACGACATAAACTCACTAATTCAAAGGCTCCCCTTCATTTACTACTTTGCCTTCCAATGTATGATGGCAAAAAAACAACATGAAGCCTCCAGGTGTGTGGCGACATTTTGCCAGCAGCACAACAGCTGTAGCTTCAGAGAGCACAGTCGCCAGAGATCGAGTTGCTTGCATTACAGCTCCAGAGACCCGTGTTCGAATCTGACTGGGTCCCATCTATCCATTCTCCTTGTGACCGCGTGGGTTTTTGCCGGGTGCTTTGGTTTCCTCCTTCACTCCAAAGATGTACAAGTTCGAAGGTTGATTGGCTTCCATAAAATTTTAAATTGGCACTAATGTGTAGGATAACGATAGTGTACGGGGTGATCGCTGGTCAGCGCAGACCCGGAGGGCCGAAGGGCTTGTTTCCGCACTGCATCTCTAAAGCAAACGATGTATTTACAAAGTAAAAATGTCATGGTTCCATTTCAGGACATATGACAATAAAACATTCTTGACTCTCTTCGTAATGGCCTGTTAATTGGGATACGTGTGAGGCCATCACAGTTCAGAATAACCCTTGGCTGAGAGTAATCACCACCCCTTGGAGAGGAAGACAAGCCATTCACGGGATTCCCTCTGAACAATGAAATGCTTACAACGATCTTGGGGAAAACATTCATAATACGAAAAAGGTAACAGAAAACACCATCCAATCCTCAGTATTAGGCAGTTGTAGACAACAGACAATAGGTGCTGGAGTATCCCATTCGGCCCTTTTCAGATTTTTCAGTTTCAGCCCTTTTCAGTTTCAGATTTTGTATTAACATGTAATCTTTTCAAAAGGTCCATGGCTGAAATTGTCATAACTCTTCAGTTTAAAGGCAATAATGCATTATTATCCAACCAGTGCTGTATGCTAAAAGGCTGGATTGTTATGACAAGGGTTTGATTCGATAAAGACGAACATCCAATCAAGCACTTAAACCCTAACAATATGGCACCAATTCAATCCAACCATGTGGAAAATGTACATTAATAGACACAATTCTAAAAAAATTCTAGTACTTTTAATTTTATATCGTTTTCTTGAATATTATGTATTCATAAGGATCCATGCTGCCCTTTATAAATATTACTTTAGTTTAGTTTAGTTTAGAGATACAGCGCGCAAACAGGCCCATTGGCCCACATGAGTCCGCACCAACCAGTGATCCCCGCACGTTAACACTACCTACACACACATTACAATTGTTTACACACAAACCATTAGAGACAAGTTGGGTGTAAACTCTGCACACAGCACCCGTTCCAAACCAACCTCGGTGACTGCCAATCAAACCCCCCCCCCCCCCCCCCCCCCCCCCCCGACTTTATTTGGAGTGTGGGATGTAAACTTTCGTTGTCTCTGTACAGTACAGACAATGACAATTAAAATTGAATCGGAATCTGAATCGGACCCGTAGTCGGGATAGAACCCAGATCTCTGGCATGGCAAGCGCTGTAAGGCAGCAACTCTACTGCTGTGCCACCGTGCCATTTCATAATAACGATTGTTTGATGAAGAAGGGACTAGTGAAGAGTTAGTGTGGATGGACGGGAATGTAGAGTTAAGGATAAAAATCAGATCAGCCACGATCTTATCGAACGGAGGAGTAATTTGCAGGATAGAGCAGCCTATTCCTGATCTAATCTTTGTGTAATTCTAATTCTGCTGCCACACTGAAACAAACGTAGCTGGTGGCTGGTTAACCCGACTCAGAACTGTCCAGACACAAATATCTGGAATTCGGGTCAGGTTAGCTTCGGAAAAATAATTATAAATCCTCTAGTTCTAGTGCAATTGGGCTGGGTAGAACTTTCTAAATAAACCCCAGAGCAGTGCGACATTTGCGGGCAGCATGGATGGGCTGCGTTGTGTGGAGCAGGCCGCTGCAGTGACAATGGTCAGGTTGCTTGGTTGAAAGACCTGACGTTGCTCAGGCTTGGGCTACACCAGGGTTTCATTTTATTCCCGAGCAGACCTCTGTGCTGAAGGAAAATGGGGCTTTCACTTCTCACTCTGCCAGTTAGACATGGTCCTTTGGGAGGAAAAGTATGCAACCATGATTGTAACAAGGACTCTGAAGAGCCATTACCATAACAACATCACAGTGTTAGGCCGTTCCAAAATTACATTTTAATGGAAACACAGCCACAGCTCTGGCAGATTTCTCGTGATCAGTGCTGCACAGTGGCGCAAGTGTAGAGTTGCTGCCTTACAGTGCCAGAGACCCAGGTTTGATCCAGACTATGGGTGCTGTCTGTACAGAGTTTGCAGAGTTCTTTCTGTGACAGCATGGGTTTTCTCCAGTCTCCTCCCACACTCCAAAGACATGCAGGTTTGTAGATTAATTGGCTTCTGTAGATTGTCCCTAGTTTGTAGGATAGAACTAGTGTACAGGTGATTGCTGGCTGATCAGCATGGACTCAGTGGGTCGAAGGGTCTGTTTCTCTAAATCAGACATCCGTTCCCACGCTGTATCACTAAAACTAAAAAAACGAAACAATCGTAAAATGGTCCAAACTCACCCCAGGTCTTGAGCTTAAAGTCATACAACACAGAAACAGGCCTTCAGCCCAACTAATCCAAGCCAACCAAGATGTCACATCTAAGCTAGGCCCATTTGCCTGCTTTTGACCCAGGAACCTGCTTTTGGCCCCTGCTTTAAGGAACTTGACAGGGATGATAGTGTTTACAATCAAGGGTCACAGTCTCAACATAGTAGACAACCATTTAAGACAGAGGTAAAAATAAATTTCTTCAGAATCTTTGGAATTCACTGCCCGGGGCTGTGAAGGCTGAGTAGTCAAAAACACCCAAAACAGGGATCAATAGATCTGTAGAAGGAATCACAAGGTGTGAAATTATTGTGTGAAGGGGATGTTGAGGTAAAATATATGCCATGATCTTAGCTGCTTCTATTTCTCATGTTAGACATTTTTGAATTAAGTACTTTGCAGAGTTGCGATCTTCCTGCTATGGAGCCACCCAGGCATCTCACCCGACAATTATCCTTCAACCACTAGACATGTATTATATGCACTGTTTGCAGGATCTTGCTGTGTGCAGTTTGATATATTCAATACCCAAAGTTCTTTCTTATAATAACTCTGGAAGTAACCGGAGGGTAGGTCTGCATGATTTCCATTGATCTCCTGCTATAACCATCTCATCCCTGGAGATCTGCCAGTCTCCCATCGGAGTTAGAATGGGCAAGCCATGGAATTTTAACTCCTCTGTGTTTATTGCTCAGCAATAACAATCCCTAGAGTCCCAGCTTGTTATTTAAATTAATTCTACAACAATAAACATCATTGGCAAATAATTTCAGCACAGGTTTTGTTTTTCAATTCTGTCAAGCTGCTCTCTGGAAAGGCAACAGAGACGTTGCTGATTCACCGCAGGGTTGAGTCAGGGTGAAGTCACCATATCTAGAAGCAGAGAGTGGGATGTTCTCTCTGATAATGTTGGAAGTTTTTGCCTTGCTGTGTGACCCCAGTGAAAGAACTTGCTTCATCAAGAAGTGAGACAGCAGCACAGCAAAAATAATAAAGTTATTCAGACCTTCTGCAGTCGATTAGATCTTTGCCAACCTGTATCTCTGCTCCATTTACCTGGCTTTATTCCACAATCCTTGGTACCCTCAGCTAAAGCAAACTTTTGATCATGTTTTCAATATATCAGATGGGCCAGCATGCATTCCCATTAGATAGACACAAAATGCTGGAGTAACTCAGCAGGACAGGCAGCAACTCTGGAGAGAAGGAATGGGTGACGTTTTGGGTCGAGACCCTTCTTCAGACCTTGCTTCAGATAATGCATCCCCATTATCTTTTTGCTCCCTCATTTCATGCTTTTGAACTGGGCTTGCAAGAGCACAGCTTATTGTTCCGAATGGCACCATCACTATCATCGCAGCAAATAGTTTCTTTAATTCTATCTCCTCGGTTCCCTAAATTATTTCAAAGGCCATGATTAGATTACCTCGAAATGTCTGAGTCAAAGGATGTCAGAATCAGGTATGAAAACGACTTTACATTCACTTTAAAGAGTTTCCCAACAAGTCCAAGGCACAATACCCCATCAGAAAGACTTTGCCACAGAGGAAAGGGTGCAAAAAAGTGAAGCATTTTTATACAAGTGAAATATCAGTGGTATGAACAATGAAAGTAGAATCATGAACTATTTAACACCAAGATGACAGGCAATATTATACCTCAAACAATTACCACCTATGTGTGAAAAATATAAACAAAAATAGAAAAACTGAATACTACTAAATATTTAGTTATGTTTGTCCACATATTAAGAAAATGAGATGTGCAAGTGATTTTGTTTTGCAGAAGGTGGTGGGTGCCTGGAACATACTGCCAGGGGAGTGTTGTTTGTTTAAGAGGCTTTCAGATAGACAAATAGATAGGCAGGGAATGGAGGAATATGGATCATATGCAGGCAGAGGTGATTAGTTAACTTGGCATCACGTTTGGCTCAGAAGGGTCTGTTCCTGCACTGTACCGTGGGCTGAAGGGCCTGTTCCTGTCCTGTACTGTTCTATGTTCTAAATAACCGGACCTCACCAGCCGCATGATATTGGTTTACCTGCTAGAATAGATCATTTATTGTGCATATTATGGTGTTATTGCATTAATGGGCCTGCAAGAATGTTAGAATTTCATTGTTCACCCAGTTCCATTGCATACGACAATTAAACATCTTTCCATTTAATATTTATGTGGCAAAAACTCTACTTTAAACAGCTCTTTTGCTGAGATCTACAATTTTTTTTATCCTCAGAATTTGTTTATTAAACAAGATTGAATCAATTTTAGTTTCCATTCCTTAAAATGTATTTTCAATCAAGCAACAGCTTGTTAAAATTACACTCATTATCATGACCTAGAATCAGTAATATTATAAATATTTTTATTTTTTGCACTTGCATAAAGTGTTTATATAAACTCCATATCAGCAAGACATTGGCACCCACAGGCCCCCACCTCACATTTCCACTCTTGCGCGAGTGGTTAGACTGGGGAAGGGTGGCACTTCCTCTGCATCTCTCTGCAGTGTAACTAATGGCTACAAGTTCTGATAAAGGCTTTTATGCAAAGTGAAAGAAGCCACAAGAAGTGGGTTAATAATAATAATAATAATACTACATTTTATTTATGGGCGCCTTTCAAGAGGAGGTCGTTGAGGACTTTGAGGAGAGCAGTTTCTGTGCTATGGAGGGGGCGAAAGCCAGATTGGAGGGGTTCAAGTACGTTATACGCAAGGAGGTGGGAATGAAGTTGCGACGCAACGATACGCTCCAGGGTTTTTGAAAGAAAGGGGAGGTTTGAGATTGGGCGATAGTTAATGAGAGAGGAGGGATCAAGACCAGGTTTCTTTAAGATTGGTGTGACCGCAGCAGTTTTGAAAGTGGAGGGGACAATTCCTTGGGACAATGAGGAGTTGAAGAGATTAGTGAGGTAGGGGCAGAGAACGGGGAGGCAGGACTTCAGCAGGGGAGTGGGTCGAGGGAGCAGGTAGTGGGTTTGGAAGAGCTGATGAGTTTGGAGATTTCAATAGGGGTGACCAGGTCAAACTGGGAGAGGAAGCAGTGTGGAGGAGGGGTAAGGAGGTCAGTGGAGATGTTGAAAGGAGGGACCTTGGTAGGTGGTGGATTAGATGCTGGGGAGTCGGGTACTGGGGATAAAGATTGATAGATGGTGCTGATTTTATCAGCAAAAAAGTGGAGGAATGAGTTGCAGAGATCCGGAGTAGAGGTAGGGAGAGTGTTTGCTCGAGGCTTGAGGAGGTTGCCCACTGTGGAGAAGAGGGTTCTGTGGTTTAGGCAGGGATCAGTGAATATGGAGGAGAGGTAGGCAGATTTTACAGCAATGAGGGCATCTTTGTAATCAGTGAGGTGGAGTTTGTAAGCTTCAAGGTGGACTGTGAGAGATGATTTCTTTGTGTTTGTTACCACTCTTAGACTTCAAGGACTAGCTGTTCAGACAAACTGGTCTCTGAGCGCGAGTCATACAAAAAACAAGCAGAGACGACAGTAGGAAGGAAGTCGAACCAAGTCAACAGGAGGTCATAACGTCTGAGGCAATGGGTGCAACCACACAAAAGTAAATGCTTCATACATTTGTCATTGAGCCACATTTTTGGTACAAACTGTTCCAATTAGTGAACACCTAATTTCACCTTCCTGCTGATTTTCACAACAATTTAGTTGCATTTGGTTTCTTTTGACAGCTCTCAATTCTATCTTTCAACAAAGAGTGAATTTAAAGTACCAAGTCAACAAACATGGAGGCAGAAGAGACTGGAATCTGGAGCAAAAAACAGAGTGCTGAAGAACTCAGTGGGTCAGAATACGTTGATGTTTTGGGTCAAGAGCCGGCATTAGGGCTGAGAGTGAAGAGATGGGTGTTGATAGGGTGGGCTGAGGTGGGAGCTGGCAGGTGGTTGATGGAACCACCCGCCAGTCAGTCCACAATCTTATTCAGCTGTAACACGCAGTCCATGGCGTTGTGCTCATGTACAACCATTACACTCTATGTAACTGTGGCATTAACGTTTGGTTTTTATCATTGGGCTAGCAGTATATTTAAATCTTTCAGAAACTTAAAAATAAATCATCATTCATCAAACTGAGTTAAACTCTCCCGTTGCCCCATCGTGGGGTGGGAAATTTACCAAATGGTAATGTTAAGCCTCTTAGTTTGTAGATATACAGCTCGGAAACAGGCCCTTCTGCCCACTGAGTCCGCACCGACAAACGTTCACCCATACAGTAGTTCCATATCATCCCAATTTTGTATCCTACACACTGGGGGCAATTTACAGAAGCCAATTAACTTAAAAACCCACACTTCTTTGAGATGTGGGAGCAAAACCTGAGCATACAGAGGAAACCCATGCAGTCACACATGGAACGGGCAAACTCCACACAGACAGTAGCTGAGGTCAGGATTGAACCCAGGTCTCTGGCTCTTTGGGGCAGAAGTTTTACTGCTGTGCTACCCAAATAGTATTGCATTTACAGAGTTAAAACTATGTTGCCTCACAACATAAAGATACAAAGATGTTGAGCTTCCAGCTCACCAAGCTAGTCCACTGTATGTATTCAGACATTGGTTTTCCGGAATATCTGTAGCCGACTAACGAGACGTCTAGCTATCAATGATAGGTCATACTTCAGGTTTTCATGAGTAAGTCAGACTAGCTGGTGAATCACCAGGCCAGCTGGTCTACGTGGTTTGATCAGGAGCTGAATCAGCAAAGCTCCTAACATAGGTTGACTTGCCGTTATATTGCTATTACCAAGTGGGGGTAATTGTTCCATTGCAACAGCAAGAAAGAACCCACATGCTACTCTGGAAGGATTCTCACAACAACATGCAACAGAAAGATGTGAAGGATAGAGTTGGCATTGAGGATCACTGTGGAGTGCACCGGGGATTGGGTCCGCTCAATGCATACTTTGTGCTGCCTAGAAACTGCATCGTGCAACCAGCAGTAACCCCAATTTCAGATGAATATATAACAGCAGGGATGTAGCATTATTTAAAGATAGCCTCTCTTCTTTTAGCTAATCTGCACTGGTCAAAGGGCCAGATACATGTGCATACCCAACAAAACTTTACAACAGCACTGATGGACCGCCAGATGTGGTTGATCACAATCCTAACATTAAAAACACTATTCAAGCCTCAACTGTTGCATGATCCTGACAAAAGGATTACATATAAAGATCTTAGCAGCAAGATTGGCCAACAAGGTACAATGTAAACATTGCCTGCCTACATATTTGGGAATTGCTGATTTCGTTGATCAATTAACAACAATGCTTCCACATAAGATTTTTACTGCAAGTCTGACTTTCAGTCCTGCGGTGTTATTTTCCTGAAGGCTTTTAGCTGGGGCACCAGGGAGGGCAAGGCACTTTGGGGATTAAATGATGCTCTGCGTTTTTTTTCCACTTCCTGTTGATTAAAACACGAGATGGAATGAGCGTTAGAACATCCAGCAGTTTTTCGCTGATTTTTCGCTGGAACTTCTGGATTTCGCTTTTACTCAATTGCTAGCTTTTCATATCTTCTGCACTGAATAGTAATGTGATATCATTTTAATTGATAGGATTCCAGTGACGAGATACAATACAGTTTGGAAAATATAATTAGCAATGCAAGTAGTGACATGAAGCTAAAATTGAAACAGGAATGCTGCTAAACCAATGACTTGGCTGGAAAGCAGGGCTGAGGCAAAGGCAGGATTCAGTGTCTGCCACATCTCCCCTGCACCCACTTCTCACGGCTAGAACTGAGAGGGAAGGTGGCAGAATTATGATGTTGGGGTGGGGGGGTAGTTAAGCCTTCCAGAGTTTGTATGTTCTCCTTGTGCGTGCGTGGGTTTTCCATTGGTGCTCCACTTTTTTCCCACACTCCAAAGACGTACATGTTTGTAGATTATAAATTGTCCCTCGTGTGGAGGATAATGCTAGTCAGTGCGGACTTAGTGGGCCGAAGGGCCTGTTTCCACGCTGTATCTCCATACTAAATTAAACTAAACTGAAGGCTGCATAACAATGGGTGCTCCCAAGCCAACATGGTCTCATCTCCTGTAATGGATCACATCGGCAACTGTACCATCCCATGCCCCTGGCCCATGTTTTGGTACAAGGGCAACTCGGTTGAAATCAAACAAAAATGGCCATTATTGCATTTCACTCCAGAAAACAAAAGCACAATTTTCAATTGCATAAAGCTAAAGAAATAATTCAATTTCTAGGCCTGTGGCTCGTGCTTCAGAAAGGAAAAGATTCAAGGGCGCTCAGCATGTGAGTCTGGGAATGATCGCAGAGGCATGCTTCTACTAACAGGATGGCCCGAAGCTTTGCAGCAACAACATGTGCTACGAGGGGAGTGTGATGGTGATTTCTACAGACAGCTAAAGAGGCTTTGAAATACTAATACAGTAATTGGCTGTCTGGCTTCATCCGCAGTCTCTGAGCTTGGAAGGTTTCATAAGTAATAAATGTTCTTGGAAAAAAAGCTCAGGTCTTGCAGCTTTCTAGGCCCTTTGGGGATTTTGGCGACTGTCTGTGCACTCTCCTGTTTTGATGTTACCCTTTATAATGGGATCAGACGAGCCTAAAGTTTAACAAGACGAAGCCTGCATCTGTAGCTGTTCCCTGACCTGCATTGTTCACACTTGCTTGCTTTTGTGTGTCCAGGGAGCCAGCTGGCAGGACTGATTAGGAAGGATGGCAGGTGAGCTTCCATGTTCTGAAGTTTTAACATTTATTACTGGAAATAATTCTATCAAACAAAATGTAAAAAAGGCCTTAAAAGCTATCTTAAGTCAAGATGGGCTGAACAGACTCTCTGGGCAGCTGATTAATTTAGAAGCTTCATATGAGGTGTTTTGTGGGTAGATGTAACAGTCCAATAAACTACTGGGATGAATTAACATTTACTCATGTTTCAATGCTGTTGCAGGGTAACTCTAATCATTCACCAATAATGCTCTAGATCATGTGATGTATTGATTATTTTAAAGGAACACCACCATTATAGGAACAAATGTTTCAAGAGTTAATTTTCATGCTGGTGACTTGCTTCAGTGCCACAATACTACTCTACCAAATGATTCAATAAGATGGAGGCTCCCTTGTTGCAGATTTTATACCATTATTGGGAGCATGCCCACCAAACATCCAATAATAAATGAAGGGCTCCAACCCGAAACGTCACCTATCCATGTTCTCCAGAGATGCTGCCTGACCCGCTGAATTACTCCAGCAATTTGTGTCCATCTCCAACAATAATAGCGCAGTTCATTCCCCTTTGAGACCAGGCGTTTAGCAAGCAACTGCTGTAGAAATCACAGAGACGCTGAGCCAGGCTGACTTTAAGGAATCTGCAGCAGCATTCCTGCCCCCCCCCCCCCCCCCCCCCCCCCCCCACCACTACCCCCAAGGCCTCTAGGAACACATGGGAATTGCCAGCAGGCTCCAAACCTAGAGCTGGAGCTGATCATGTGAAGCATGCAGGGTCTGGAGGCCAGGCCAGGACTTCCTGCTGGGGCAAAATGTGATCTTGTGGACGTTGTTCAAAAACTGATATAGATAGCGACAGAACCCACTGCGGAACACTATGTGAAGAGAGAGACCATGTGGGGGACTCAGACACGTCATAATTTTAAGCAGAAACAAAGGCAAATGTTTGGCTGTTTTTTCATACTTCCTCATTTTTAGAATCCTAGTATTTGCTTTTTTTTTTTATTTGAATTTATAAAACTGGGAAATACTTCAGAACACAAGGAAACATGCAAGGGCTGTCAGCTCCATGCTTGCTCTGTCTCCCTATACAGCCTGCCTTCAAACTGGAACAACTGTCCAGATTGCTGTGCATGAGACCACTTTGCTCATGTTCAGCAAGACAGAAGGGCTCCACAATAATCCAGCCAGACATAATCAATACTGTTCTGTTTCTGAACCCAGACTGCAGGCACCTGGTTAGTGTTATAAAATCTACAAACAGGAAAAATGAGACCCTACTTCCTCTATCATGCCAAGTCAAAGTATTTATTACAGCTAATCTTTTGGCAGCAAAGAAAGAAAATGTATCGTGGGGGCCTTTTTGACCCGGAAACATGATTGTTTATATTCAGAGAAAACAGTATTAAAAGCATGTAGATCTGCATATCAATCTGCGTTTAATTTATTTTGTTACAAAATGTGGAATGCTTAAAGATAAAGTAAATGGCCAATAAATAGTTGTTAAAATGCACAGTAATTCTCACACCCGGTAAAACATTACATTGTTTAAAAAAAATACTGAATCTGTAATAAGTGGCCCGACCTGTGCTATTTTGTGTGATTTGTCTAAGGCGTTGATACTTCATTTGATTGAGCATGCAAAGGGGGTTTCGTGCAAGCATGTCTGTGCAGATGGAACAGAGCCAACCATTAACTGTCCCCAGAGGAGGAAGTGGCACTGTCGGAATTGGATTTGATTTGGGAAGTTATTTGTGGAAAAGACGCACAATGCTTTTCTTTGCCTACTCTCCCATTATTTCTTCACCCATTGCAAACCTGGAGCTACCATGGAAAAAAAAACTATTTGTTACATCGGAGAGACACAAGTTCAATAATATCAGGAATCTAAGACGATGGAAAAAAGTGAAGCCAAAACTTTATTGCATAAAATGTGCAAAAATCTGAGAGGGATGCTCACTAAATCAGAGGGGATACTGGAGGGGCACAGTGGGGTGGGGATAAACCAGGGACATTGCTCCAAGGATAAAGGATTGGAAGATCTGCTGAGAACGATTATAGTCACTGTCATAGAGATATACAGCATACACAAATACCATTCAGCCCAACTCATCCATGACATACATGATGCCTTTCTTCACAAATCTCATTTGTCTTTATTAGGGCTATACCTCTCTATTCTTCTCCTATCCAGGCATTTATCCAAATGTCCTTCAAATGCTGTAATTCTACCCACCTCTGGTAGCTTGTTTCATATAGCCATGTGTGCAAAAACTTGCACCTCATATCTCCTTTACATTTGTTCCTTCTCGTCTTAATTTTTTGCTCTCTAGGTTTAGACTCACCTACCCTAGGAAAAAGACCTTGACTATTTATCTTCTACGCCCTTCATTATTTCGTAAATGTTGTCTGCAGAAGTACACTGCTAGTGAGCATCCCTCTCAGATAGGAAACTCAGCCCACAGATTGTCTGCATCTCAGTAGATGAAGATGGAGGCAAGTCTGGACATGGCTGCGCTCCACTCCAGCTCATATTTCAAACGTTTAACAATGTACAAGAGCAAAAGAAATATTATACATTCATACCTGTTCTCACTGCACTTACCACACATCTGGACTGCACAACACAATTAAACTAAAACAGTATGAAAATCTCATTTTTTTAAACTTGCTGATTAGAGAATTAACTAATGGTTTCATTATTTCTGGTAAAATAAGCCAAGTCTCTAACTAAGCAAATTCCTCAGGAGACAAAACACTGCATGCTTCATTCGCATTCCACTGATAAAGAATTAGCAAATCTCAAATGATTGCTTTCCATTTTTTCTTTCCCGATCCTCAGCAACGGCACCAGAAGAGTTATCAGTGGTGGCAATTCATCAATTGTACAGACATCCCCTCAACAATGGCAAGCCCACCAGTGCTCAAGACAGATTTGAACAGTGCAGCGTAGTGCCAGACTTTGTTACAGTCTTGACTCAAAATGAACTGAATACGAGAGCTGAGAATCATTGTTGTTGATATTTCCAACATTATCAGTGGGTCTTTGATGGTGTATGGCTGCAGCCATCTTGGACACACAGGACAATGGGCGGAGCAGTGAATGAATGAGGTGATTTCAACCATGACGCTCCTGAGGAACATGGACAAAGTGCTGGAGTAACTCGGTGGGTTCGGAAGCATCTCGAGCACATGGACAGGCGATGTTTCGGGTTGGGACCCTTCTTCAAATTGATTGTAGTAAGGGTGAGAAACCTGGACAAGAGACGAGGGAGGGACGTCTAGCCAGTGATTGGTGGATCCAGATGAGGGTTTCTTTTTTGATTGGCAGATGGTTCGACAAAGGCCAGAGATGAAAAGACAAATGATGTGAGATAAGGATCGAGGAGGCACAAAATGGAGCCATTGGAAGGAATATAGGAGCATGGGCACAGAAGGGGAGAGGGGTGAAATAGCCATTTCCAGCACCTTCAACGTGATCCCACCCCACCCCACCCATCTATGCATGCATATAATCAGCTTTCAACCCAATCTGTCCACTGATCAGATTAGGTTAAAATACTTCCAATATGTTACTGGGAAGATATTAGTGGAAGTGCTACAAAGGTTGCTATATCTCCATGCATTTTGGCAAAGTGCTATTATTTTTCAAATAAGTAAACAGTTGTCAGTCCTTACTTTGCCAAACCTGTGATTTCCAAGCATTTTAACCTCTGAAAGTACATATCAACGTTTTGTGCTTGTTCCAGGCCCCGCTGAAACATTGGCTTTGTGAGCTGTGTACTTTAATCGCAGAGTAAATGGCACAGTCTTTGCAGCTGCAGCTTGGAGACAGTTCAGATTCGGAGAGCTGTGCCAGGTCCCACCTCTTTATCAGCCTCCGCTTTGTAGTGTTCCCACACAAGGGCTGCCAAGTAAAACTGCAGAGGGGAAAAAGAGCTTTCTCTATAGAATTCGCAGGCCTGGTTTCGCCTAGTCTCAACCCCTGGCTGTTTGCCAACACAGCAAAGATTACAGCATTAAAGTGCTGATAGCACTGCTTGGCTCTTCCTTCCTGCACCAAGATGACAGGGCTGGCACAAGACCAATCTCATGTTACTGAGGCTGCTGTTTCCACCTTAAAACCTCTGGGAGCATTGTCTGTCACCCACTGTTCCTCTGGGTCAACTTTGTTATATTATAACACAATTGCCTTCCCTAAATTGGAACGAGCACCATACACAAGAGAATAAGCTTCATGTATTCAGACCAAAATGGGCCAAGGAACTGGGATTTGTCATGTACAACTCAAGTAGGCTTTGTAAAATTCAGTATGAAACTGAAACATAGGTAAAATAAACCTTTGCAAAGACTGTGCCATTTACTCTGTGATTGCAGCCTTTTCCCTGGAAAGTTTAAACAATGCTACCATGTGCATGCATTTCAAACATGTACAGCAATCTTATCTAATGGACTGCCTTTGCTGTTTCTATCCTTTCTGGACGAGCTGAAACATTCTCTCAGATATCAGTGGGTTTTTGGTAGCTTAGGCCCAGAAGTCATTCTCCTTGTCCACTCCATGGCTAACCAGTTGACTGCAAGACGGCTAACTCTCCAAGTCAAGGTGCTCCTTCCACTTTGAAAAAGTCATTGCAGATAAGAATAAATATGACTTGAGGGGCAACATTTTCACACAGAGGGTGGTGAGTACATGGAACTGTTGAGGTAGGTATAATGACGACATGTAAAAGATTGTTGCATGGATCAGAAAAGTTGGGAGGGATATTGGGTCAAATGTGGACAAATGGGATTAGCTTGGATGAGGCACCTTGGTTGGCATGGATCAGTTGGGCCAAAGGGCATGTTTCTGTGCTGCATGACTCTAAAGTAGCATTTTTTCTCTCTTAATGAAAGATGAATTTGAAAGCAATAGCGTAGAAATTCAATTGCACCTTTTTGGAATGATTCACCAAATAAACTGCACGACAAATGTTTGGAGAAGAAAAATCGGGGACTTCCTGTCTTCAGCGAGGAGACTACTGTTCCCCTTCCGGTTGTCAGTGTGTCCAAATCCACGCTGGCTCCCAATGCAGGCACTCGCCATGCTCACCACGCTATGATAAAATAGAATTATTCTCTGCTCCACTTCTTTGCTTTCCATCCAGGAATACATGCCACTCGGGCAGAGTAAACCTCAACACATGGAAGCTTCTGCTTTAGAGACAAAGGCATGAGAAGCCCTGGACACTTACTTCAGGCAGTTCATCTTTCGGTAAAATGCACAACCTTCACAACGACATTCTCTCAGTGTCCTGGTGTACATTTATCCCTCAGCCTGACATAGAGTCACAGAGCTATACAGCATGAAAACAGACCATTCTGCCCAACTTGTCCATGCCGACCATCTGCTCATTTACCCCATAGCATTACTGGCCGTTACACTGCAATGATGCAGAAGCCACTGATCTCTTGCTAGAACGGCTCATGAAAATAAAATAACGTAAGCATGCAAAAATGATTGCCGTGAGTTGTGAGTAAAAAGAAAATCCAGAAGCACCAAACAATGGAATGCAAGGACAGGGAGAACTTGATGCTGAGATGAAAAGGAGATGGCGAGACTATATCCCAAAAGCTTCTGATGAGAACTTTAATAAAATTACATCTTCTGAAATGATTACACTGCAAATGTTCACAAAGGTTGAAGCGTACTTAACGGCTAAGTGATGCTTGGCTGCTTCAGTCAACAGGAAAATAATTACATCAAATGCGTGCAACTGTCAACAGCATGGTTCAGTAATCTGATAATTAGTTTCTGGGATATTTAATTAGAAAATAATGCACCCCAAATCCACCCTCTATCATGCATCAGCCCCATCCCATGATTGTTAACTTAACTGCTTTGCAAACAGAGACTCTGGAGCTGTAAGCCTGCTGAGATGCTGCTGCCACTTTCATGTCAATATGAAGTGGTTCTCATGTAAAAGTGTCAGGATGTCTGAACAGGCAGGTGTCAAATCGTATTTTTTTTTCTTAGCCTTGGCTTCATTCGTTTCAAATCCACAACCGTCTTCAAGAAAGAATCCAGATTGAGTTGGTATCAAATGAAATATAACAAGCTCATCGCAAAGCCATATTTAAAAATACATCTGCACTTTGGAGCATGAAAGGCACTGCATGGTAGGCTTAAAATTACTTAGAATTTCTGGTAGCAAAGGGTATTTAGTTCATCAGGTTAAGTGGCCAAAACAATGTGCTGAAGGGCCACTAAACTCAATGGGTCAGGTAGTAACTGTGGAGGGAATGGATGGACGATGATTCGGGTCGGGATCCTTTTTTCAATCTGGAAAATCGTCTGTCCGTTTCCTCTACGGATGCAGCCTGACCTGCTGTGTTCCTCCAGTACATTTCCCCCCCTCAAGGTTCACGCAGCTGCAGTTTCTTGTGTCTGCAGGTTAAAGTGGCTGTTCAGCACAGATAAGTTTTCCACCCTAGTGTCCCGTTTCAGTTGAACCTCGCATTATGTTCTTCCTCACACAAAAGCACTTGGGGCAGGTCTCCCACCTCAAATCCAGGTGTTAACACAAGGTCATCTGAAACTATTCTGTGTGTACCCTGATGTGTGTGAATCCCCGCGCACGCACCACCCCTCCCACTGGAAATTCCACAGCGCAGCCTCCAACGGCAAGACATGCTTGCTCACCCAATACCACTTCCCCACTGGATAAAGCCAAATGCTGACACTCCCACTGCAACACAGCTTTCAATGCAGTGGGAAAATTACCCACATTGTGCCGAGGAACAAGTGCAATTGTTTATTGTGTCGAGCTTGGACTCACTGTGGTAAAGGCAGGGGCTAGGAGCAAAGAACAAGGAACTGCCAAGTCAGACCTGCTAAGCTATTCCAGCACTTTGTCTTTTTTTTTTTAAAAAGGTAATGGCTGTTCTGTAATTTCCAACATTTTGGAGTCATAGTCATGCAGCATGGAAACAGGCCCTTCAGCCTTACTTGCCCACACCCACCAACATGTCCCATCTATTCTAGTCCTATCTGCCTGCATGGGGCCCCATATCCCTCTTAAACTGTCCTACCCATGTACCTGTCTAAATCTTTTTTAAACGATGCGATAGTACCTGCAAAGGAATGCCACTAAACACCAGTGTGATGCACTGCAACGTCTGGGTGCATATCTTCATTGAAGAATTTATGGAGTTATTTATATATGAAACAGCGCACAGTAAATGTTTCCTCTTTACTACTGCTGTGCTTGAACTCCCGGTTATGCTCGTGGTCTCACTTAGTCGTAAAGCCACTTATGTTTCTGCACCACATCAAAAGCAAGCTTCTCAGAATTCCTGAAATCATCACCAAATTTAGCCTGTCTGGGAGCTTTGTGGTGTCTGGGATGGCTTGTAGTCATCACAGCTTTGCCCATGCACACTCTGCTCTGAGAACATGAACTACAGGAATGTTAGGAGCACTTGCAACATGTCTGAGAATGCAGTTAGTGGCTTTCCAGGTCGAGAATGCAGTGACCCAGGCTGGATAAGGAAATGTACGTATCAGCAAAGCAGACGTACTCCTCCTAGTTAAAAAAAAACTTAAATAGATTTACTCGTGGAAAAAGTTGCAATTCCAGGTCCTCACCTTAGAACAACTACAATAGAGCTGTCTGGTTGGAAAGTCTTCTATTCAATCGATCTCAGCATCATACTGATTATCTTGCTGGCAGATCCGATTCCACTCAGTGAAAGAATTCAAAACATAATGAGATAGACTCCTAAAAATAATTTGCCTGGCGCTGTAATGTTGTAGTTTTGGCTGCACTTGATCTTGAAGCCATCACAGCCAGGTTAATGTAAGCAATCCAATGCAATTCTGTCTCAGCTTCCTAATTTTGACTTAATTTGAGATCAAGTTTTATTAAAATATTTATTCTCTTCCGAACTATAGTGCATATCATTCCCCCCACCCCCACCCAAAATTTTCCTTGTGCTGAGAAACAAGAGATCTCTCGCCAACCATTTGGCTCCTCAAAAAATACTGGATTACTCGACTTGCTGCACCCGCCAACATCCGTAAATCATCCTTACCCATGCTAACAAGAAACCATCAGTCGGATTTAAAAATTTCAACTAATTGAGCTTCAACTCTGGGCATTAGGTTTCCATTACATGGCTATGTTTGTCAGTGCTCTGCAGTTGAAAGCTGTTTTCCCCTGGAGAGAACACAGCAGGCTTTGATCAGTCTGAAGAAGGGTTTCGGCCCGAAACGTCACCTATTTCCTTCGCTCCATAGATGCTGCTGCACCCGCTGAGTTTCTCCAGCATTTTTTTGTACCTTCGATCTTCCAGCATCTGCAGTTCCTTCTTGAACACAGCAGGACTTGTGTCTGGGGCTCACCTGGATATCCCTCTGGGCACTCCTGCTATCCTCCACCCTTGCACATCTGATAGAGTTTCAGAGGATGACAGTCGTCAATGTGGCACCACAGAAGAGCTTGAGCTAAGCTCCCAATGCAATAGGATTCCCAACATAACTCTGGGAACTTCCTGGTCATTTTGGAATCTCCGTAATGCACTATCTCCCACTCTTCCACCAAACTCCACCTTAATTCCTCCAAGGCCCCAGCTCTGACTTTCAACCACTCCAATCCCAATTATCCAATCCTTTAAATCTTCACCATCAGGCCCAAGGTTCAACCCTCACTAAAGACCACGATTAACAACCTGCCCTCAAATTTTCACTAGCCTCATCACAGGCCCATGCTCAGCAGGGATCATTGGCTCCAAGCCTGAAAATCCTCCCTGGTCTCGACCAACTCTCAAATTCAATTCTTCTCCCCACCCAGACATCTCCAACCCTCAACCACAGCGCAGGCTCTGATCAGGCTTATAGGTTGTTGGTTCTCTGACCCACGACAGCCAGCCTTCAAAAACATCTTTCAAATGCCCGAACACTGACTCTTAAACATACTGATTGTATCTGACACCACCACCTCTGGCAACGAGGTCCAGATATCAACGACTTTTTGTGCACCAAAAAAAAAAATTCCCTCAAATCTCCTTCTTTCCTACATTAAACCTATAGATTTTGTGTTTTTTAAATTTTGTTATGGGCTATCAAAACAAGAGGACCCAGGTCAATGAATGCCGCATTCATTGGGACACGCATAACCTTGCTGTGATGATGAAGATATATATGTTCCATAATTGGGCTTACCTCTCCACAAGAAGTTTTGATGGCAATTACCTGGCAACATGGAAGATGAATTCCAGGCTTGAAGTGAGAATGACTGTTCATGACATCATGCCAAAATTGAAACTGGTCCAGCATCAAGGAGCTTTGATAAAACCGAATTCAATGGGAATAAAGGAGAAAAAGCCTCTACTGTTTTGAGCCAAACCTTCCGCAAAGCAAGATGGTTGTGATTACTGTTGCTGGAAGTCAATTATTTCAGTGAAAGGGCATTCCTGTAGGAATGCCACACAGCTCATGATTCTTGGCCCGACCATTTTTAACTGTTTCATCAATAACCTTCCATTTATTTGCATGACTTACCTCCCGACTCCTCAGAGTCTTTCCACCATCTGCACGGCAGTGAGAAGTATGAAGAAATACTGTCTACTTGCGTAGATAAGCGCAACTTCACAGACACCAAAGAAGCGTGACACAAGAGATTTTGTTGGCATACCATGTACAAGATTACCCAGACAGATCCTGTGAGTGATAGGATAAAGCAGCCTGCCTTATCAGCACCATTTCAACATCCTAAACACCCCACCCACCATCTCTTGCCACCATTACCTCAACCTATTAATGAATTACAAGTTAAAAAGCTCTACATAAATATCCCGTGCTTTCTTTTTAGAGAAACACGGTCATTACACTCATAGAAGGGTTAACCAAACTTACTGCAACTCACATCAAAGAATTCAAATGCTTGTGGAGAAAGCTAAACACCAACCAGGAAATCAATTTCACCTCCCACTCTCCTGTGGACTCAGCCAACAGGAAGGGGAAAAGGTTGAAAGAAAATTTAAAAACAAATCTGTTGGAACTTGAGTGACATTGAAGGGGATCTTGTCGAGATCCATGAACATGTAACCTGGTGACCATTGTACGGAACATAACGTGATCAGCAAATACAGAATAATCCCCATCGAATTGCTTCAATTTGGCTACAACATACAGATCAACAAAAGTAAAGGATGGCTGCACTTTTATAGGTTCAAAAATTGGTCCATTGAAGTTTATTAATGCTTTGAGCACATCCAGGAAATGTGGCACATGTGGTTTAATTCTCTGTTTATTTCTCATCAGAACACACAGCCAAACTTGTGTCTTTCATGGCCTCTTGACATGAATTATAATGTCTTGGCTGGTTTCGCAGAATAAAAACAAGGTTGATCATTATCCTCCAATACAATCAAAATCAATTTGATTCCTCAAGTTGAATGGCTGGGAAATTAGTAAATGGAAATAAAGTCCCCAGATCAAAGCCGAAGAAACAGGTACTCAACCTGCTGCACCACGGCACCGTCCCCCCCTTTCTTTCTGAGTCTTCAGTCGCCACATGGTTCCACGGGGACTCAGCCAGCCGGGGAAAACCCATGCGGTCACAGGGAGACCGTACAACCTTCATACAGACAGCACCCAAGGTCAGGATCGAACCCGTGTCCCTGGTGCTGTAAGGCAGCAACTCTACTGCTGCGCCACTGTGTCTCCCCTGGTTGAGGAAGCAATGTGATCCAACTGTTTACTGGAGCTGCTGTAAGCCAGGCCCAGTTTCCACAGGAACCCCCTTCATCAACTGAACAAGCCCATCCAAATGTTGGTGCAGAGGGAATAAAAACATCTCACCGACTCATTACTCAAGCACAGTATGATAGAATTTGTTCGAGCAAACTTGGTGATGGCTCTGACATGTTAGAATGGTTTGGCACATAGGAACAGGTTATGGACACTACACCAATATTCAGTTGACAAAATCAATCCACTCACTTGTGCCACTTATGGTATAGCATAAACTACATCAGAGAGAACAAATCTGTATTTTATTTGCAGCATTTTATGAATTGTAACTTATTTTCCAAAACGATAATCCGTAAAATGGGGTATCTCCTGCCAGAGTGCCTTTTATTTATTTTTTCGCTTGCATCACTGCATTTCATAGAATGCCGCATGAGACCATACACTCTTTTATTTTCTAAACATCGCATTTACTAATACAACATGAATTGGATTAATCCACCTCACTAAGTGAAGGCAGTTTTGCACCATTCAATAGTCCAACCCTGCAGGGAAGACAAAACTGATGTTGAATGTTACAAAACAAATTGCATCACATATGCCAAGTTTGTGCAGTGTACAGGCACAGCTGACACAGTCCAGTCTGGTCTCCCAGTGTCAGGAAAGAGTAGGAAGGAACTGCAGATGTTGATTTACACCAAAGATAGACACTAGAGTAACTCAGCGGGCCAGGCATCATCTCTGGAAAAAAGGAATCTTTTCTCCAGAGGTGCTGCCTGACCCGCTGAGCTACTCCAGCATTTTGTGCCCCTTTAAATGCAACAGCGTGCTCCTTGTTCTTCTGAGACCATTGTGCAGCAGATGTAACATGGAGCTTTCTGCTCCAGCTTGTGTCAGTTTAAGCAGAAATGGGTATTGGCCAATAATGATGTCAGAAAAACACCAGTAGCGCAAGGACTTGGGTCCACTGTAATCCTGCATCTATAGAGATCTCACCCCCAAAACACCTCCAGTATGACCCACACCAGTTAGATGCTAAACTGAACTGATGCTGAAAATTGTCGCTCTGAAAAACACGGACTCCGTGTACTGATTTCTAGGTTATATTCTTGATAAAGGCTGATGGTAAATCATTCCATGCCATATTACACAACTGAACCCCTCCAACAGCATCCACTGTTAGGTACACTGGTTTATGCATGTGTTAACGGCAGGGAGAAGATGTGATGCCCCCAGGATCAATCGCCTGATTCCATTTCGCCCAGGACTATGCATAAATAATGAATATCTACACCAATAAAACTGCATTCTACAAGGAGCCTGGAAAAATCATGGGAACAGGGATTTAAAAAAAGGGGGGGGGGGGTGGGGGGGAGGGAGAATTTCCACAGACCTCGATGCAGACTGGAGTTAATTTTATTTGACAAGACAGCACCAGCTGTATACAGCATTAGCCTACTATCCAAGCAGATTGCTGCGTCTCATCAGGAAAAATGATTTCCCTGTCTGTAAGCAGCAGTGGCAAAAAAAGAGAAAGGTGGGAGGAGACATGAGAAGACAGATTGTCTTTTCTATGGGAAGTGACTGATTCATTGCCTGGGGTGTATGGAACGCACTGCAGGATGACTGAACATCCACATGTCATGTCTGCACAGACCCACTATTAATAGTGTCCAATTAAGGATTTAAAATTAGTTTTGTCTGCACCTATTTGCTCCCATGTTAAAGAAATTAAGATATTGAAAAAAACAAACATTCTGTTTTCTTTTGGGGGAAAAGAAAAGAGTGTTTCATTTGGCAAATCTGCTTCTGTGTTCATAACTTGTTAAAAATAGTTTCAATCATTTGATAAAACTGTTCATCCACACAACTGGAGTGATGACAGAAGGAAGGAACCCCCCCCTCAGTGAATTACAGTTTTGTGTGGTGCAACACTTTGGGAGACTGATGACATATTCGGTTGGCGAAGTTAAACATCAGTCAGTGCCGCATTGTAATAGGAATCTTAACCTGCACACTTGGAAGTTTATGTTCTGCAGTACCCACTGTTGAAGACGCATCAACACCTTATGAAGGGTGGGTGTTGCAGTAATTTGACTGTTTTCACTCTCTCTTTTCCTTCAGTCATTGGTGCCTGTGCAAAGGCAGGGGAGTAAGAGTAAGGGGAGATACCCGAGGCTTTAAAAAAAAAGTGATTTCTCTCCTATTGGCAGACTGACACGTATTGTATCGATTCAATAGTAATGAAGCTCATTATTGAGATAATGAAACATATTTTACATTTTAAAAAGTCACTGTTAGCTGACACCAGTCATTAGCGAGCTGGATGCAAAAGAGTTACACAGAGTGATCTAGAAGTAGCACTGATTAGAAGTTCTCTTTGAGCGTCACAAATTTTATTTTTTCTCTTGAAAGACATCTTGAAAGATACCATCCAGTAGCAGAGTGGATCCACTACTTCAAATCCACTCCCACAGGCCCTCATACCCGACTCTATTGGTGCCCAAAAATCTATCAGGTTTCCCTTCAACATTGTCGATAACTGAGCATTCACAGATCTCCGCGGTATATAACTTAATAAATTGACAACCCTTTAGGAATTTTTTTGTGAAATCAGTCCTGACACCATTCGCAAGGTTCTGGACTCTCAGTCTTTTACTTTAGACTTTAGAATACAATATGAGCCAACCGAGTCCGTGCCGACCAGCGATCACCCCGTACTTGTCACTAGCACTATCCTACACACTTGGGATAATTTACCATTTTACCGAAGACAATTAACCTACAAACACGAAGGAACCCATGCAGACACAGGGAGAACATACAAACTCCATACAGACCCCACCCATAGTCAGGATCAAACCTAGGTCTTTGGCGCTGTAGGACAATAACTCTACCAATGTGTCGTCTAAGTCCTGAGGAATCAGCCTCTTTACATCTAAGACCTGGACAACCAGAGTTGCCTTGAGTGTAGTATCTGGCCACTGCAACAAGACATTTGGCAGCACAAAAAGGTAGGGTTCAGCTGTTGAAGTTGTCTTAACCAGGTAGCCTTCAGCCAGCACTTCCTCACAATGCAGGCCATTTACTTCAGCACCCTACAAGGACCACTCTCCTACTACCTTCCCTTAATTTTGTAGCAACCCTCCCTTCTAACTGGCACTGCGGTTTGTCCCTTTCAAAGTTGGCTGCACCAATCACATCTATTGAGTAACATACTAAGAATTGCAAGAACTCGAACCTAAAACAATGTTATTTGCAGTGCAGCGTTGCTGGGGTGAAATAGATTTAAATTTCTGATAGTGCAATTCTTTTGCATTCCCCCATCTCCACTCCACTTGAACTGAATGCTTAAACAACTTCTATTTTGCCCATACACCACTCTCACAAATGCAGATCTTGCACTTTATGAGACTTACAATTACAGAGACAGAGTGCCAACCAACCTTGTTTTAATAACAAAATTAATATTCTGGAGCAATTTCTAGCCCATGTGGGGAGTCCATTCTCCTTCAGCATGAAATAGGATATCCTTCCTGAAGGCCACTTGTCATCTAGCAAGGGCTTTAAACCCCTTCAACCTCTCAATCTACTATTCCCACTGTTTCAAGCAAATCTCCATAATTTTGGATCCCAGATACCAGGGATAGTACCCTGACAGGGTGCATGGGGTGGCAACTGCTCTGCTCTTGACCATCTGAACCTGCAGAGAGTGGTGAATACAGCCCAGAAGTGTCATCGAGGATGCCTGTCTCCCTGGCCATACTCTTTTCTATCTGCTACCTTCTGAGAGATGATGCAGGAGCTTGAAAGCTCGGACGCAGTCTTAAGAATAGGGGTGAAGGGCCTTGTTCCATGCTGTACGACTTGATGACTCTATGACACAATAATTAGATCAGTATAAACCCAGGAGACGGGCGTTCACTGAACTGACTGATGTGTTCTCCCAGGACTATCTACCAACTAAAGGTGCCCTGAAATTCCCAGCACAATTTCCTACTGCACTTTCCTGCATCCAGCTAATAAAATTAATTATCTGCCTCTAAATTAGTAGCCCACAGACACACCGACCCATTTGTCCCTGGAGATGAGGCATACTACAGCATCCTGACCCACATTCACAGACGCACAGTCATTCTTACACTGGCTCCCTGCGTGATAAAGTAACAAACCAAAGTAAAACAAAGATCAAAGAACTGCAAATACCGAAAGTCTGGAAAAACTACAGAAAATGCTGAAAATATTCAGCAGGACACATCTGTGGACTTGAAACTCCAATTCTGCTTCACTATCAATAGTTGCTGCCTGACCTGCAGAGTATCTCCAACAATTTCCTGTTTATTATCAATCCACAAATATGAGTTGGTGAGATTTAACAATACCCTTATATTAATTATGGTTTGATTGCAGATATGGCTGAGGGTGAAATCTGAGCCCAAGGTGTGTATTCTTTCCCCAGGAGTTCCTGCGTAACCCAATCCATCCGGGGATAGAATTGTTGACAATGTAGAGTGGGCTTGTATCTAGACCCCTGTTACCACTGAGAAACCAGAACACAGTATAGACGGCAGAGCATATCTGCACCAACAGGAAATTAAGATAGCAGAACAACAGGATAAATGCACCTGAAACATTGATCCCATTGTAAACTTCATATATGAGATCTGCCCAAGACCTGATCCAGAGTTGTCCCGACCATCATCATGATTGTTGCACTCTAATCTGGAGGCGTTAGGGTCAGGGATAGCCCTAAATCTAATGCATGGTGCTGAGCTGGGGAAGAGCCAAACCCAATCCAAATGCAAGTGCTTTGTCACACTGGACACCTGACCTGACATAGCAGCACTGTCAGGGTGCACTGGGCGCAAGCTGGATTGTCACGCTTCACCGTAGCAAGTTCAGGAGTCAGCAGCTACCTGCCAGGATGGAATTCAAGGACTTGCTACTCAGTTGCATATTCAACGTTGCTTCTTCCTAACCTTCTAGTGGATGGAAGATAGAGGCCAGCAGCAGATTCTGGCTGCAGCTTGGAAAACAAATGCAATGTCGAGGTGAGGAAGCCTCATTGCCTGTACCTGTCATTGTCAACTCACTTTTGGGTGGTATGAATTGCTCTAATTGGCCTTGAACTCTGGACTATCATAGATTTATACAGCATGGAAACAGGCCCTTCAGCCATACTTTTCCAGTCTGATCAAGATGCCATATCAAAGCAAGTCCCCTGTCCTAGCAGGAGTGTCATACTTCTAAACACGTTCAGCGAACAATGCGCAAGTGCCCTTGGACATCTAGCAATGACATTTCAGAGATCTGTGTGATGGAACAACCAGTTTATTCATTGACAACATTCACTGATGGAATGATGAGTGAAATACAGAAGGCACGTAGTTCCATGCTCCGACAAAAAAATACTTGCTTTGGCCATGGTAGGGAGAAATGAAAAGCAAGCAGGGAACAGTGAACTGGTCAGAGAACAAAAAAATGACATACGCAGCAAGGTTGAATTACATTTTACAGAACATTCTATATAAAATCCAGGGACACCTTGTGAAAGAATCCGAACCACAGTTTAATTGCTGGGTGGTGTAAAACATTGTTAAGAATGTTCTGCAGCACTAAGTACATTGTCAGTACTTTCAAGGGCAGTGAGTGCGTCAGTGAATGGAAGGATCGACAGCCACCAGCGTTTTCACTTCCCAGAAGCAGCTTCACATAGACATAGACTCTTGTTTTGGTCAGCCTGTGCTGACTACTCTATATTTCAAAGATCGTTAGCTTGTCTTCCCAATACATTATAGATGTCTAAGAGTCTTCCACTAATTCTTCTATTAAATAAAAATTTCATGAAAGTGTTTCTGTAGCAAAATAAATCCTGCATTTCTGTCGGGTCTTATCAGAGCCAACCATCTTAATGTGCCTTCCATAGGAATTATTTCTGGCATGCCAGCTTAAGGTGGTGCCTTCAATATCAATGATTACCACAGAATGTTTTTTGCTATGGCACAGGCACACACAGCTTAACAACAGGCAGTAACAAACACACCCCAGACCATGACTCCAACTGGACCCTAACTTGTTTGTGAAGGAATTTATTCCCAGACTACTGTTAAACGACCACAACAAACAGGAAAATTGTTAATTTGTTCTCAAAATGAGACTGAAATTGTGCAATGTCCTGTCTGCATAGAATTCACAGCAGTAATGTGAAGGATTAGCATCGCATTACAATACATGGCATTGCATTTGGGATTTATTTTAAAAATATTTTTCCCACTCGCCTTACCTACAACTTTGTTCAGTTAGTACGTTTCAGCTGCCCTGCTGAGACTGACATACCTTACTAGAGAATCTCTGATCACCCCAACCTTAGCCCGATTTGATTTAAAAAAAAACTACAGCTGCACCTCCAATGGAAAAATACAGCTTCAGAAATGAAAATGATATAGGTGACCTTTATTTTATTTTTTTAAACAAGCAACTGACACAAGTAATATTATAATATATGAATGTACCATTTGATTTGGCTGCAGGTCTCTCATAGTTCCTTTTGGAAGCATTTTAAACTGACTTGTCAGATCTGTGCATCGCTCAGTTAATTCAACCAAAGTGAATTTATGCGTAACGCTGTCAGAATTACAGTCACTGCGGGTGATATTACAATTAGCAGGCTGGGGTCAGACGCCTATTAACTTACATGAAAAAAGTCTGAAATGGGTGGTGTAATTAAATTCCCTCCAGCGTTCTTGATGGATTATATCTGTGCATTTCCTTACATTTAGTTTGCCAAATCAAATGGAAATAAAGAGAGATTAAATTCAACTAAATGGTCGTCCACAGTACAATTCATTTGAGCATCAGGACTATTTCGATTTCTCAAAACAACAATGGTTACTGGATTATTTCCAAATTACGAGACATCAGAAGAGTTTTCCACCAAGCAACCAACAGAAAAAAGAAATTTCCGCTGCCAACATTATTTAGAAAGCATCTGCATTTCACATAGATATGTTGCTGCCTTACAGCGCCAGAAACCTGGGTTCAATCCTGACTGTGCAGTGTTCTCCCAGTGATTGCGTGGGTTTACTTCGAGTGCTCTGGTTTCCGCCCCCTACTCCAAAGACGTGTAGGTTTGTAGAGTGAATTGGCTTCCAGAAAATTGTCATTAGTGTGTAGGATAGAACTACTGAAAAGGTGATTGCTGGTCGGTGCGGATTCTGTGTGCCGAATGGCCTGTTTCCATGCTGTATCTGTAAACTAAACTAAACATACATACAGTAGATACAAAGCCATGGTCTGTTCCTGGCAGATGGCCTGTTTCCATGCTGTATCTGTAGTATCTGTACTAAACTAAACATACATACAGTAGATACAAAGCCATGGTCTGTTCCTGGCAGAGGAGTCTCCCTTGTACAGGTGGCTTTAATTTGGTTGTTAAAGTTTTGGCCAAGTACAGTGACCTGTAAACTCACCAAAGCAGCATCAGCATACTTTCAAATAGTGACTATCTCCTTCACTTAAAGTGGAGGTTCCAGGGAGGGTTTTCAAGCGGTTTAAATATAGAGCCAGACAGCCATGATCATGTTTGACAGTTTCCAAATTCTCTTCATGCTGGATGTACTGCTTAAACTGTTGTAACAGGGCTTCCCATTTGAAGCCTCTTAATCCAAGCCAGCAATTATGATCTTGACTCAGGCATGAGATAATAAATTCTCCCATGCAAATATGGGTGAGTTTTCAATCCCACTGTAAATGCAGATGAGCACATTTTCATTACTATTTGGTGACCATGGGCCTAAATCCACTCCTTGAAAGTCACTGCCACATCACCAAGTTTAACGAGCCGGATAATGTGCTGGGATCCTACACCAGAACATTCTCCATGTTGATATGTCCTAAAACTTTCAATACTAAAATGGAGAAAATTAAGTCAGCCATAGTTCAAATTCAGAAAGTTAAATGTACATCATAATTTAAATACCATGTTTTTTTATTTTCATGATTAGGAAATGTAAAAAGCATAAATTTGTGTATTGGCAGTGGAAATACTTTGGTCAAATTAAATCTCTGAATGTTCATTCCCCAAAAAGTCTACATTAATGGCATTATAACAAATCTATATTTGTATTGTACAAATACCAGCAGAAAATGCATACATTCCATCTAGGGCTGACAGCCCCTGACTTATTGCGTGCACACTTTTTCATCCATCAGCTGGGTGTATACGTACAATCATACAGGATTAATATTTTAATCTGTTTGTGCATGATAACTTGTACATGCATTAAGAACTTAAGCAATGGTGGCATTTGCTCAGTGTTCTAGTTGAAATTATTTATCTGAGTAGAGGCGTATTATGTTTGGAGAGATAGTTTGAGTTATTAGTTGTTTCCTACACAAAGGTATTGACAATACGTCGAGTACATTGTGGAGAATGATGAGAAGATACGTTACGTTAATGTAAATGATAACAAAACTACCACAGTCTGCCTGACACTACAGCAGCAGCTTAATTCTTGGATGGGATAGGCAGGTTAATGAACAAACAAAATCATATTGTATTAAAACACAATTGGGAGAGAGGGTGTTGTATGTCATAGTCTTCATCCATCTACGTTGTCTAGGGCTCAAGATGGACACAAAGTGCTGGACTAACTCAGCAGATCAGGCAGCAACTAGACAAAAAGGATGGTTGACGTTTTGTGTCTGAACCCTTGTTCAGACTGAAAGCAGAGGGGAGGGAACTGGAGATAGGAAAAGGCCAGAACAAATCAGAGCCAGCAACAGATGACCAAGTCTTGGGCTCATCTGTAAATAAACATACTAATATGTATAAGCAAGTGTAATGTTTGTCCAAGTAGTCTAGTTATGAAATTCAATAAATAAAACAAAATATATCATTACACAATTTCTTCCAAGTGTCTGCAAATATGTCTCATCTGCCCTTAGAGGAAGCTCCTGTTGGGGACTAATGTGAGATTAAGCAATTGGTTGTAACAGCACTGTGCTTGGCAGCAGAAACCTATCAAAGATTGACCAGCATGGACAAAACTTGGGATTAAAGGGATCTCGAAAGACAAATTACAGTCAACCAAATATCAAGAACAAAACAGACCGAGACTCCCTCAACTATATATTTGATTCTGAAGAAGAGATTGCCAACATTATGCCATGCTGGGAAATAGAATTCAACATTGTGCTCGAATCACTGCTCATGAACTTTGGCTGTCAACGTTATCTGAAAGCCAGGCCATTTTAAAAACAACAAAATGTCTTGGCAATCAGCGGAGCCCCAATGGAAAATGGTCAGTAGAGGCTTTGTTTTCAATTGATGGGGAGAAGTAGGGATTTCTGACCCAAACACCACTTTCTGTTGCATTGTGTTGCTTCCACCTATCCCACCTCTTTTTACTAATTTCTAACAAAGGCATTAAAAAGCACAAATTTCTTCTTTTGGTCGGAATGAAAATTATTTTTTTCCCTGAGATTTCAGACTATGCTGCAGACTTATTGCTCCAAGTGGGTGGAACAGAGGAAGTGCTTATGTTCTCTGAAAGAGGATACCACACCCCTTGCAGCTGGGCCAAGAACCAGTAAAACCCGTCACACACACTACGAGGGATTTCAGTGCACTATAGCACAGGACTCCCAGCTTCCTCTCACAGAACTTGGTTACTGGTTCAATATTTAAAAAAAGATTAATTAAACATTCAGATGATAGCATACTATCTATGCATGCTCCAGTTCTTCTGCCAGATCATCATTTTTGTCCATCGTCTCCCACGTTAAAACTGGCAAGGCTTTGAACATTACAGGCAGATTCATGTGTCTGGTACTGCAGCAAGTCAAACTGACAAGCTGGGGAGGAGGTGCTAAGTCTTAGGTGGTGACAGAGCGTAGTAATGCAATCATTGCTTTCAGCCATGTAGAGAGAAGCACATTATGAAAAAAAATGATTGTTCGACTCAACTTCAGTACACCGTAAGGAAATTCTTTACAGGTTTAAGAACAATTTTAAATCATCGGTTTACACAGTCCCTTATTGATCTCCCAGGAATTCAAGCAAACAGAGTAAATGTGCTTGATAGCTCAGCTGTTCAATGTCTTGCATTTCTTAGCTTAGATCACCTGCTTTATCTGTCAAATCTTAACTGGGTCATTTTTACTTTTATTAGAGATTATTATATCAACTCCTAAATTCCTCTGTACAATCTGAATGGTTAAACCACCCAACCTTGCAGTAACTGGTACGGGCTTCCAAGATGTCCTCATGGGAAAGGAAACTATTCTGTCAGCTTAATTTAACAAATCTGTTAGCGCTGTTCCGTAAAGGGTAAAAAAAAAACTGCACATCTGTTTCATTCTGAAATGTGCTCTAGACAAGTCATGCTAGCTTGTCCATATTTTCAATGAATATTTGCTCAATGACTCATCTATATGCACTGAAACATTAAAAAAATGTTTCCATCAAAAACTCCAGTCATTAATATTTTAAAACAACCTGATTTTAATTATAGCAGTGGGATGTATGTTACCCTACTTCTGGTTTCCAAGTCAGAGAAACAAAATAATCAACAGAAAATGCCTGTTTTTTACCAATCATTTTCAGCAAAATAAGAAAAAAACTTGTTCAATTGTTGTGTTGAAACAAGGAACTGCAGGTGCTGGTTTACACAAAAGGACACAAAGTGCTGGAGTAACTCAGCAGGTCAGATAGGATCCCTGGACAACATGGATAGGGGATGTTTTAGGTCTCGTCTGAAGAACGGTCCCAACCCGAAATGTAACCGACCCAGGTTCTCCAGAGATGCTGATTCACCCGCCGAGTTATCCAGCACTTTGTGTTCTTAAATTCAATCGTTAGATGAAATCCCTTACTGACCTGTAATTAACACAGTAATTAACATTCAGCTCTTGTTGTCTCCCAATCTTCAAAGTGGATGAGAAAATTAACCTGAATGTCTCTCATGCAGATCTCAGAGTAACCCTCTGGCAGAGGCCCGAGAGAACATCCGAACCAAACATTCACAATTGGATTTTATTGCAAGGTGGAGAAATATCCTTACCTCTCATGTTCAAACAATTGTGAGAAAGACTGTCAAAGTATACAGCGGGATATAGAGTGGAGAAATGGCAGAGTTTAATCCGAGCAAGTGTGAGGTGCTGCACTTCGGGAAATTAAATGCAAAGGGAAAAGAGCATGACCCTTAACATCATTGAAAAGGGATCTTGGGGTCCAAGTCGATATCTCTCTGAAAGTGGCAACACCTAGGTAGAGTGGTAAAGAAGGCATATTGTATGCTTGTTTTCATAGGTCTGGCCATTGAGTACAAGAGTCAGGAAGTCATGATGCAGCTTGACATAACTTTGTTTAAGCTGCATTTGGAGTGTTGCATGTAGTTCTGGTCGCCCCATTACAGGAAGGCTATGGGGGGGGTTTATGAAAGGGTGCGGAAAAGGTTTACCAGAAGGTTACCTGGATTAATTGGTGATACCGGGGATGGTGGTTGAGGCAGATACGATATGGAGGAATATGGATATGTGCAGGGTAGATAAGAGATGGTCTTGGCATCATGTTTGGCACAATCATTGTGGGCCGAAGGACCTGTTCTCGTGCTGTACTGTTCTTTGGAGTGTGGGAGGGTACCAGAGCACCCGGAGAAAACCCACGCAGTCACTGGGAGAATGCACAAACTCCAATCCTGACTACGGATGCAGCCAGTCAGGATCAAACCCGGGTCACTGGCGCTGTGAGGCAGTACAGTCTACCGCTGCACCACCGTGCTGCCAAAGTGATCCACTTGTTCACTTGTGGAAAAATGGCATGCTGTACCTCATTTCATTGAGAATGCATGCTAAGTAGCGCATGTAGGCTTGACGTTAGACACCATTGTTGTTTGCTCTGACTGGAAATGCATGCAACAGGAAGGACCTCCAATGGCACGATTTAAAGAGACCATCCACTACTCCCAGCTGGTTTGCTGGTTGATTGTTTGTTAGCCTTTGCTATAATTCTGTGTCTGCTGCTTTACGTAGCTGTTTGAAACCGCAATCCTATGGGAGGGTGCTCCAGGTGCCGCAGGATCTTTTGCTGACTGCAAGGTCTTTGTTCAAGCCAACAGCTCCCAGACTCGCTTCTCCAGCAGTCTCTCCTTGGAAGACGGCACAAAGGGTGAGCAAAGGTTGGGCACACAGAACAGAAGCAGCTGCTGCATGAGGCAGGAGGAAAAAGGAGGGGAGAAATACTTTAAGCAGGAGGTCAGATCAACTCTGGGAGTCAGGGAGCCATGTCTTCTTGAACCTGAGTAAGGAATGCGAGGCATCAACAATTGAGTAACATGGTCCTTACCAACATTTCCAGTGGTAGCAACCACAGGTGAGGAGGTCCATCTTGTCAGTTGGCCTCATTTGGTCAGTGCCTGCCCAAATGTACCAAAGAATGTGGCTTAGAGGCACCTGCTTTAGACCATTGCATCATTGTATGGGTCATAGCAATCTAGGCTGGCTCAACTCCGAGCAATGGTGCAAATACTGAAGTATGACATACAAATGACCTCCCCTCCACAAAGCCACTTCCAATACCCACTGACTGCAGCTCAGTGAACCAAACACTCAGCTAGTTCACAGTAATGATCTTGCACCAGAAATTCCTCCCAGACTTTGGATGGAATAGCAAATCCCTATGTAAATTGCTAAGCTTTTCTTGATAGGAGTGTCCTGCATTGATACCCAGAGCACTTGAAATATTCAATATTAAATTTAGGGCAGCACGGTGGCAGAGTTGCTGCCATTGGACCCGGGTTCAATCCTGACTAAGGATGCTGTCTGTATGGAGTTTGTATGTTCTCCCTGTGACCGAGTGGGTTTTCCCTGGGTGCTCCGGTTTCTATCCCACACTCCAAAGACGTCCAGGTTTGCAGCTTCATTGGCTTTGGTAAAGATTGTAAATTGTTCCTAGGGTTTAGGATAGTGTTAGTGTTGGGGGATCGCTGGTCGGCCCAGACTCGGTGGGCCATCAGATGTGGTTTACAGCCGATTGACAGGGTATTGGAAGTGAATAAGTACCAAGTTTTAAGCCAAGGAAGAAAGATAACTAAAAAGGGAACAGGTTACCAGTCTATAAGTTAATGTGAATTTTCACAGAGCAATTCTGGGGTACAGATTTATATGACTGCTTCAAAATGTCGCATTGCGCAATATTTCAACTCTGCCAAAAAACTGTGATTTTCTAGTTGGTCAAGTGATTGAGTGAGATCTGATAACCAAATATTATTATTCATCTATTCTCCAAATAATTACAAATTAGTCCTCAAAAAGCAATGAGCGTAAGACACTGAAGTTAGTGATTAGCCTGGAAACATAAAACACCTGATTTATCTCTTCCGCTCTTGGTTATTCTTGCCAGAATAATTGTATCTTTACTGCTTGCAAAGAAATCTCTGAATGCAAAATTCAGCAAACCTCAATCTCATTTGCACGATTCAAGTCTTTATCTCTTTCTACATTTTGAATCTTGCCAACAAGCAGCTTGCAAAGATTTACATGAACTCAGTATCATTTTTTCTTCACACTAATCAAATAGCTGAGTCTGACAAAGGTCATAGTGCCAAAGATCTACGTTTAGACTTCTAGTTTAGTTGATTTAGATGAACACATATACTCCCTTTCACAGATAACATTGTTTCTGCTATTTTTAAAGGAAATTATAGAAGACATGTTTTAAAAGTTTATTTCAACTTGAAGCAGCCCAAAATTTTAAAAGCATACTCAGTAGATTAACCTCCTTACATCACTGCAACTATATCATTTTGATCACTGTCGAATATACCCAAAGTGCAGGCAAATGGGACGAGCCCAGTATGCTACAGTGGTCAGCATGAACAAAGTGAGCTGAAGGAACATCACTAGAGAGTGTGCTAGATGCTGCCCATGAATTTGCTGCCAGGATCTCGGTGTGTATGATGCATTAAGCTAGAAGTGCCGGCAACAAATGCAACCTTGGACCGCAATCAATGCAGGTACTTGCAAGAGCTGCCCTGCGTTGCAAATGCGTGGCTTGCTTCGGCTTGGCCGCGGAGGCCCAAGGCAGCAGTGAATGGCAGTGGGAGACAGTGATCATGTGCTGATGCCGCAATAGAAGTCTCAATGGTCCACTCCATGTCCCACAGCAACCCCCACTGCCCTGAAAGATGACACGAGGATACAGCCATTGGCCCAACGAAGAAACTCTAATCCATTTGTTTATGTTTTGACACCGTACAGTGGAAGCCTGTCTCACCACTCACCTCATAGTGATTGAAACTTTTCTGACAACATGTGTGTCTAGGCTGCTATTTTTCATCCATCAAAATGGATCATTCTTCTGAAGGAGTACCTCAAGTAGACAAGGCTCCATGTTAGACCCAAGAATCCTATATTTTCCTGAAAATGACTCTATGATACTAAAAGGAAAGACTCCCCTCCCCATTTTTTGTTTTGCTTGGTTGCAAGTTCTGACCTCTGTAAAAAACATACCTCAGAAACTTCTCTCACAGAATACCAGATGAACCAAAATAGATTTAGCAGCATGCTGAAGACAAGAGGTAATGCAAATGTAAAAGTAGGTTAATACCTTCCTGAAGGCAATCTGCTGGAAGCTTGCAGTAAATAAGGAGACACAAATTTCAGAGCAAGTAAACCTTAAGTATAATCTGGGTGTAGAACAGATTTGGATCATGCAATAAGTGCAATAATATCTTGGTAGTTTTTACATAATTTTGGTTTAGTTTTAAATAAACACAAAAGGCACAGATGATGGGCCTTCGCTGGTGACTCACTGGTGGATTCCCTCAGGTTGTTCTGAGGGTTACAGTGGTCCCTTCAATTAACTAGGTGATCTAGAGGGGAAACTGACCTAGTCTAATCTTGGCTGTCAACTAGGCAACAGAGAGAAGGAAATGGGAGAGTAAAAAAAAATATTTGTAGATATGAAACTGCAATTTGTACATGTTGAGAGGATATATCACATATTCAGCAACACGCCGTGGCACACCGATAGAGTTGTTGTCTTACGGCTCCAGAAACCCAGGTTTGACCCCGACTACAGGTGCTGTCTATACGGAGTTTGTATGTTCTCCCTGCGACTGCGTGGGTTTCCTCTGGGTGCTCTGGTTTCCTTCCAGATTCCAAAGACATGCAGATTTGTAGGTTAGTTGTCTACGGTAAAATTGTAAGTTGTTCCTAGTGTTAGGAAGGGGTGATCGCAGGTCTTCCCAGATTCGGTGGGCCGTAGGGCCTATTTCCGCACTGTATCTTTAAAGTCTAAACACAATAAACTTGTATCTCAGTTGCATATGTATTCTTGTCACATCACATTTCTCATGTTTAGATGCTGAATTGCTCCTGGATTGTTGTCCAATCATTCAGCGGGGAGACTTATCCGAGACTATCAACTAAGCTATCCAATAACAGAGGTGGTGATGCTGGCTAGCAATATCAACAAACATGTGGATGCTGTCACACTGGTTAACACACATCACTGAAGGGCCGCATGCAGATGAAGGAGAGAATGGATGGAGTCCAGAGGGGCAGCCTTGGGAAACTCTGGAGGTGAAAGGAAGCAAAACCAGAACCAGGGTTGCCATGACTATAAATGGGTAGGAAACAAGGGGGAAGGTGTCCTATTTGTTATTAATCTTTTGGGATTTAGCATGGAAACCGGCCATTCGGCCCACCAAATCCATGCAGACCACACTAGTTCTATGTTATCGCACTTTTGCATCCAGTCGCTAAACACTCCGGGTAATTTGCAGCAGCCATTCAACTTACAAACACATGCGTCTTTGAGGTTTGGGAGGAAACCGGAGCACCCCTAAGAAAACCTACGTGTCATAGGAAGAACGTGCAATCTCCACACAAACAGCCCAAGGTCAGGATCGAACCTGGGTCTCTAGCCCTGTGAGGCAGCAGCTCTACCAGCTGCGGTGTGGCATTGTGCTGCCCTGAATTTGACTTAAAGGGTAGGATGATCAAGCAGGCTGACGAGGATGGTGTTTAAAGAAATCAGGTAACATAAGCCTTAAATAGTCCATGTGGATCCTGACATAGATCTTAACAAAAATGTCCGCCGAATGAGACTGAAAAGCCTTCTCTCATTATTAATATTAAGTGTATATTCTTTTGAAATACTACTCAAGATAAGAATGTGGGAATTATGAGAGCTGATCATAAAGAATGCTCCTTTGTGGCGAATAAGAACATTAAAACAAAACAAACATAAAGTCACACTTTTGTGATTCCACATTGTTCCATCTTTTTCAGTTGCCCTTTCACGACTATTAATTAGTGATTAATAATTAAGCAAACTTTGATATTTAAAGGACCTGATAACATTTGTAATGCCAGAGATCTCTTTAAACCCCATTACTTTTTCTGGTTGATCAGATAAAATGCAATTTCATTTAATTACAGATCCTGATAAATTAAAACATTTGCATACATTTTATTTGAAAGGAAAGTTTGAGAGAGAGAGAGAGAGAGAGAGAGAGAGAGGGAGAGAGAGAGAGAGAGAGAGAGAAAGAGAGATCTTTAAAGTTATTTTTTTTGGAGCAAGACAGTTTATACAAAAATTTAACCACTGCATCATCCAGTTGCAAGGACAGGCACAAGGTTCTGTACACGTGTCGTATAAATATCCTTTATAGGAAATCAGTCTCCTCTCTGCAGCATTTTCTCAATGACTGTATGTCTTCAGTGCAGCAAATATACTCGCCAACCATAAGATCTTTAGTCACAAAATATGAACTTTGCCATCCAACCATAAAATGCAGACTGTTTATTGAGACTGTCTGGTCAGTTAGTCCAAAACCAGACAGTGCATTTCATTGAACAAAACCGCAATTACAAGCGTGGACTGACCCCTTGCTCACCTCTCAGCAGACAAATGCTTTGTGCACACTGGGGTACAAATTTCTCATTGTTTGTTTGTGGGCACAAAGGTGGCAATGAACTGGGAGGCTCAAAGTCCCCGAGCTGATTTCACTGTCAACTTGCCCTGCAAGTTGGAGCCTGTACCAACTGCACAAAAACAAGCGTTTGACGGCACTGGGCCTGTACTCGTTGGAGTTTATAAGAATGAGGGGTCCACATTGAAACTTACCGAAAAGTGAAAGACCTGGGTAGACACAAAATGCTGGAGTAACTCAGCGGGACAGGCAGCATCTCTGGAGAGAAGGAATGGGAGACATTTTGGGTCGAGGCCCCTCTTCAGACTGATGTCAGGAGAGTGGGTGGGACAGAGATAGAATGTAGTCAGAGACAGTAAGAGGGGTGGGAGAACTGGGAAGGGGGAGGGGATGGAGAGAGAGGGCTATTTGAAGTTAGAGAAGTCAATGTTCATACTGCTGGGGTGTAAGATACCCAAGCAAAATATGACGTGCTGTTTGTCCCTCCAATTTGCACTGGGCCTCACTCTGACAATGAAGGAGGCCAAGGACAGAAAGGTCAAATTGGGAATGGGAGGGGGAGTTAAAGTGCTGAGCCACCGGGAGATCAGGTAGGTTAAGGCGGACTGAGCGGAGGTGTTCAGCAAAACGATCGCCGAGCCTGCGCTTGGTCTCGCTGATGTACAGCAATTGACACCTAGAACAGCGGATACAGTAGATGAGGTTGGAGGAGGTGCAAGTGAACCTCTGCCTTACCTGAAAAGACTGTTGGGGTCCTTGGATGGATTCGAGGGGGGCAGTAAAGGGTCAGATGTTGCATCTCCTGCGGTTGCAGGGGAAAGTACCTGGGGAGGGGGTGGTTTGGGTGGGAAGGGGTGAGTTGCAGAGGGAACGGTCTCTGCGGAAAGTAGAGAGGGGTGGAGATGGGAAGATGTGGCCAGTAGTGGGATCCCGTTGGAGGTGGCAAAAATGTTGGTGGATTATATGCTGTATGGGGTGGAAGGTGAGGACAAGGGGGAGTCTGTCCTTGTTACAAATGGGGGGGAGGGGGAGCAAGAGCGGAGCTGCAGGATATCGAGGAGACCCTAGTGAGAGCCTCATCTCTAATGGAAGAGGGGAACCCCCGTTTCCAAAAGAATGAGGACATCTCCGATGACCTGGAATGGAAACCCTCATCCTGGGCGCAGATGCAGCAAAGACGGAGTGAAATACCTGGACAGAGTGGACATGGAGAGGATTTTTCCACTTATGGGCAAGTCCAGGATCAGAGGCCATAGCTTCAGAATCAAAGGACGTAACTTTGGAAAGGAGATGAGGAGGGATTTCTTTAGTCGGAGGGTGCTGAATCTGTGGAATTCATTGCCACAGACGGCTGTGGAGGCCAAGTCAATGGATATTGTTACGGTGGAGATTGACAGATTCTTGATTAGTAAGGGTGTCAGGGGTTATGGGGATAAGGCAGGAGGATGGGGTTGGGAGGAAAAGGTAGATCAGCCATGATTGAATAGTGGACTGGACTTGATGGACCGAATGGCCTATTTCAGCATCAATAACTTATGAACTTATGAAACAGCTTGCCGAGAAATTAATCTCAGGACATCAGGAGGATCTGTGCATCTAGTACTCTTGCATACTTTCCCGAGGTATGCCTGTTCTTCTTGGCTCAATGCTATGAATTTATTGCTTTCTTCAATTTAAAAAAACAAACTTGGGGACTATTTCAGAATCCAGAGCAGAGCTTGCCTGACACCTGGCCATCTCTGCAATGCTGTGCATTGGCTAGATAGCTTCAAGGAAGTGTGCTATTTCTCACTGGTCATCGTGATCTGCAGGATCTGAATGGTGGCACTAATGTGCATAGATGCAGCTCTGGTTCTGGGGAGCACCCGATGCAAACATGGCGTCTTTCAGCAGATCCTTTGGGTGTAGGGGACTCATCACTAAAAATGGCTCTCATTGAAGCTGGATCTGATGTGTCAAAGGCTGGCACAACAGGGCCCAATTTGCACCACACTGCATCACACCTTTGTGAACGTTTCCTGGGCGAGGTCAGTTTTACTTCCGGCATTGTACATGAGAGGGAGTCTGCTGCCCAAACACCTCAGACAACTAGTGTAGACCCTGATGTGGTGATGATGCAAATACACACTCTCAGACACCAATTACAACCTCACTAATGTAGATATGAGTTGTCCCCCAAAATGTATTTAAAGTGATCAACGGTTGTCCACTAGAGACCGAAGTGGAGCCGGTGACATTCACAATGTTGGATGAAGTAGTGTGGAATACAGCTCATTCATAATATAGGTTGGGCATCGACCAATTTGCCGGATGGCTTTCCACAGAGTCATAAATTCCTAGTAAAACAGTTTTAACTAACATCTTCCAAAGTTCATGCAAAACACTGCAGAGAAGATATCAGGAACACAGGCCCATGTTCAAATGCCAGCTTGTGTTGAACTGTTTTCCAAAGCTGCATCAGAAGAAACAGAACTGAAAACATTGTTGAATAACTCATTCACCTCTGCTGACTTCATGCTCATGAAACTATTTCTGTTGTGTGAACCAGAAAAATCATCAGATCAGATTGGTTGAATTGAGGTGCAGAATAAGAGGCAACATCTCCACTGGACCCACTAAGGACTATTAGAGGGAAACTGAAATGCAAATTATAAGGGACCGTGATAGAAGAGGATTTCATTAACTTGAAAATAAGGAATTAAAAAGTTCTAGGTAATGGGTAATTATTTAAAATATATTTGAAAGATGTTTTAATCAGTAGATAGAAATATCAATGACACATCCGATTCAGGGACAATTTCTTCCCAGCAGTTATCAGGCAACTGAACCATCCTCTCACCAGCTAGAGTGCAGTCCTGACCACCCATCTACCTCATTGGAGACGTTTGAACCATCTTTAATCAGACTTTATCTTGCACTAAACGATATATCCTTTATCCTGTACCTGTACACTGTGGACAGCTTGATTGATTGTAATCGTGCAAAGTCTTTTCATTGACTGGATAGCATGTGACATAAAAGCTTTCCACTGTACCTTGGTAAACGTGACAATAATAACCTAAACTATCACCCTACCCCCAAAGCCTTTCCCCATCTCTGAAGTGTTCGACAGGCATGTGATGGAATACGTGCCATTTTCCTGCACGACTGCAACTTTAACACATCACCCAGGACAGCCCATCCACTGCCTTGAACATTCACTCTATCACTCACGCACCACCTCTTCTCATCCCAAGCCTGTTTACAGGAGTCATTAATGGAGGGTCATTGTAGGTTCCAATCAATGCCTAATGTAGTTCGATGCGTACTCTGTGTCCTGCCTCCAAAATTCTTGCAAAGGGAATGAATACAGCACATTTAGTGCAGCACTTTAGGTAAATTTCCAGATACATATTCTCATTAGTAAAATGCATTAGATTTTGAAATTTGGATCAGCTAGATGTCAAAGACTGGTGGGATAATGCATGAAAACAGCTTAAAATGAAAGCTTCTGTCCAATAGAAGTCTACAAGAATATATATATATGTTCACGGTGAAACTAAAAAGTTAAAGTAAGTGCATGACAAAATATTGGTAAATCAAATTAAGGGAAATAATTATAATTTACAAAGATGTAACGGGCATGCAAACAAAGGAGCGGGCAGGGAGCAATAGCTCTCCCTGCTCTAAGGTTGTAAAATTTGCCTTCAGTAAACCTCGTCACTTGTGCCAGCTGGGAGGTGAGCACTTGTTTATTTTTTACATAAACATTTCAATGTTTTTAGTGAATCGGTTTAGCATGTTGAATGCTATTTGAAAATATCAATATTTTTTTAATAGTATCTATTATTTATTATATTAAAAAGCCACCACTGGTCCTGATTGCTCACCAACATGCTCAGTAACCCTGTCACAGCTTCAGAGACCGGTGAGCCTGGTTCAAGGCAATGAGGGGCAGTGGATGTCAAATTCTGCGTGTGGCCTGCTTGCACCATGGCAACCCTGCCGCTGCCAGGCTGGGCCTTGATGCCAAAAGCCAGGTTGCCCATACTTAGTAGATGGTGGAGCGTGTTTGAACAGTGTGGCCCAGGGCAGGGGTTTCAGGGTATCAGAAGATTCCCCCAACACCATCCATATTCCTCCACCACCAACTAAGTTGTCACAAGAGAAAATGTTAAAAGCTTCAGCATCTTTTGAGAAAAACACGTGGAAATAATGGGTGCCCTGACCAACAGATGACAGGAAGATTGATTTTGTTGTTAAAAGCAGCACAGAAAAGGTAGAAAAGCATGTCAACCCATACCACATTACGAGCCTGGATATGCTCTCAATGGACTAGAGCCACGAAACTACAGAGCAATCGTTCAATGGCACCTTATTGTCACATGTACCTAGGTACAGTGACATAAAATTTTTGCTTACAGTTCATTAAAAGGCATGTGTATGCGTAATCTGAGCAGCCTTTCTGATGACATAGACTTGAAGGGACAAACAGCCTCTTTGTGTGCTGTAAATTTCTAGATTACCAGAAAACAGAACAAAGTTTTCTGCTGCTCCACCAAAATTTTTTTATTGTTTTTTTAAACTCCATCTGCAGAGATAGAGGTAGCTGCAAAATGCATTTGAATTTGGTCATTCCCTGAAGGAGACTACATCAAATTAAAGAACGACAATTCTGTTGTGTACTTGACACAGTGCACCACAATTAAATTGAGAGTTACAGCACATGGTACCGGCAAAAGTAAATAAGATGCACTTCACTCTTCCTTCTGGTAACCTCCACTGTCCCAGGCACACACATCAATTTGCACACAAAAACTAATTCAAACTAATAAAGCCACAGCCTTGAATTTTAATGGACAGTTTGAAACAGGAAAGAACTTTTCCAATGCCCCAGAGAAATTACAGTACTTTCCCAGACAAGCTTTGCTTTTCCTCAATGTACCAGACATTCCAATGGCTCGACTCATTCAGCATTGCAGAGAGGGGGGGAAAGGAGGTTTGGGAGGTGGGGGAAGGGGTATTCACACTGGGCGCCTGCCACCAGCTATTCATCAAAACAGATCAATGCAAGACATACAAACATTCCCATCCATAATTACAGAAATGTCACTAAACTATAAGTGCACGGAGTAGAAAACAGGATACTGCGGTTGCACTGTACAAAGCCCACATCTTTCTTTTAAAATGGCATGTGTTTCTTTATATATAAATGAATGATAATTTGCCCAATTATACATTGGCACTAAACACTAGTTTCATTCTGAACCAACTACCAGTGCAGCAAGCCAGAATTGTGCAACTGGGCAATTTTGTTTCAATTTAAAACTAACAGACAGACTGCCAAATGTCGGCATTTGTTAATCTGGCTGTGTTAAGCAGCAGCTGGCAGTGAATGAGAAGCATGTACATATACATTTAAACACCTAAACTCCAAGTGTTCCATTATTTACTTTCAACGTTGTACGCGTCTGGAATAGCAGTAGGAGAATTTCAATTAAACGCTGCAAAGAACACTTGCTCATATGTAACATGCGTGGTGCTGTGCAGTTCCAAATTCCCAAGATCCCATTGAGCAATGTTCCCTTTTATTACAGACAGCTGCTTTTCATCTCCTTCGCCTCTACTGATTCAATTTCTTTGTGCTTTTTATGTTTTTATTTAAGAAACCATGTTTATATCTATTAACCTGATTGTACTTTGTGCTAAGAAAATCTCTTGACCATTAGCAAACCTCAGCGAGCTTCAGAAGCTTGCAACACAAAAACTCTGAAACGGACTGCATTGCTCTGCTCTCCCTCCATAGCCGGTACCGCCTCCTATGTTAAATATTTATCCAAATTTCTCTTCAGAATTATAAATCTCCACTCGTCAGTCACAAAGCAAAGCATGCCAGGTTCCGACCCGTTGTGTAAATCTTTTTGCAGTAATTTTAAACTGATAAGCCCGATGTCACCATCAGCCCAATACAAAAAATGATATTTTACTATTTATTATTAATACTTTTACAAAATAGTTTTGTTAAATCCTAGTCTAGTTAGCTTTCCCAAAAAAATACTTCAGTACATCTACTTCTCTGGCTTGTTTAAAAATTGACATGAAAGTTACAATATGTGACTTTAATTACAACAAAAACAGAATTCTCCATTTCAAATGTTATTTTGTTATTTTCAACATTAACAAGCCTTCCTGTAGTAGAGGTAACATATGAGCGCAGAAAATCTGAGTTAAATCAGATTCAATCTGATACAAAGCCATTCATGGAAAATTTAAAACGCTTACCTGCAAAATGTTCAATGTAGATAAATATGATGAGACATGAAAGAGAAGCAGATAAAAATATTATTAGAACAATATTATTGTATCTTTCCTGATTTACAATACATTTTAAACACAACACTATCTAAATACAACACAGAGACTATCCACAGTTTGTTTTATAAATAATTTGAATGGGCAAATTTTCTTTCGTTGACTTGTAATGTTGGAACTAAATTGATAAAATGGAAATCAATTAATGGCCAAAATAAGATAAAGGGAGATAGAATCTGTGCGTGCATGTGTGAGTAGATATATATATCTCTCTCTCTAATTCAACAGGTAGCCATCGAGACATACAACTTGGTCTTTATGAAACCCACTCTGTAATACTGCATTTTATCATTGACATTTCTACCAAGGTTGATCAACATGATCAATAACAGATTTCCCAGTCAGCATTAGCCCCAGAGGGATGCATTATCTGGAGTATTTAGCATGACAGGGAAGAAATATTGATCAGCAGACTTCACTTACAAATACTGAGCTCGCTTGCTCAGTGATATTTTCATAAACATCTACATAACATCTTAAAACAGATAATATCCGGTTTAATATAAATGGATTCATATGCATGAGAACACAACATGAAGGAATGCCATTCACAGTTACATTCAAAGCGCCACAATCATGGAAATTTGAATTCCGTGTGATGTTATTGCAGTGGTTTCAACAGATCACACTGCTGGGATCATCTCTACTGGGGAAACTCTTCCAGACATTCAGCAGACAGAAGGATCGCAGTGAATCCATGAAAAGGGTACAAGCGTAACATCTGGATTTCCCATAGGTCAGTGCACATTAGGTCTTTCAAAAGGACTGTTTCTCCAATACTCCATAGAAATGTGCAAGTTTCTAAACTGCCAAGAAGCCACTTGCAAAACAGACAAAGTCAGCATAAAATGCTGTAGTAACTCGCTGGCTCCTGCACCCCTCCCCACGTGATACCCCCCTCTCCCCCATGGCTCTTCCCCCAGTCTTTTCTCCGAGCGCTCCACCCACGCCCACAGCCCCCTCCCCCCCCACCCCCACCCCGACGTGGCCGGAGCTGCTGGTGCTTCCGAGCCGAGCAGCAGATCCGAGTCCTGGCTCTAAGGGCGCCAACGGCTAATGCTCCTCCGGGGCACGCAAGAAGGGAGAGGAGCGGCATCCCCGAGGTCCGGGGGGGGGGCGGAGGGAGTGTGGGGGAGGAGAGGGGATAGAGGGAGAGGAGTTATGGAAGGAGGGAGGGAGTGACTGAGGGTAGGGAAAAGGAGAGGTAAGGGAGGGATTGGGGGAATGTCGGAGAGGGAATAGAAGAGGGAGGAGGCAGAGTGGGGGAGAAGGGGGAATAGAGGGAGAGGAGAGGGGGAGTAGACGAGGGGGGAGGTAGGGAGTGGGAAATAGAGGGCAGTGGGGGCGATGAGGAGGGATAGTGGCAGGTGAGGAGTAGGGGAGGGGGGGGGGATAGAGAGATAGGAGGGGGTAGGGAGGGGAGAGGAATTATGGAGGGATGGACTGACTGATAGGGTAGGGGAAAGGAGAGGGAGAGAGAGGTGAGTGTGGGATTGGGGGAGGAGGAGATGGGAAAGAAGAGGGAGGGTGAAGAGGAGGGGGAGAGAGTGCTAGGGATAAGGGGAAATGAGCTGCGCCTGTGCAGTTGGGGGCTATGGGTGAGTGGTGGAATATTGCGTTGGGGGACCAAGCTTCCTGTGTGACAAGAACCCAACGCGTCCCACTTAGTTTCGTTAATATTCTAGAACTCAGTGACCCCAGCATTCTGTTCCCCTTGCATTTTTTGGATCCTGCACTTATTTGCAAAACCGAACAGAAGTCACAAGGGGTCACAAATAGGACCCAAGGGAAATTATGAACTCGTCCAATATGGTTTAGTAGCCATCAGGACGATACCACAGAACACTGAATAACCCCATCTGCAACCCATGAGCACAGAGGAGGTATCAGGGAGTACATGCAGGGAGCCAAAGTGGCTGGCTTTGACATCATGGTGTAAAATTATAGTTGTACGATTACACTGGATGATTGTATGAATGAGAAAGAGTCAGCGAGAGAGAGAGAGAGAGAGAGAGAGATAAAAGACAGTGGGGTGGAAGGAGCAGGGGGCGGGGGTCAGGGAGTAACCAAAAGATGACGATGATTCTTTTGTCACAAACTATTTAATGAATCATTTGTTTTAAACTGAAATTGAGGACACTCAGACAAAATCAATACTGCTGTTATTTGCAGTCTAACATGTCCACCCTCTGAGCATTTCAATTTGCTTAAAGGGAGAAGAGACTAACTGCTGTGTGATCCCTTAAGTACAGCCAATGAATGCCTACAAAAGGAATGCTAGTTCTTTAATGTAGTATTCTGTTTCTTCAGCTTTCCTCTCCTGCTTCCAAAAAAAAGTACTCCATAGCTATACAGCACAGATTGGGAGGGAAGGGTTGCGATTGAAGATCATGCCAAGTTTCCATCTGGAGCCAGACCCTTTCATTCGTTGTGGTCGCCAATACAAAAGCCTTATGGTGCAGCAAAATGCCATGAATTATGTATTATCGTCCACTGCTATTGTGAGGCAGTGCCTGGGACCTGCTATACGAGTACCGTAATCTGTACAAGTCAGAGTGCGCTCAAAGAAGAAGGAAAATAACACATTGTTTGGGGCAGAAGAAAAAATTAAAATGTGCACAATTCACAGCTTTGAATGAAAGAGCCAAGTTAAACATTAAAAAAAAATGTGCATGAAAATAAGCTCCATCTACTTGCAAAGATTGTTTTTTCTTCTTCTTTTCAATGAGTATAACACTGGCTTATAACTAAATCTGCCTGTTAAACCCGAAGAAATGCTAAATCTACCCGACGCCAATCACTTAAGAGTCATAGAGCAAAGAAGCAGGCCCTACAGTCCAACTTGCTCTTGCCAACCAAGGTGCCCTATCCACACTTGTCCTACCTATCTGTTTGGCCTGTATCCCTTTAAACCTTTCCTATCCCTGTACCTGTCCAAATGTATTTTAAATGCTGTTATTGCACGTGCCTCTGGCAGCTCGATCCATGTACCCACCACTTATCAGACATTTAACGAGAAATTCTTGTGCGCTAAGAGGGACGTCCAATGATGGTCATTGGCCATCATCCAAAATTTAAGTTACAAATGTTTGGCACAGAAAATACACCATCCGTTGGTGCCCACTGGAGCGAGCCTGTGCCTGGGGGCAATGCACAATAAAACAATGGAACGTTTGTGACGAGTTGGGACTGGGAAAAGAATGGGACTTGCATGAGGCCCGTCTGGTTGGAAGGAATCGGCATTCGGAATTTTAAAGTGGGCAGAGGATGGGGATGGGGGGTAGATTTTGGGTTTCGTAAGAAAATCAGTTGGATAGAGTGGATAGGCTTGGATAGATTGGATGTGGTAGAGGATGTTTCCACTAGTAGGAGAGTCTAGGACTAGAGGTCATAGCCTCAAAATTCCTTTAGGAAGGAAATGAAGAGGAATTTCTTTAGTCAGAGGGTGGTGAATCTGTGGAATTCTTTGCCATAGAAGGCTGCGGAGGCTGTAAATGGATGTTTGCATTTAAGGCAAAGATGGATAGATTCTTGATTAGTACAGATGTCAGGGGTTATGGGGAGATGACAGGAGAATGGGGTTAGGAGTGAGAGATAGATCAGCCATGATTGAATGACGAAGTAGACTTGTTGGACCGAATGGGCTCAGTCTGCTAACGCATGACCTTATAAGGAATAGAGGGAAAGTAGATGAAGAGAGAGTTGTGGAGACACAAGGAACTTCAGGCGCTAGAATCTTGAGCAAAATACTAAGTGTTGGAGGGACTCAGCGGGTCAGGGAGCACCTAGAGAGGGTATAAACAGATGATGTTTTGAGATCTTTATTCAGACAGATTGGAGTTGGGGAGAGAAAGTTGGAAAATAGAGGTGGAGGAGTTTCAAAGCCTGGCAAGAGGTTGGGACGGCTCAGTGGCGCAGTTGGTAGAGCAGATTCCTCACGGGGTCAGAGGCGTGAGTTCAAACCTGACCTCGGTTGCTGTCTGTGTGGAGTTTGCATGTTCTCTCCGAGACCACATGGGTTTCCTACGGGTGCTCAAGTTTCTTCCCACATGCCAAAGACTTGCAGGTATGCAGGTTACTGGCCTCTGTAAATTGCTCCCTGGTGTGAGCGGGTGGATGACAAAAATTATAGGTGAAAAGGAGACAAATGGTGGCAGGAAAGAAAAGGAGTGAAGAGTGGACAGTCATTGTTGGGGTTTGTGTGCCCAAGGATGAAAGGTGGTGCTTTGCAATTAAAACCAGACTGTCCTACCTGTGTCCAAAGAAGCAAACCCACCTCCGGACCCTGGAGCAATTTGGTCTGAATTCCCCTACAGTGGACCAGTTCAAATTACCAAGTGAAGTGAAACCACCTGGAAGTAATTATCATCATGTGTCACTTTTGTGGAACTGTTATGGTGTTGTTGGGGGAGGGGGAGGGGGGGAGAGGGGGTTGAATATCTATTTTCTATAGAGTTGAGGAAAGAACATCGTTTAGCAACTGCATTTCTCGGCGCTTCTCCTTCCGACAGAAAAATCATGAATATTTAAAACAGATTGAATAAAGCAATATTGAATTTTCTTTTAGCTACACTGGTCATAGGTCAAAGTTGCCTGAATACTGTAATGCCTTCAGTACACTCCCACTGGAAAACCGCTGTGAAAACAGTTAAAAACTTTAAGAGAACTTTTCAACACAAGCAGAGTTAGCTGTGATGTTTCAAGTGGCATCATATTCTGATACACATCTCTTAATAAATGAGAAAATAAATGTATCAATTTTATTCAGTGCCTTTTACAACCTCGGAATATCACAAATTGTTTCACAGGCTGCGATTTGCTAACTGCAGAGGTGGTGAAACATTGCTTCCAATTTATGTAGAGCCATTTAATCTAAATTGCACCAGGATAAATGGTGAGATGGTTTCAGTAATGCAGACTTGGGCACAAACGATGGACATGACAGAGAACAGCAATGTTCTATTCAAGGAGAAAAAGGGGCCATGGTCAACATTTCACCTGAAAGATAGTGGCCCACACATTTCCCACAAATGAGTAGGAATGAACTGCAGATGCGGATTTATACTGAAGATAGACACAAAGTGCTGGAGCAACACAGTAGGTCAGGTAGCATCTCTGGAGACAAGAAACAGGTGACATTTAGGGTCAGAACTCTTGTTCAGACGTAAGAAGAGTTCCGACCCGAAACGTCACATGTTCCTTTTCTCTAGATATGCCGTCTGACCCACTGAGTTGCTCCAGCACTCTGCGTCTATCTTTGGCCTGGAAATGACATTGCCAACCACAACATTTATACATCACAAGCTCTCTGTTTCCCTTCTTTACAAGCTGAAACATGGAGGCTCCCTGGCACAAACAGCAACACCTCATGGCACTCAACACCTGGATGGCACTACCAGGTATGGCATGAACTGTTTATGCAGATGTAATTCTCCACAGCACATGCCAGAGCTGCTTCCCCCTGGTTTCCAGCACTAAGGGCATTATTCCTCTTGTACCCATCTTATGCCTTGATGGTCCCTTTCCCAGGTGTCACCTACACTCCTCCCCAACCCTCCATTCAATTATAATTCCAAAATCCTCAACCTCAGAAAGTTTGGGATGCACCGTTAGCAGATGAACCAAATCCCATCCTGCTTCCAGCAACCAAATGCAGACATGATCTGTTTTTCTCTTCCCCACTGATACCCCAACCCAACTCAAGATTCCAACACCTGCCCTCAGCCCTCCTCATCCAAACTTGCACCTCTTCCCTACCATACTGCCATGATCTGTGTCCTTGATATTCTCCATCAGTTCTGCTCCAGTGGACCAAAGTTCTGAGAATCCGTTAAAAGTTCTGAGAATAAGTTGGACCGAGCAAGCTTTAAAATTCTGCAGGAGCAAGCCCGTCAGAGACCATGAGTTTAAAGTGTTTTTCCAGATTCTGATCAAGTTCTAGATTGCACCCAAGAGTGTAATGCACATTCAACGCCAGACTACAACATTGGTTCAGACACCGAAGAATAGCTTGAACCCAGAACTAACCTTAACACTCAGTTACAGAGAGCGATTCACTTCAAAAGCAGGATCCACAATAATACTTTAGGTTAAATAGTTATGCACTCTGTAATAAGCAAAGCACTGAGCAGAATTACGCAACGCACAGTGTAGCATCCTAGATAAATATGTGATCTCTTATATTCATCTGCTTATGGCTCATCCCCCAACTCATCACTCTGGCGCTAGGATTGCAGCTTTGTCACTGACATTGTTTAGATAATAAACTCTTGGTATTTTATTCTGCACATACTGAAACTCCACTGGCTAAATCATACCCTCCCACACAATCTTCAGGGACAATTTAAAGACATTCATTTGAGACGTACCGTAAGCTGGGAAAGTTTTCTCTATCTACATTGCACAAAGAATTATTTTAAAATCATTGTAAAGATCTTGGTATCATGGAGGCAGAGAGGAAATCGTTCTGAAAAATTGCAATATTTCTAGCTTGGTAGAGAAGCCAAACTCCATCTGTGTTACACCGGCACAGTGTTTAACGGTGAGTTTGACCATTTAATGCAGCCTTATTAATAGCAGTTATAGGAATTAAGTTATTCCCCGAGTGTGCTCTCAAATAAATCCTATAAACGTTCAGCAGGACTAGCTTTCTCCAGAGAGAAGTACTGGAGTTTTCATGCTCAAACTCATCGTCTTCCCAGACCAAATTAAAGACTTTTACCTCCCACCTACAACCGACAAATCTTTAAAATGTGCAACAAAATGCCTGCTCCTTTCTTACCTTCACTAAATTCCACAGGGGCAAGCAATACGCTACACAAAGTGCTTTTGCTCTTAATATTAGTTTTTAATTTAAGGAAATTATGCCCACTCCCAGCTCAAATCTTTGAAGATCAGGAACTGAGCGTTGGTCGGTACTGATTCACTGATTTTAGTCGGAGCTGCTCCATTAACAGCTTTGGGTTAGGGAAAAAGAAAAGCTGACCAGGGCTCCTGATTGCTATTGAGGCAGTACCAACTAACAGAACTGGACGCATCTGTAATGTCCCCACATCTGACAGCCTGCCAACACTCACTGACAAGGTTCACCGTTGAATGAAGCCAGCTGGTGAAGCACAATCAGCATCAACAAAACAAACCCTAATGAGATTCCGTCCATGGGGAGGGGAGAGAATGGAGAAGAAAATTACCCTATCAATTTGATAACGTGCAGAAATTTTTTGTTATTAGCATGTTTTGCTCTTAAATCTTCAGCCAATTTCTGACTGAACTTTATCATTTCCTAAAATTTCAATGCCACAGATGTTTCATTTAAAAGGCAATTATTGAAATCATTGGGCGCAAAATTGGCCATTACATTGGAAGGGGCTAGGAATTGGCGACACTCGATGGTGTAATGAAAGTTCCTGCCTTGTAGGTGTTTCATTCGTGCTCATTGTGTGTTACTTTCCTTCCCGCCCAACAAACGGTGATCAGAAGCAATTTAAAAATGACAAAATGGCCTACAGTTAACACATACAGGAAAACTACTGTGCATTTATTTGTTCAGTGGTTCTGATTCTAATCTAGAAGCACCCATTGATGTTCTCCAACAATGTAATAATTGATTAGCTATTATGACAAAGATTGAAGATGAGGTTGTCTGGACTTGTTTATTCCTAGTAACAGAACACCGAGAACACTTTTGAATACTGGATTCACATGTATCCAAATTCCCACTAATATTTCCATGCTATTTACAATGCTCGACTATAAAACTTAAATTGTTCGGCATATCTGGTTACTACTGCTAATGTGGGGAGACATTCTCTTGCAAAACTTGGCCAATGTACAAGTCTAGACAGCTCCATCTCTGCTTGTCACCAGAATCACCAGTGACATTGCCTTTAAAAAAAAAAATCTATATTATAATATTCAAACCCACGAAAGACACATCTCCAATTTAAAATGGTTCCAAAATAACAATAAAAATTTATGAAAATTGTTTAACATAGAGTGTAAATTTCCATGGCTGTGCAATGCATTTCGTTGTCTCTGTACTGTACACTGACAATGACAATTAAATTGAATCTGAATCTGAATCTGAAATTGTTCAGAACCATAGAACAACTAAAGTGGTAAAAAGAAAACAACATGGCATAAACATTTGGATGAGTAGCATTGTTACCTTCCATACTATGCATATTTTTTTTAATCTGGAAGAAGAATGAATTTCAGCCATTTCTAGATAGAAAGATTAGGCTGCTCCAGAAATTCAATCGGACACATTAGATGCAATTCACCTTTGCACATCTGATGTGACGAGGACGGTGCATGTGATTGTGGGAAATTGATGGGTCGTAATGGCATAGTTGAAGTGGTCCTGGAAGTGTGCACGCAGGAAACACTAGAATACTGAACCAAAGAATACAGTGAAGGATGAACTAAGAGAGAAGTGCATATTAGCAATGGGAAAGTAAAGATAGCGATCTTTGGGCTGCACGTGACTGGGTCAATTATAAGGAAATAAGTTTCGCAACCAGTTGCTTGATTGTACGGTTTTTAGGGAACATTGGGTGAACCGGGAAGCAAATGCCCCTCCAAAGATCGATATGCTGTCTCTTGGGGATGAACTGTCAAATGCGAGATAGCGGTGGATGAAATAAATTGGAGGGGCGACATAGTGGCGCAGTGGTAGAGTTGCTGCCTTACAGTGCCAAGGGCCCAGGTTCGATCCTGACTATAGGTGCTGTCTGTACAGAGTTTGTATCGTCTCCCTGTGGCTGCGTGGTTTTTCTCCGGGTGCTCCGGTTTCCTCCCACACTCCAAAGACGTACAGGTTGGTAGGTTAATTGGATTCGGTAAAATTGTTTAATTGTCCCTAGTGTGTAAGATAGTGCTAATATACGGCGATCGCTGGTCGGCATGGACTCGGTGGGGCATCCGTTTCCGTGCTGTATCTCTAAACTAAACTAAAATACAGCAGTAACAGAAACATCTGAAGAAATTCTAATTAGAGTTAGTACCAGGCAGGGCACATGTGGAGAACAACACTGCCTGAAAATGGTACATGTGGGGCTCATTGATAAGGAAGTATCATGGACAGGTTTAATAGCCACAGAGAAGCAGAACCAATCAAGCATCCTACTCCATCTAGGAGTTCCCCATTTTGCACTTAAGTAGAGGCTGGTCCCCAATGACCTTTAGGAGAAGCTACAAAGAATAAGACAGTGAAAGTGGGCTAACAGATGCCTATCTAAACTCTCACATTAAAAGAAGAATGTTGATTTTTCAGGATGTTATGATGGAGTAATATGTTTTTATGGGTATATCTGGAACCAAACAAAAAGGTTCCACATGTTAGCTATGGGTTTAAGTGACAGACTGCATGTCCATTGTCAAACTTCAGACAGCCCATTATAGGTGTTAATTGGAAGGAGCCTGCTGGCTATGAACAAAAATGTGGACTGCATATTTACCTTAATGTATGAAAGAGAACTATGTCGCTCAGAAAGCAACAATTCTGAGTATGGCACCGTCACAGTATTCACGGAATTCACTTTCCAGGAAATTTACTCCGTTCTTTCATGTTTCAAAATCCAATCACTAAGAAGCATGGACTCTGCAGTTAATGTCACACAAAGGGCCGAGAGAGTGGGAGGAGGATTACTCAATAGCTTATCTGTATACTGCTGTGGACAGAGTGTCCTGTGAGCAGTGACTGTACTTCAAATGCACTCAATGGCTAAATGTCAAGAGACATACCCATTATAAACATGAGCACAGTCAAGATCAGAGGCATTGTACATCACAAAGCTGAGATTGACTTTTTGGACTATATACTATCATTTCCCATTTAAAATAGGAATATATATATATGCAGATACATCTTACATTTTGCAGGTTGCAAATTTCCCACAACTCAGGGATTGAAAGTTACACTTTTGCTTGTATAATGATACACAAACTGGACTGCAGTACTGCTGGCTTCTCTCCCAGGAAAGTTATCAACAGGAGGTATTTCATCCAGTGTTTAAATCTATTATTAATGCATAAGAACACACATTAATGAATGCAAGCATATTCAATTTCTGCAAAAACAGAATTAAATTCTGCCAACCTCCTCATCAAACTGACATAAAAACTTAGAAATTCTTCAGTGTCCAAATAAATTGTTCAAATACTTTGTGCTGAGCTGCCCCAAGTAGTAATATTCTACTGAATGAGGCCAAAAGGCACCATGCACAAAACAAATGGTCTTTACACATAAGTATCTTTTTTCATTTTCAAAAATTCTACAGCCAGCTGCTGAAGTTCTTATTGAACACAGCACATGAGCATAGCCCTATCACTGGAAGAGAGCAACATTTCCAAGTCATGAGAGAGTGTGACTGCCCTCAGATGCTGCCTAATCTGGTCAGAAAGAAACCTGACATTTTTCAGATTTACAATATTTACAGCATTTGGCCTTATTTTAAATTCTTTATCAATTGCATTTAATATTCAATGTCATCAGTATTAAATGGAGTAGTGATTGGCACCAACCTGAAAACATATCCAAGTCCCTTAAGGTTACTAGATTAAAGGGTCAGAACTATTTTGGGGTGAGATAGTACTTTTCAAGGCTTAATAAAAAGACCTCTAGCAATACTGAACATTTCAAACGCCTCGCAAAAGATGCAACATATTCTTCTACTATAAGTTTATTTTGCAAGAAAATATTTTTTTTAGAGACACTTTCTCTTGAAATAAAAACAAGTGAGTTTTCCTAACATTTCAAAACTGCAAACTAAATGGTAGGTGATTAGTCAGAATCATACAATGCAATTCATTATTACATTAATTTACAACATATATCTTAGTTAGAATGTGACTGCAATATTTAAATAGTACAAATTTTTGTTAACCATCTAAAACTCACTGAAATGTTATTGGCAATGCCATTAAGAACTGTTCCAATACTTCAAAATGATACACACCGTTTTATTAAATCGGCCTCTCGCCCTGTTTTAAATTCAAAAGTAAGTTTGAATTGAGCTTTTCTCTTTTCCTATCTTTAAAAATGAAAGAACACTATCCAACTGAAGGCAGCTTTTATTTTCCTTCTTAAACTTTTACGTCCTTATTAGGTCAAACTGAGTGTAATGCTTTCATGGTGTCAGACTATCATATTGCCAGCCTGTCTGAGATGTGTTGAGCAAACACAACCACTGTAACAGCCAACACTTGGCAATGCCTGAGGCCGGCAGGCAGGCAGGAAAACACACATTCCGATATGAAACCTGCTTTGAATGTACAGCTGCTTTTTTGACTGATCTGTAAACAGACCCTATAAAGGTCTGAAACCTGAATTCTGGTTGAAAGGAACAGGAAGGTGTCAGTCAATACTTTCTTTTTGTGGTGGTGGGGGTGGAAAGAAAGTGTTTAATACAGCCAACCCAATCCTGAAGTAGTGTTCTGATTCACACCCTCGAACACAGATCATATTTCTGCCCATTTCAGTTCAGTTTCTTTCTTAATCTGGCACTTGAAATGTTTCTCACCATAGCAACCGACATAACAGTGGGTCTGGGCCAAAGTGTAGCCAGACAAATAGTGCACATCGCCCAGTAGCAGATGATTTGGGATTTTTTTTTGGAACAATATATAAAAGAAACTGCCCGAAGATTGCCAGCTCACTGAGCTTGAAAAGAACTTTGTTCTTTTAATCCTGAAAGAACTCCTGCTGCATTGCAAAAATAACACAAACACTTTTTTGTAATTTCTTCCCACCACCTCCCCATCCCTCCCCCTCATCCAGTCTATATTAAAAAGAGGCCATTGCCAACAGTAATTCCCAGTGGCTATGCCAAACATCCCTTCCGGAAGGGTAAGGGGGGGGGGGGGGGGGGGGGGGGGGGGGGGGGGGGGGGAGGAGAAATACCCACACAATTGTATTTAACATGAGAACATATTGCGATATTGCAAAGTCTCCTAAAAGCTAATCTAACTGAAATAATTCTAAGTCCGGTGTAAAAAGAGCCATTTTCTGATCTGTTGAACACTTTAAACCCTTCAAAAAGACCTTCCAACATTATTATCAAAGGCTATAATGAGCTTCCATCCCTAATTGGTGGGACAGTACCAAAATGTAACGACTCCCATTCCCAGCTGATGAATTCCACTGGTCACACAGCAAAGACGATGGTGCCAGCCCAGTTTGCAATGGGAGCCATAGACGGGGTGAATTCCAAGTATATGTACATAGTCACAAAAGAACACAAAGTGCTGGAGTAACTCAGCAGGTCAGGCAGCATCTCTTGAGAACATGAATAGGAGACGTTTTGGGTCGATACCCTTCTTCAGACTGATTACAGTGGGGGAGGAGAAAGCTGGAAAAGGGGAGAGGCAGGACGAAGCATGACAGATAATAGGTCAACATAGGTGTGGAGAATTTATGATAGGCAGACGGTTGGAACAAAGGCCAATCTGCAGTTCCCAATTTCAACACTATGATCTGTTTTCACGTGTCTGAAATGAGCCAGTGATTGCAGATTCTTAGCATTCCATAAAGCAGCAATGATCGGGTCAGAACTATCCACTTAAGCATAATCACAACCCTTATTTTAATACTGCCACAGATGCATTTATCAAAAAACGATATGCCGCAATCATGGAAGTCTATAGAGATGCCATCTTCTGATGGGAATGTATTAAGTCCTGATTTTCCTCTGTTGCCTCAATATGTCGCTGCATTCCACTGGTAAAGTCACTGTGAACTGCCTCAGGTGTGACACAAAGTGCTGGAGTAACTCAGCGGGACAGGCAGCATCTCTGGAGAAAATAAATAGGTGACGCTTCAGGTGGAGACCCTACTTTGGACTGAGAGTCGGGGAGAGGGAAACTAGAGGTACAAAGGATAAATTAATGAAATGTATGAAAAGTTCAAATCATAGATTGGCTGCAAACATGGGATACACAAATCCAGATTGGAACCTGAAATTAGGAGAGCGGAAACTGCCTGGCAATTTGACATTTGGAAACACAAAATGCTAGTGTAATTCAGCAGGGCAGGCAGCATCGCTGGAGAGAACGAATGGGTGACGTTTCGGGTCGAGACCCTTGTTCAGACCCAATTTCTTCTCAATTTGACAATGGTGGCAGTGGGAGCTCTTGCTCCTAACATCAGCACCAGTGCAGTCTGCAGCAGTGCAGTTTGTAGGATCAAGCACGCTGAAGTTTATATTTCATTTTAACCGCCATTATTAAAAAAATAGAATAGAAAATTAATTTGTTTGCAATATTGACATCTCCATAACCCATTTCCCCTCCACAAATAATATTGTTTTAAACGTATTTGCGCATTTTGAAATCTAATGCAGAACATTAATTGCTTGTGTCTAGATGGAGCTAATGCAGCTTGTGATTAAACAATGGTACTACACCAGGTGAATAAAGTCCTAGTGAGATTTAGAACTGCAATATAGCTAGAAAGTAACCCATGTCTGAAGAAAAGACACCCCGTAAACAATCAAGGTTAAATAGATAACCATTCTCGGGCATTCAAACTTTGCTTGGGTACATTGCATAAAGTTCTGCTTTAAAACAGAAATAGTTAAGTAAAACAAAAGGCTTCAGTTAAACCATTTTATGTGGCTTCGACATAAAGCAGGCAGTCATTCCAAACCAGTTGCATTGGTAGGGTCTTTATGGGCTGGCTCTCAGCAGCATATTTGCTGAAGCCACTCCCTCCTGTTTTGTGGTGTTTGGAAGAGTCATTTCATCTGTGCCGGTACTAAGAGCCACCTCATCCAGAATCTCCATTTTAAAAAGCCCATGTTTGAATGCCGCAGGCCAGCTTGCCTCCAGTGCTTGCAAATTAGTGTGTCGATCACTGTATCCAGGAAAGAATCTAATTTGGATGTGGAACAATCCCAGTCCTACTGGAAGCACCCATGCAAGGGTGGAGTGCAACCATTGCAAAGTTGCTTTGTAACTGGCCTGTAGCCTGATTGACTGATGATTGAGAGAGCACCTCCCATGCAAGTCCAGGAAAAGTAGGAAAGTAGAAGTTGCTCTGAGTGGCGGCAACAGCTTTGCAGAGGTGTGGCATGTAGCACCGGTTATCAACACAGTCTGCAGCTCCATTAGCATCAGGGCTGTGAACCAAGGTCACAGCTTGATGGCCATTGCTCAACTTTTAAACTGGAAGTATAGAATCACCGGCTTCCAGAAGACTCACTCAGTGAAAGTGACTGCAGTCTGACAGAGACATTGATCTTCCAGCAGAATGAACTATTTGTAACCAGGTGTTTGTTCTCAACAATACATAGCAAGGTTCAGGAGAATTACATAGGCGTGGCAAGACAATTCAAATCTGCTTGGAGGATACTGTACAATGCCACTCCCATCTAACCAAATTCCTGAGGTCCAACAGCCTCCTAGGTGTAAATTTTGAACATTAATTGTACTATATTTGATTGGAAATATATTGACGATAGCAATGCGTTTTTCTGTAAGAATTGTTTAAGTTTTCTATGAGATTAAATTTTAATTTTGCAAATTAAAACATGCTAATTAATTAAATATCATTTATCTTCCAGGCCACCAAAATCTTCTTTTGTTTTAGGATCCCAGGAGTTATACTGACAGCCTGTGGAAAACTTACAAAATGTCCAACGTTGCCCATTTCCTTCGCTCCATAGATGTTGCCACACCTGCTGAGTTTCTCCAGCACTTTTGTCTACCTTCGATTTCCCAGCATCTGCAGTTCCTTCTTAAACAAAATGTCCGCGTGAGCTGGCTCTGCCAAGCAGAGGCTTGAAACCTCAAAACAACTCAGGCCAGAGCAAGGACAGAAAGTGGTACAGTGCAGCCATCCTAATCCTCTTTGTGCAGCCCTTTGGAATCACCCCAAGCATTGTGTTATCATGGAGGGCACACAGCAAACTGAACATGGGCTTCACTCCCATCTTTAGTTGTACTGAACCTGGGCTGACTACTGTCTAAAGAGGTCCAGTTTCATACCAAAGCATATTCTCAAGTGGTTCCAGCACTTTGCCACTGCCGACCCAGCAGTGTGGTATTCTTCCAACATTTTCTCTCTATTATCACACATGACAATAATAAACCAATACCAATAATGTCATATTGCTTAAGAAATGTCATCAGTTTAGGTTAGTTTATTATTGTCATGTATACCGAGGTACAGAGAAAAAGCTTTTGTTTGCATGCTAACAAGTCAAAGAAAAGACTGTACATATTAAGATTAGCCAAAATCAACTGTTTCCAGTGGTGGATTTTCAGTTTGCTGATCATGTGTAAGACAGATGTGATATCTAATTCTGGAGTCACTAGAAGCTGCAGAAGACAAACAAACTGGAGGAACTCAATGGGTCAGACAGTATCTGTGGAGAAAAATGGACATTTGACATTTCAGGTCAAGACTTGCATCAAGAAAGGGCTTTCTACCTCCACGGATGCTGCTTAACCATGTGACTTTCTCCAGCAGTTTATTTTTGCTTGATCATGTCAGATCATCATGACGATATAAAACACAGCTGTAAAATGGAGCCACAAAGATTTGCAGATGCTGAAATCTTGATCAAAACATAAAGATCTCAACCTGAAAAGTTAACTCTCTCTCCACAAATGCTGCCTGACCCGCTGATTAGTTCCAGCATGCTTTTTTAAATCTAGTGTTTGACTTCTGGACCTTTTTGACCACCAGTGAATGCACTAGGAGTCCACCTCATGAAGAAGCTTCCACTAGCTCAGCTGTCAGCACATTTCAACATCGCACACTCCCCTAACCACCCACGCACGTGCTTACCTTGTACATCACCAACTCATAAATGTTTGAGCAGGAGCAATTTTAAAGGTACATACTTGGTTACAGAAATCATTTAATGCATCTGCCTTGGATTCTTTTTAAACTCCAAGAGGCATATCTCAGAGCTTAAATATTTTATGACCAACACAACAGAGGACATCAGTTCTTTGCACTGTAGACATACAGTGCCCTCCATAATGTTTGGGACAAAGACCCATCATTTAATTTTTTGCCTCTGTACTCCACAATTTGAGATTTGTAATAGAAAAAAAAAAAATCACACGTGGTTAAAGTGCACATTGTCAGATTTTAATAAAGTCAATTTTTATACATTTTGGTTTCACCATGTAGAATTTACTGCAGTGTTTATACATAGACCCCCTATTTCAGGGCACCATCATGTTTGGAACACAGCAATGTCATGTAAATGAACGTAGTCATGTTTAGTATTTTGTTGCATATCCTTTGCATGCAATGGCTGCTTGAAGTCTGCGATTCATGGACATCACTAATTGCTGGGTGTCTTCTCTGGTGATGCTCTGCCAGGCCTGTATTGCAGCCATCTTTAGCTTATGCTTGTTTTGGGGGGCTGGTCCCCTTCGGTTTTCTCTTCAGCATATAAAAGGCATGCTCAATTGGGTTCAGATCGGGCAATTGACTTGGTCACTCAAGAATTGATAATATTTTGGCTTTGAAAAACTCATTTGTTGCTTTAGCACTATGTTTGGGATCATTGTCGCTGTAGAATGAACTGCTGGCCAATGAGTTTTGAGGCATTTGTTTGGACTTGAGCAGATAGGGTGTGTCTATACACTTCAGAATTCATTAAGCTACTACCATCAGCAGTTGTATCATCAATGAAGATAAGTGAGCCAGTACCTTCAGCAGCCATACATGACCAGGCCATAACACTTCCATCACTGTGTTTCACAGATGAGGTGGTATGCTTTGGATCTTGGGCAGTTCCTTCTCTCCACCATACTTTGCTCTTGCCATCACTCTGATATGTCAATCTTCATCTCATCTGTCCACAAGACCTTTTTCCAGAACTGTGGTTGCTCTTTTAAGTACTTCTTGGCAAACTGTAACTCAGTCATCCTATTTTTGCAGCTAACCAGTTGTTTGCACCTTGCAGTGAGCCTCATGGGGCTGCCCCACTGCACAAGCTAATTCAAGAGTTTCCACAACTTTCCCCTGATTCGAACTCGGAGAATTACGGTAACAGCCGCTCGTAGATACTCGGGGCTCTCGTGGACATTTTTCAACATGTTGAAAAATCTTAACGAGCTTACCGCGTTTCCAAAGTACCTGCCCTTAGCGTTACGAGTCGCTAAGAGACGTCCCGAGCTCCGACGTACCTGCAACGTAATTCTACATGCTTACCATGAGTTTGATTTTTTTTTAAACTCGGGAGAGCTCTTGAATTAGCTCGTACAGTGGTACAGCCCCTTCAGTGTTTCCATTCATGAAGTCTTCTGCAGACAGTGGTCATTGACAAATCTCCTGACTCCTGAAGAGTGTTTCTGGTCTGCCGGACAGGTGCTTGGGGATTTTTCTTTATTATAGTGAGAATTCTTCTGTCATCCGGTCTTCCTTGGCCTGCCAGTCCCTTTGCGATTAGTAAGCTCACCAGTGCTCGGCTCTCTTTCTTCTTAATGATGTTCTAAATAGTTGATTTTGGTAAGCCTAAGGTTTGGCTAATGTCTCTAACAGTTTTATTCTTGTTTCTCAGTCTCATAATGGCTTATTTGACTTTAATTGGCACAACTTTGGTCCTCATTTTAATAAACAGCAATAAAAGTTTCCAACGGTGATGGAAAGACCAGGTGCTGAGAGCTCTCTTATACCTGCATTAAGGAGGCATTTAAACACACCTGAGCAATTACAAACACCTGTGAAGCTGTGTCCCAAACATTATGGCTCCCTGAAATGGGGGAACTATGTATAAACACTGCTGTATTTCTACATGTTGAAACCAAAATGTATAAAAATCTGCAACATTTTTAATAAAATCTGACAATGTGCATTTTAACCACATGTGATTTTTTTCTATTACAAATCTCAAATTGTGGAGTACAGAGGTAAATAAATAAATGATGGGTCTTTGTCCCAAACATTATGGAGGGCACTCACTATATGTAAGGATTACTCCTGTTAAAAATGTTATGCTACTTCTGTTAAGATTTATCTCTGCCAGCTTGTACTAACCAAACAACTGCACACAATAAGCTTTCTGCTTTTAGGAAGGGCGTCTTGCCAACATTTAAAGATCAATCAGGTGAAAGAGTTTGCTGTATCGATGCGGTTGAGAAAATTTGAGTTTTTAAACAATGCAGTGATGTTGTCACTGGGAAACCGCCATGCACAGTGTACACAGCCCCAATGTTGCGAGGGGGCTAAACAGTATTAAAATACACCAGACAATAATGTCATCACATTCGATGTAATTGAAAAAACTAGGCCAAACGTAAATAAAATGAAATTGAAGATTAATTCTTTCCAACATTATTTTTTCCGATAAGTATCATTTAGTGTTGCAAGGGAATAGCTGAAGGAGACCACAGTTCCATCATTGTCATTCCTTAAGATAAAGGGATGGAAGTTAACAGATCTTTTAATTAGTCACTTTAGTAATAATTGCCTATACTTTCATTCCACACAGCGCAGGGAAGCTTGCAAAATCACACCACACTGTAAAGCTGCACAATATGTTTGCTTTAAGCACAGAAATCACTGTGAACTTTAAACATTCCTCATGACATTTGTGCAAATATATTCTAAAACATTTACTTTTGTTGTATTCATTTTCCTAAAGGTCACATGTTATTTCAACTGGCAGATTTGCTTTTCGTAAATGGGAAAGAAAACTCAAGAATAAGAGCTCGGAGGTAGACACAAAATGCTGGAGTAACTCAGCGGGACAGGCAGCATCTTTGGAGAGAAGGAATGGGTGACGTTTCAGGTCGAGACCCTTCTTCAGTTATAAGAGCTCTACAGGTCAAACTGAGCTATGGTCTACCATTTTTTTTTGGCGCCAGGAATGAACGTAGGGTCTTAAACTGTTTTGTGACATGCTCACACGGTTACAGGTGGAAATTTGTCAACGATGTAAATAAGGGCACACAGAGTAACATCATTCACGTGTAGCTTCCATAGTGTGCAAATCATCCATCAGAGGGCATCGGCAGGGAAACCATTTTGGTGCTCAATGCTGCATCAAATGTTCCCCCCTTAAATATATCACTGAGACTCTTTATTCAGAGAGCTCACCACTTTTCATTATTCCTTGCCACAAACAAGCAGCAGAGCAAGCACAGGAATCAGAGAGGACTGCAAGCTTCACAAGATGCTGGAATGCCACAAACTGCACTTGCATCCATCGAAGGGAATGCCCGTCAACCTCATTCTCTGCTGGCAGTGCCGCAACATTCAGCTGGCAGTGAGTGGTGGAAATCAGTATTCAGTAAAGTGCTGCCAATCACTTCCTGAAGAGGGATGTTGTCGAGCAGCCCCCCGCACGTCCTCTGAGGACCGGAGAGGAGGATGGAGGGAGCCGACAAAAGGTCTGATAAGAATGTGAACCTTCTGCACAAAGGGTAAAGGCGGCCAAGCGAGGAGAGGGGTAAAGGTTTGCTGGATGATCTGGACGGAGGCAACGTCTATAGGCTCTGCAGCAGCCTGGGGCTCGCTTGGAACGGGCGCCTCTCCAGACGACCAAGCCCTTGGTCTGGACTGGACTTTGAAAATAGCGTCAAAGCCTGACGACACTTGCATGCGGTTTCAGTGGACTATTTCTGTGTACTTTCTATTAATCTGGGATTGTGCTTAGGTTGGGCAATAGTTTACCGAACTGTATGCAAAAAAAGAATTTCACTGTACATCAGTACATGTGATAATAAAGAATCATTTTGTGCCAGCTACATTGAGCCTCCACAGCAAGCTAAGGGGTGACTACTGAGTAACAACAGTCCTTGCGCACATATTTGACCTGCAGAAAAGGAGAGCAATATGTATTCAGGTAGTGGTGAAGCTGTGAGACCTGGGTGTGAAGATGCGGTAGAGCAAATGATTGTTGAACATTAGTTCCGTCATAGATAGCTGGTAAGAGTGTGACAAAGGTGATAAATGGAACAGAGTGGAGATTAGAGCATCATTCTGGTGAAGTCATTGTTACATTTGTTTAATAGAGTATCATTACACATATGTCAATAGAAGTGATTGCTTATCAATTTCCTTGGCCGCCTGTAGTGAAAACTATCAGTTGATAATTGAGTCTGATTACTTTAGGGAGATTACATGGAAAAAGTTTCTTTATCCCAGACTCTGTCCCTCTCCCCCATACCAAGAAAGTTTTTTTTTCCTGCTTGTCAATTTCCAAAGTAATATTTAGGTGGCTCTCTAATTCCCAATCATAATCGTGTTATTACCAATTTGGCCCATGTAATACAGATAGCATTCCCAAATTCATCAATCGCATTATATCCAATGTGTGTTATGGAAACATGCATTATAACGCAATAATAGAATGTTGCAACGTCTCAATTCATTATAACAAGCACATCAATACATATGCTTACAATACTTACATTATGTCAACATGCCAACAGCAATAAGTTTAACAGGTTATTTTACACATTAACAAACAGATGACCAAGCCCCACCCCCCAGGTCAAGTGGCAGGAGGTTGTAAATTGTTGCCTTTCTCCACATGTGCACTAAGCTTCAGCCTCTCCCATATTATATTGTTCTGGCGAGTTTCCTGGGCCAGGTTCAGTGGTGGCAGCACCTGTTCCATTTTATAATGCTTTTATAACCCTTTAAGCTGTTCTGGCTAGCTGTAAGCAATGCAGATTGGCCAGACAGCACAATATGGCTCCCCTGACAATGAACATCAAGCTCAACATTGGCTGGACGCTACAGCTTTATAATTAGTAGGCAGCACACTATCGGTGGCCACCTTCATTTCAATGAGGGCGGTGGCTTATTGTACTCTTATTCCTGTGCCCAATTTCAGGGCTGTCAAAGAAACCCCCCCAAACCTCCTCAACTGCAAAAGGTACCCTGTCACTTGAAATTTTACTCATGCAGCTTTATTTTGAAGTAGGAATTTCAAAACATGCAAGCTACCTTAGTTCTACTGGAACAAAGTCCCTCCATAGTTCTTAACCAAAACCTACATTTGATGCAATCTGGTAACTAAGGAGTTAAGCTCATCCACTGGTCCCCATCCCTCATTTTCTGCATCTAGAGTGCAAGCTTTCCTTTCATGGAACGAAAACAATGACCCTGTGAAACAAAAGCCACAGTCCAAGAACAGCTGGCATTCAGGCAGCTTGGAGAATATAAAAAAGACAGCTTAAAATAAATCCTTTGGCCTATGCCACTACAGAGGGTGTTTTGTCTGCTTCGACTGTTACCTTGTCTGTATTTTTTTATTCCGAATCATGGAAGGAAGGAAGAAAAATTAATAATTACTATTTATTTTTGTCCATCCGCTCTCAGTACGAGTTCATTCCAAGAGCTCTCCCTAGTTTAAAAAAAAATCAAACTCGGGGTAAGCACGGAGAATGATCGTAGCGGGTACGTCGGAGCTCGGGGACGTATCTCAGCGGCTTGTAACGCTAACAGCAGGTACTCGGGAAGACTCGATAACGGCAGGTAAGCACGGGAAGACTCGTGAACATTTTTCAACATGTTGAAGAATGACCACGAGAGCCCCGAGTACCGATGAGTGGCCATTACCGTAAATCTCCGCGTTCGAATCAGGGCAAACTCGGGAGAGCTCTTGGAATGAACTCGTACCATGGGACAGGGGTTTAAATGTTGATATGTTGCAGATGCAAACTAGCTCTGCTGAGAATACTGCAGTTGAAACCAAAGCATGGCATGATTCTAACAAGTCGTTGGGAAGAGGAAAAGAGAAAGAATTGGAGCATTGAGAGAAAGTGAAAGTCTATAGACCACTGAACAAACACAGGCCCAGAAATGGGATGTTGTCAAGATAATTCAAATCTGCAGCACTAAACAATATCTTGTTCACATTGGAGGGAAAGTCAGATATGTCCACTTTGGCTGACCGGCTGCTTTGAGAGACATGCCAGGACATATTGAAGAAATATGTGATGACAGATTATTCCAAAAATAGATAGAAGAGCAGCCACTGAAGAGGAGACATGGATTAACAGCGAGTCAAGTTGGAAAGTGGCAAGGTCTGTGGATCAGGAAACAACTGTAGCACCAGAAACCCAAACAAAGCTATGAAGTTCCAGGAAAGCCAGTCAACCAGCTGAACTGATAATTGCTTGAAAATTTCTTTCAAAGAGGGAAAACAGCAAATTTACATGCAAAAGTGTGCACAATATGTAATTATTTAAGTGTACATTTAACATAAACTCATATGGTTTTGCTGTTAGCCCTCAATAAAGAGTTCTTACGTTCTAGGTGTCTCGGTGTCTAGGTTCATTTAAAGCAGTATTCCCCAGATCTACAATTGTTATATACAAACCAATAAACTACATTAGTAAACAAACTTACATATTCACTAGATGGAAGATATTAATATTGAGTATAATTCAGCACTAAGATTTGATTAAACACTCAGAGCATCCTAACTATCTGCTTGAATCTTGCTCATCACACTATCTGAAACCCTTAAAACTGCTAATACTTTGAAAACTACTCAGTCAGCCAACCATTTCCCAGTAAAACATGGCTACTATGATATTAATTGTCCTACCGGTTGCCTGATATTGCACAAGATTAGAGGATTTTATCATCCTTTTACATGGTTAGATTTCTACAGTAGTGTGACACTGATGCATTGTTACACTGATCAGCTGCATAACTGCAATGTTTTCCTGTAACAGGTCTATACTTCACCAGCGACAACACTGATCATTACACTGGCGATGAGTGCAAACTCAATGCAAAATCTGCTTTTGCACAATTCTCTTAGCACTGAACAATCAACAAAACTTGCATAAGGAGGATTGCAGCAAATGTTTGTACTAATGGAAATTGCTTTCCTTTGAAGTGACAGAGTGAACATTAAAAAAAAACATTATTAAGCAAACATAAGTTAACTGAAGGGTCCCGACCCAAAATGTCACCTATCCATGTTCTCCAGAGATGCTGATTGATTCGCTGCGTTATTCGAGCACTTTGTGTCCTTTTGTGTAAACCAGCATCCGCAGTTCCGTGATTCTATAAATTAACTTTCTTTTGAAATTGAAAATAATTTAACTTTGAAATGTTGTCTAATTTGTAATAAAGCTAACCATAAAACATTACTTTTATCATAATCTACGTTGGACATTATAATGGGTTGATCCCAAAAGATTTTTAACTAAATCGCTGATAGCATTAATTTGAATAAATCCATTTACAGACAAATGTGAGCACAAAAGGTCACGGTTTCACATTGAACTCACTCTCTGGAATACGGCAGCCACTTCCATTCAATAGGCTAACCTCACACACAGAGATTGACTCAAGGGCTGGTCCACACATTCAGATAACAAAAGGTATGTACAGTTCAATAGTGTCTAGTTATGGGTAACACTTTAAATATAGAACACCTACAATTGTTCTGAGCCCACAGGAGATGAAACTTTCCACTTGGCAGAGAATGTCAGCCATTAGAGCTTTTGTTCAGATGATGGCAGACAATCTCTTCACTGACCCCAGTTTCACTCTCATCAAATATGTTGGAAAGGCAGAATGTATACCAAAACTAAGGATTGATCTTTTAACCTACTGTAACTCCCTTTAAACCAGGATTTTGGCATGGTGCTGCAAATTATTATCTGGTGTTCAGTGGAGGCTTTTTACTTGGACATGTTGATCACACAAACATAGAAGGGTCTCGACCCCAAACGTCACCCATTCCTTCTCTCCAGAGATGCTGCCTGTGTTACTCCAGCTTTTTGAGTCTATCTTCGGTTTAAACCAGCATCTGCGGTTCCTTCTTACACATAATTAATTTTACGGTGTGTATGCAAGTTGGCCAGGTCCAAATATTCAAAAACATTATATTCATATTGTCCAAAGAAACTGATCTATGTGATGTCCCCAACATAAGATAAATTAAAATCAGGCTATGATCACGCCAATCAATATTTAGCACAGCTAGAAATTGGGTTTCATTTATTTCTGGTGCACTATTCACCAATATCTGTATAAACCTTTACTATCCATGTATCTGACCATGTGCTTTTTAAATGTTACTAGACCAAGTGCAGACCCGTTGGGTCTGTTTCCCCAACGGCGTTTGGGGGGGGGGGGGGGGGGGCTGAGGCACCACACTCACATTAACCACCCCCCAAACACACACAGGTGGGGGGAGGGGGGGTGAGAAGAGGGGGAGGGAGGGGAGGAGGAGGAAACGGGACAGATTTCGGAGGGAAAGGAGAGCAGGGTAGGGGGTGAGAGAGATGGGGATGGGGAGAGAGATGTGGGTGAGGGGGGGAGGGGGGATGGGGAGGGAGGGAGGAGGGGAGGGAAGGGGAGGGAGGGGTGGGTGGAGAGAGCGGAAAGAGTGGGGAGGAAGAGTGGAGGGGGAAGGGGGGAGAGAGAAGTGAAGTGGAAGAGAGAGAGAGAGAGAGGATGGGGAGGGGAGAGAGATGTGGGGGGGGAGGGATGGGGACGGAGAGGAGGAGGGAGGGGTAAGAGTGTGGAGGGAGGGGGAAGAGTGTGGAGGGAGGGGGAAGAGTGTGGAGGGAGGGGGAAGAGTGGAGGGAGGGGGAAGAGAGGTGGGGGAGAGGGGGGAAAGAGGGGGGGGGAGAGGTGGAAGAGTGGGGAGGGTCAGAGGGGTAGGGGGAAAGGATGGGGGTGGAAAAGGGGGAGGGAGGGGGAAGGGAGGGGGAGAGAGAGGGGTGGGGGAGGGAAAGGGGTGGGGTGAGGGAGAGAAGTGGAAGAGAGTGGGGAGGGAGGGTTAGGGGGAGTGGTGGAAGAGGGACAGAGGGGTAGGGGGAGAGAGAGGGAAGGGGATAGGGTAGAGAGTGAAGGGGGGGTGGGGGAGAGAGTGATGGGTGGGAGAGGGAGAGGGGTGAGAAGAGGGAAACTTAGAAACATAGAAATCAGGTGCAGGAGTAGGCCATTCGGCCCTTCGAGCCTGCACCTCCAGTCAATATGATCATGGCTGATCATCCAACGCAGTATCCTGTACCTCTCCACACCCCCTGATCCCTTTAGCCACAAGGGCCACATCTAACGCCCTCTTAAATATAGCCAATGAACAGGCCTCAACTACCTTCTGTGGCAGTGAATTCCAGAGATTCACCACTCTGTGTGTAAAATGTTTATCTCATCTCGGTCCTAGAAGATTTCCCCCTTATCCTTAAACTGTGACCCCTTGTTCTGGACTTCCCCAACATCGGTTTCTATAAGATCCCCCCTCAATCTTCTAAAATCTAGCGAGTACAAGCTGAGTCTATCCAGTCTTTCTTCATATGAAAGTCCTGATATCTCAGGAATCAGTCTGGTGAACCTTCTCTGTACTCCCTCTATGGCAAGAATGTCTTTGAGCATTGGGCATTGTGACATCACACAATGGAACGTTCACCATGGGCTGGGGCTCCTGCAAAGGCATATGTAAATAGATCCATTCCGATTGGACATATGTGAACATTGGGCATTGTGACATCACACGATGGAACAAATCAAAACAAAGAAAGGCAGCCGGCAGCCGGACGGACTGACGGCAGGCGACAGGCACACAGTTTTATATATTAATAGAATAGATAGATAGATAGATAGATAGATATAGATAGATAGATAGTACCTGCCTCAACTACCTACCCTGGCAGCTCGTGCCATGTACCCACCGCCCTCTGTGTGAAAAGGTTGCCTTACTAGAGTTCCAATTCACATGGCTAAAAACAGAAATTAACACTACATACACAGGGATGACAGGAGCTGGTACCAGGGTAACATCATGCTGCAAGTGAAGTCAGGTCAAGTTTATTTGTCACATACACATACAAGATGTGCAGTGAAATGAAAGTGGCAATGCCTGCGGATTGTACAAAAAAACTACAGAACAGAACAGAACAGAATCAGGATTTACATATTAGAAAAAAACCCAGCAATTTTAAAAAGACACAACAACAGTAAATTGGTACAGTAAATTAGTCCCTGATGAGATAAGAGTCTACAGTCCTAATGGCCTGTGGGAAGAAACTCTGTCTCATCCTCTCTGTTTCACAGCATGGCAGCGGAGGCGTTTGCCTGACCGTAGTAGCTGGAACAGTCCGTTGCTGGGGTGGTAGTGGTCCTTCATTATGTTGCTGGCTCTGGATCTGCACCTCCTGGTGTATAGGTCCTGCAGGGGGGCAAGTGTAGTTCCAATAGTGCGTTCGGCTGAACGCACTACTCTCTGCAGAGCCTTCTTGTCCTGGGCAGAGCAGTTCCCAAACCAGATTGTGATGTTGCCGGAGAAGATGCTTTCTACAGCCCCCCGAGTAGAAGCACTGAAGGATCGTCAGAGAGACTCTGAATTTCCTCAGATGCCTGAGGTGGTAAAGGCGCTGCCTTGCCTTACTCACCAGTGCGGACAGAGGGTTCAATCATTATTTCTATTTTAAAATGGATGCTAACTCATCCAATTCCTAATTGGATCTATAATGGTGGTTCATTTGTTTTGCCCCCCCAAATTACTAAGAAGGCAACATGAAATGTATCTGCCAAAAACTGTAACCATTATTTGCAGTGAAATATATGCGGTAGTTAAACTCACATCAGTGCACTTTAATTTCTCAAGTCTAAATTCAGTTTGGGGCCTAGGTCGCTGAAATATTTAATACATTTTCTCAAATATCCAATTTTATCGTTAAACTAAAGATTATTGCCTTTCAAACAAGATCCTGCACCCATCATAGCCCCTCCACTCTACCAGTTACTTATCAGCACCTACAGTCCACAACTGAGCAGGCAAGAACCAAACCAGACAAGTATAATTGCAGTGACAGCACAAGAGCTTTGCTCACAGAGTGAAATGAGAAGAAGCAAATACATAGAGAAAACGTTTAAAATAATAGATCAGAATGCGGAAATAAAACAAGATACATTCCACAATCCAATTAGATCATGGCTTATCTGCACCATAATTCTATTTACCCAATTTACTAGTCAGGAATTTACATTATTCTAGAAATCCTTTCAAGTATCCAAATGATATGCTGGTATATACGTGATGAGATTTCAGTTGTAGTGAACAACATTGTATGAAAACATTGAAGCAAGGGCCCTATTGTTCCTAACTATATTATTAGGAAATGAAAATGTGTCGGGCAGTGGCGATGTTTTTGTGCATGTATAGGACAGAAAGGAATCAAGGAAGGGACAGAACAGTCGTGCTTCAGCTCACACAAGTCGGGAAGAGTCTTGGCAGCAACGCCACCTGTAGTCCCACAGTCTGCTGGCATTCACTGGGCAGTGTTCACACAGTAGGTTAACTGGCTGTGGCCTGAGCACTGCCCAAGAAAGTTACAATATCAAGAATAGAATTTGAAAATAAAACAGAGCAGCGGTTCACAAGATATTAATGCCACGCTGGCAGAGGTTGGTTTTCATTCATGCAAAAGATGAATTTACCTCCCCGAGGTCCCTCCTCCCCTCTCTGCAGCTGGGAAAGCTGTTAAAAGAGGAGGCATTTCCTGTCTTTGAGTTTTTTAATACATTCTTGGCATGCTAAAGGGATGGACTGTAAGATAATCTTGATTGTAAGCCAAAACTCAATGCTTAGATGAATAAAGGCCTGCAGACTTCAGAGGCAATGTGTAACACGCAACCTTATACCGCTGTGGTTTCAGCTCCACCATTGTTATTAAGACAGATCAAGGCAGCTAACAAGACAATTTTTCGTAACTTAAGGTTAGTTCAGAAGAATTGGTATTTTTGTGGTAATCTATGTCTCATCAGGTTGAACTGAAACAGACATATTATTTCAGACTACAATTAAGCAACTCAAATGAAATTCAGACCAGCAATTAAGTGTTGCAATAAATATATTTCCACATGATTTTGAGGAAGTGTATTTGAGACACTTTAATTTACATGGATTTGTACCAATTTAAAGGCAATTATGAAGGGAACATACAGTGCAGATTTTAAAATCCATACATCATGTAAACATCTTACAAACAAATTACATGAATGCATATCTGATCATTTAAAAGCAAAAATAAACATAGCTGTGTGATCAAATTTGGGAGCTCTTTCTATGATGGATCAGATTGTGTAAAGCTCAAAGGTTTTTTCACTAATATTAAGGGAAACAGGCCCTTTGACCCAACTCATCCAGCATCACCCAGGGTGCTACCATCCACTGTGAAGGTTCTATCCGGTTTTGATTTTCCAAAGTGCAACACCTCACACTTATCTGTATCAATCTCCATTAGCCAGTGCTCAGCCCACTTGCCCATTACTCTTGTTATAATGGTCTAGACAGTTTATGCTGGCACAGCGGCAGTACAGGATCCACGGGTGGCATGGCAGGGGTCATTTCTATCATGCTCTGCTATTGTAAAATTCAATGGCACTACAAGCTAGTAGAGTCAGCCAGTTCCAAACCTCCATTACACCATTTCCTTGTATGCTCCAGAAGTTCTGCCTGGATCACAGGTTGGATTGCTAGTTTGATGAAAAAAAGAAATTAAATTGTTCACGTGGGTAGGGTGGTTTAAGAGTTTCGATGGGGTCCATGATCAGGATTGGAACCAGGGTCCAGGCTGGTCACAGGGGTGAGAGGGAGAAGGGAGGAGGAATTAGATTATTTTGGGCCAGGAATAAATATTGGCACTGTTGTGGTGGGGTGTGTGGGGAAAGCAGGGGGGGGGGGGGGGGGGGGGAGCAGAAGAAGTCGATAATGTTCCTCCTCAGTCAATATGGGCTTAATTCCCTGACTACCATCACAGGATTATTTGAACAGTGAATAGTTATTTGATGTGGGTCTAATGCAGAAATCGCATTAAAAGCACAATCTCAATTAGTGCAAAATTTCCAGACTGATGCAAGACAGAAATGGTCTGGAGGAAAGTACATCATTCATTGAACAGGGCTGCAATAGCCAGAACCATGCAATCCAATTTCTGAGCCAAAAGATGTTTCTCATGAATTTTGCTATAATTTCAGTTTCAGCCCTCTGAAGAGCCTTCGTCTCATTTGTTTTCTTTCTTCTTAGAATGACAATTTTCACATTGATATTGATAATTATGCTCAATGGCAGTCATACGATTCCTTTGAGAGTATTAATCATTCTTTATCTGTGAACTACTTTAGTCATTATAGATTCAATTGTATGTGCTTGGCAGAGTGCTTAGTAACAGCTTAACACACTTTGTGCAAGTAGAATTTAGCAAATGACTCTGCAGCCAGTAATCTTGGCACAGTCACACCGGTACTCCTAATCTAACAGTTAAAATAGCAACATTTTAGGAATTCTTCTTGTTTGAGTTGATGATACAAAGCCATGTGCTAACAAAAAGTAGAGAGCTACAGAAAAGCTGAATCATGGAACAAGAAACAAAATACTGCAAATGCTGAAATCCAAGATGCCAAAAATAAAAGCACATTATTCTGCATTTTTTTTGGGAAAAGATAAGGGTTCGGGTATGGTTACATTTCCAGGTCTTGACAATGAGCTCACAAACCTCAGTCATTGATTATCTGATCAATCCCTTAATGCCCTTTGACTTGATTAAAAAAATAATTCCAAATAGCGCAAATTTCATGTTTTATAATTTATCTGAAAGATAAGATATAAATGTATTTGAATAGACGTGGGCTGATTAGGGAGTCTGCATTGTCTTGTACGTAGGAGATCGTATAATCGTATTCAAAGCTCCTTGAAGAAGTAACTAAAAAGGTTGATGATCGCAGAACCATAGATGTTGTCTGTATGGACCTCAGCAAGGCATTTTGATGAGGTTCCGAATGGCAGGCTGCTCAGGAAAGTCAGATTGCATGAGATCCAGGGAAAGTTAGCCGACTGTATAGAGAATTGGCTTCATTGAAAGAAGCAAAGGGTGATGATAGAAGGTTGTTTTTCACACTGGAGGTCTGTGACTAGTGGTGTGCCTCAGGGATTGGTGCTGGGCCCATTGCGGCTTGTGGTTTATATCAATGATTTGGATGAGAATGTAGAATGCATGAATAGTAAGTTATTGCAAATTCAAGGCACTGGAACCAAGCGTGCCGGAAAATCAGTGATGAACCAGTATACACCAAACTTTTTTTGGTTGTTTATTATGGGTTTTAAAAGTACTATGCTTACATATCTGGAAGTAAGATTTCATTATTCCGTTTTGGGACATATTACAATACACTAAAGAGTGTGATATCATAGATAGACAAGATGGTTATTGGAAATTACAGCACGATGTTGATCACTTGGGCAAGTGTGCTGAGGTATGATTATTTAATTGAGTTTCATGCAAATGAAAGCGAGGTGTTGCATTTTGAGATGTCAAACCAGGGCAGGACCTACACAGTGAATGGCAGGGTCCTGGGGAGTGTAGTAGAGCAGAGGGATCTAGGAGTGCAGTTACATCGTTTCTTGAAAGTGGTGTCACATGTAGTTAGGGGTGGTCAATAAGGCTTTCAGTACATTGGCTTTCATCAGTCAGGGTACTGAGTATAGAAGTTGGGATGTTATGTTACAGTTGAACAAGACTTTGGTGAGATCACATTTGGAGTATTTGGAGTATGATAGAAATTTCAGCAGCCTCTTTTTATGAAAAAATTAAAGTGAGAAAATTATCGAGTTGCTTGTACTAGATGAACGTGAGACCATTTTCTGCAAAATATTTAAGGTGAGAGTGGGAAAGTTTGAAGGACATTTATGAGGCATGTATTTTTTACACAGAGTGAAAGTGCCTGGAATAGACAGCCAGGAGCGCAGGCAGAAACAGATAGAATAGCAAATAAGCAGTATTTGATAGGCACGTGAACAGACAGGGAATGGAGGGATACAGACCATGTGCAGGCAGATGAGATTAGTTAGAACCGGCATTGTGATCAGCACAAGCATTATGGGCTGTGGGGCCTGTTCCTGTGTTATACTATTCTACATAATTGTATCTGCCCCCAATATTTGATTCTACTATAATATAACTGTATGTATAGAGATTAACACAATTGCGTAGAGTGAGCAGATGTGACTCTTACCCTTGCGTGTAGCATCTGGGCCTGCAATGGATATCTATCTCCCTGATTACCACCAGAGACCATCAAGCAGTTTTGCCAGGTGAAAGGTAACAATATGATCCTTCAGTACACATTAGCATAGATTTTCATCTCTTCCGATCCTCACATCCAAGCCTCATCTGATATGTGGTCCCAGCATTCAAACAATAATTAACAAAGAGTGGAAATCCAAACAAATTCTCTCTTCCCAACTAGGCCAAATTATGCCATTGTAATTCCTGCCTGGGCAAGACTCACCAACTCTCCAGCCTAAGCCTCCTGCTCCATGTGCTTGAGCACCAAGAGGCAAACTTGGTATGGAGTAAAGAATGAGCTGCTAAGGAATTCAGCGGGTCACGCAGCATTTGCGGTGTGAATATATATATATTAGGCCATTCAGTCCATCATATTTGTAATTTATTATAAGCGTTGGTGAGACCAAATCCTCAACTCTGCATTACTGTCTGCCTCAGCACCCTTTTACACCTTGCTTATTAAGTAGCTATCTACCACTTCCTTAGAAATATTAGAAAGCTGCTCTAAGAAAAAACAAATCCCCTCATATATGCCTAAGTAAATGGACCCAGTTGTTCCTTCATTTGCATGCAAGTTGCACATGAAAACTTTTGTGCCCATTTTCAAGCATTTACACCCATTTTCTGTTGAAGTTCTCTTTGAAAAATGTGGACCAGCCACTTCCTGTAATGATTCATCCTTGTGGTGCTTTCATTTCCTCATCACATTTCCTCATGTACTGACATCTTGTTTTATTATTCTACAGCAAAAATTGAATTAAAAGGTCATGACTTATGATCTTCCCAAACAATTTGCCAGAAAACAATATACATCAGGTTGAAACAAGTGAAATATTTCGTGAATTAAAATGTTTCCCCAGGGATGTCATTTTTACATGTTTAAAATTAAAGTTGCTAGTAAAAATTTAATCAAGAACAAAATCGCTGGCAGACGCTTCCCGCAAGGACAGAGGAGTCTGTGATCAGCTGACCGCTTGATCCATCAGCCTGAACTGAAGCCAGCACAAATCAGATCGAAAGGTGGGGCATGCTCCAAGGGCTTTGTGACCTATTCCTGCTCTAATTTCCTTGATTGGGGATCGCAAAGTTTGGGGGCACTGTAGCATTGGGTTTTAAATCAGCCCACATTGTTGCACTGGCAAGACACATGCACTGTTACCTTCTCCCCACCTCCCGTTTTCCCCAGTCTCCCCTTGAATAATCCACTCACCAACATCATCTCAAGAGGACAGCTCATGAATGTGCAGTGACTGCTTGTTGGGCCTTAACACTCTCAAAGGGAACCTAACTACAAGAACAATCTATTCAAGTATTGCCTCCAACAAAGCAAAACATTCCAAGGCATTTCACAGGAGACTGGCAACCAAGTTATCAAACCAAATCACCTGAGGGGGTTTTGGAACAGATCAAAGGAACAGGTTTTTTGAGGAGACAAATTAAAGAAGGGAAAATAAATTGAGAAACGGAGAAACTTAAGTGTGGAAAGAAACATTGAAGCTCATTGTAAAAATCTTCAAGGATGTATTTCATGTTTAGATCAATTGCTAAAACTGCTGTTCTTCTGATTTAAGATCTCATGCCCTCAAGAAACAATCAAGGAAATAACCCTGAACTCAAATGAATAAAAGTTATTTTTAAGGGGGTACTGCCAGACACACTTTCATTTCTATAAGACACGTATTCCTTAAAAGTACGATATTTAACTTGCACTATCACCTGCCAACACTCCACTTTCTGCATCCTTTATGCTCAAATAAATCGTTGTTTTGCCCTTGTCCCATACCTGTTGGAGGCCAAGTAGATAGCAGAAGGAAAAACAAGAGCAGGCATCGATTCCAGCTTCAGAAGCAGGTGGCAGCCAGGTGGGACTGCGCAGTGGAAGCAACACCTTCCTATCACCTATCCTGTTTTAAGTCGTCTGCCTTTCTTTCTTCTGCCCAATGCCTGCTTGTTCAGAACATGGCCCAGCTGAAGGCAAACCATCTGTTTCATCAACAGAATGCACAATATGGCGACACAGCACTTTAAAGGGTGTCAGTTGTATGCCATTGCTAGAACATCTTGCTAAAATGAGGCTGGATAATAATTAAAGTATGTGTAATAAAGTGCAGTAGGATTTACATGAGATTAATAAATTTAATTGTAGAAAATCTACAGCAGGATTAATATTTCAATTTTTAAACACAAGCACAGTATAACTGAGGGAGAAACATTGTCAAGTGAAATTAAATACACAGAATTAATTTAGAATGATCACACCACGGTGGGATTAACTGCACCTTAGTCAATGAGAGTCACTGCATAATTTCTACTTTCATTCTTAAATAAAATGTTCTTTTCTGTTATAAAAGATCAATTTTGGAAAGTTTGGTAAACATTATGCAGCATTTCTAGCTTTACAGTCATTGGGATTTATTAAGAACCAGTTTTTGCAGAATCTTATTGAGTAATGGTTGTATGGGACTTCAGTCTACCAGTTTTTTCTGTTCAGCTTTTCCACATAACCTTTATGCATATCCACAACCCCACGCCACACAAAACCCCAATACCACACAGATAAAAATCTTCAGTGAACAATTACTTTAATTGCAAAAGGAGGCTTCTGAAAATGTAACTTCAAGGAGTAGACTCCAGTGGACATAAACAATGATAAGAGACTGGAAAAACAAGTTTTAATTACAAATGTTTTTACATAACTACTCTTTTTTTTTCTTTCCAGTTATATTACCCTAGGGCAAAGGCACTTCATCCATGCAAATCTGAAGCAAAGGGAGGCCTGTACAGAGCACACAACAGGCATCCAGTTTGAAAATTCCTCTGTTCTATTTCCAAGCAAGGTCACATTGAAAGGGCATGGACACCCGCCAATAGTTTAGAGATAGAGGCACTGGTGAGGAAAACATAATAATTTTCAGCAGTGAAATGGAGACACGAGAGACTGCTGATCTGGGAATCTGGTGCAAAAAAAAACTGGAGAAACTCAGTGTGTCAGGCGACATCTGAGAAAGGAAATGGACGATTCCTTCTTCAAGATTGGAGTACAAATAAGATAGCTGCTAGAAAGAGGTGAGGGGTGATTAGCAGATGTGTCAGGGAGTGAAAAGGAGAGTGAAGATCATCACAAAAGCTAGAGGTGATAAATGGACTGTTGATGTGGAATTTGATAAGAAAGAAAAATCAATTTGTCAAGTTTATTGTCAGATGCACGTACAGTGAGGTACAGGTACACTGAAAACCTTTCCTGCAAGTGAAATATAGAACAAGAGGGAGGCATGGTGAGTAGATGGGAATAGGGGGGAGGGGGAAAGAGGAGCTGAGGGGGCAGGGTGGGTGCTGAAGAGTGGGTGGAGGTGTGCATGAGATGACAGGATAGATCAGGAGAGAGAAGGGGTTGGAGGTTACCTGAACTTGGCAGTATTCAATGTGCATGCTATTGAGTTATAGGCTACGCAAGTGGAATCTGAGGTGCTGTTCTTCCAGTTCGCGTGAGATCTCACGCCGGCAATAGACGCAGAGGACAGACAGATTGGTGGTGGGCAACTGGGAACTCCAGCTGGCCCTGGCGGACACATGATTGGTGATTATCGTGCGCAATAACTTGCCAGCTCTCGCCGCACTCCTTCCCATCACCTTTTTCTACTAGCTATCACCCCTCCACTCTGATCTTGAAAAAGGATTCCAACCCGAAACTCTGTCTGCCCATTTCCCTCCACTGATGATGCTTGGCCCACTGAGTTCCTCTAGCCCTTTGTTTTTTTTAGTCAAGAATTCAGCATCTTGCGTCTTCTAGTTTCTTGTGTCTTCCTTGTAATAACAGCATATAATGCATAAATAAAAGTCTATTGCACTCCACTTAATTCCACCAGAAAAGGAATATCATTGTTTTTGTTGTGGAACTAACATAGAGCAAATGATACAAAATCTTTTACATAGTAACAAACGTCAAAAAGCTCTCCTCTAAATAACCTGTAGTGATAAACAAACCTTCAGTTAGAAAGTGATACCACTTTGCCAATTTAAAAAACTTTCCCGTTTCACATTTGATGGCTAAACAACTTCAACTAGAACGAGACCGGAAGCACACAGAGGTCTGCAAGCTGGTGCTACTTATATGAACTGTGCTCATAACACATTTTACAAAGTTTCAAATTACATTTTTTTTTTTAACCCATCCATATTTCCATTATATAGCCACGCCACACAATAACTATAGAGCGATCCTGAGCAATCATCTACCTAATTGAAGGTCCTAGGACTATCTTTAATTGGACTTTCTCTTGCACTACTGGTTGATCCGTTTATCGTGAATCTGTACACTGTGGATGCTTGATTGTGATCATGTATTCCACTGGCTGGATAACACGCAACAAAAAGCTTTTCACTGTACCAGTAACAATAAACTTAACTAAACTAAAGTTGCTATCTTTTTTATTAGCTTTACTCAAAATCCAAGCTTCTTTCTTGGAAAAGAAAAACCAAGCATGTCCGTGATCATATCAAGTGAGCAGAGGCAAGTTCAGGTTCCAGGTACAAGGTCTGAAGAAGGGTCTCGACCCGAAACGTCACCCATTCCTTCTATCCAGAGATGCTACCTGTCTCGCTGAGTTACTCCAGGTTTTTGTGTCTATTTCCAGGTGTAATCCTTCAACTCAATGAGGGATATTGCGTGCACCACAATGATCCAGCATCTTCTGTTTTTTTCTCTCCGTGTGGGAGAATGCACAATTGTTGCCAAGTGTTCTTTATGTTCTGTGACAGGGGCTCACACTTCAGAAATGTTTTTGCCCTCACTTTTCAAGGAGCACTTAAGATGTAGACTTAAAAGCGATATGCCAATATACCTAAAACAGCTACGCTTATTACAACAAAGCTGCTAATTAGGGACAGCTTTTGCTAAACACATCATTTTACTTTCTTTGCACCATCTGGTTGCTTTTACTCTAACACTTTAAACAACACATGGTCAGAGAAGGCATTAACTTTTTTAGTTTTGTTTGCTGTCAACAGAATTGATGCGCTTTGAATTTTTTTTTACAAAACAAGGGTGGCGCAAAACCTTTCACAAGTTGTCGTATTCACATTAAACTGACACAGAATTTGCCAAATTCCACTCAACCAACCAAAGGGCTCTTTATACTTCAAATGGCTTTTTAAATCAGGCCTAGTAGATTCTCATGTCACAGGCTGATTACAGGATGACTATAATTGACAAGCAAAGCCTGGGAACAGGCAAGAATGTTGTCATGGTGACAGTCTCTGAATGGCAGCCATGCAACACCTTTATCCAAATTGCTTATAAACAAAGTAACACGATGCCTTCAGTCATTGGCTGTGGTCGAAGCAGTACACTTTCAAGACCTAATGAGACCGTTTAAATTTTGGGGTCTACATCCAAGCCTGTATTTATTTATTTTACAGTCTGTGATATTTACTGGAATTCAGACTATCGGATCTTGAATAGGAAGGAACTGCAGATGCTGGTTTAAACCGAAGATAGACACAAAATGCTGGAGTAACTCAGAGGGACAGGCAGCATCTCTGGAGAGAAGGAATGGGTGATGTTTCGGGTCGAAACCCTTCTTTAAACTAGTCAGGGGAAAGGGAAATGAGAGATATAGGCAGTGATGTAGAGAGATATAGAACAAATGAATGAAAGATATGCAAAAAGGTAACGATGATAAAGGAAACAGGCCATTGTTAGCTGTTTGCTAGGTGAGAATGAGAACCTGGTGCGACTTGTGCGAACCTGGTGTGACTGGTGGGGGAGGGATGGAGAGAGGGAATGCAGGGGTTACTTGAAGTTAGAGAAATCAAAACTTATACCACTGGGTTGTAAGCTGCCCAAGCGAAATACAAAATGCTGTTCTTCCAATCTGTGATTAGCCTCACTCTGACAATGGAGGAGCCCTAGGACAGAAAGGTCAGTGTGGGAATGGCAAGGGGAATTAAAGTGTTTGGTAACTGGGAGATCAGGTAAGTCCAGGCAGACTGAGCGAAGGTGTTCAGCGAAACGATCAGCCAGTTTACGTTTGGTCTCACCGATGTATAACAGTCCACATCTGAACAACGAATACAGTAGATCTATATCTACAAAACCAATATAAAAATTAACTGTACTCTCTGAAACGGTGATTTGGATATTTCACATAATTATCCCTTGTGCACCTCCTTTTCTTTGCTACTTTAAATGCTTTAGATAAAGGGTCATCAACACAAAAATTCACCAACCATCAAATCCTGATTTTGTCTCTACTAAACTAGTCTGGAGAAGAGGCTGCCGCTTTTGCAAATGTTCAAATCTGTTCATGTCCTTGTAAAATATTGGATGAATGCTGTGTTATAATCAAGAATTGAAAACAAAAACAGTGCAATGATGTTATTGATTTAATGTATTTTAAAATAATGATGTTTCAAGGAAGAGGTAGAATATCCAAAATGAGAGGTAGAATATTAAAAATTGTGAATAATGTTGAAAAAATTATTCAGAGAAAAAAAGAGCACAACTTCATAAATATTTAAATAATTGCAAAGGCATAGACATTGATACACAGCATAGAAACAGGCCCCTTAGCCCAGCTTGTCCATGCTGACCTTTCTGCCACTGGTTCCATTTGCCCACATTAGGACCGTATCCTTCTGTGCTCTGCCTATTCAAATACTATCTACATGCCTCTGAAACATAATAAATGTTCCTTATTCCGCCACCTCAGTACACGTGCCAATAAACTTAAGATTTGGTTTAATCACAAGCAGAAATACCACCAAAAACACTGAACCATAATAAAGTTCAAAAGTACAGCTTCCAAGAACAATCAATCAATCAATCACAAATTACCAGACCAATGATAGCTAAAGCAGACATTTTTGCAGGTTAGCTAAACACGATTCACAAATTACCAGGTAAATTCAATTCACCTCTCCTTTGGACATTCTACTTCACTCCTAAATTGGCATCATTTATAAATACATTAAATTAATAAAATCAATATAAATCTTATTTTTTATATTCAATGAAAAATAACAGCATTCATCCAATACTTTACACAATGACGTGAGCTGATCTGTGCATTTGCAAAAGCAGCAGCCTCCTCCCCAGACCAGTTTAAAAGTACTGGACAGGAAACAGCATATGAAAAGTTACCAGTTGTACAATTGCCCATCCTCTGAAATCAATCCCATAAAGCAACTGGGGCACCCTCTAATAACAACCAGAGCACTGCACAGTCAGATTGAGGAGAAATCTTTCTCTCTGTCAGCTTCAGTTCTGAAGTACAATATAGACTGAACCTATTATTGTTACAGCATGCCCATAACTACTGCTACTGTTTGCACGACCTTTTCTCTGTTCTTTTAGAACTTATTCCTCTAATACACCTTGACCATTAAGCAGAAGTAGAGATCTGTGCAGTGCTACTTAGAAACTGAATACGACAATTGTTGGAGACGCCATTGCACACTAGATCATCTCACAGGACATGGTTTTCAAAATGTTCAGCCAAGGAGAATGTTGTTTCCAAACACTGATAAAATTTCAAAGATAGTATTTTCTACTCCAGGAATGACTAGCCTTCATTTAAAGTCTGTAGACGCTTGAAGTATCATGACCGTCATGTTCATTGATTTAAGGAGCCAAGATTTCTGTTAAGTCCAGTGAAGGTCATGGCATGCCTTCTATTCAAAAGTCCTAGGGCCCACGCACTTTCCAGTGCCCTTTCATCATGCATAGTCCTCTTCCAGAAAATCTCATTGATTATAGGCACTCTCTGCTAGAACGGTGAACACAACTCTGCATGAACTTAGCCACCAAATACTTTTCTTCCATTTTCCAGCAGCCCTACCTGCCCAAAATTGGAGCATATCCCTCTAAACCTTTCCTTCATATCCATATACCTTTCCAAATGTCCTTTAAATGTTGTTGAAGTGGCTGCCTCATCTACCTTCTCTAGCAGCTCATTCCATATACCCACCAACCCCTGTGTGGAAATGTTGCCCCTCAGGATCTTGATTCCCCTACACTGGTTAATAGACTTTGTGCATTCACACTATCCCCCTCATGATTTTATACACTTTCATGCACATTGTATAAAAACAATCCCATGGAGGAAGACTACAAAGATTAGTAACTGGACAAAGGCTACAATAATACATCTGTTTGAGAAAATAGCTAACAATATTCTGATGTGTCAGTGCACCCTGCAGATTAGACTTGTATTAAAAAATCTTCAACCATATTGATTCAGTATATCCATGCATCGCTTCAGTGATTGTTTAAAACAAAGGTTGATTTTTATTTCCATAAATAACTTAAATGTCCAAGTAAATCTAATAAAGACCAAGTGTAAAACAGCTTTCCTGTACAACCCAGCTGATGGACATGTATTAAAAGGTAACTATTCCAGTCAAAGGTAGAAGAGAATGCCTTCAAATAGGACTTTTTGAATTTTCCCTCCTGCACAAGTAGGTAAGCAATAATTCATCGTATCCAAGCCACCAAGAATCATTTGATTACAAAAGCTCATTGTACAAGATTTAATCCCGTTTCTACAGCCCCCTTCTGTTATGAATACTTGCTTCACACATTGTATGGAGGCTGATCATCTGTGCAGCACATTTTGAAATCCTATTTGAGGAATCATGCTGTGAACAGACTTTGCAACGGATGATTTGTATGAATAAGCAAAGCAGCAAACAGATATGGATTCTTGAGCAAAAATCAAAGTGCTGGAGGAACCTCTGTCATCCCTACACTTCCTCACGGACACTCTCTCTGTACCCCATGACTGTGTAGCCAACTCACATCCTGATACTTTTTTTAATATAACGTTCCTTGTTGCTGAAATCCTATGATTAGTCAACATAGACAAGTTGGGCTGGAGGGCCAGTTTCTATACTATATGACTCTATGTTCCACTTTGGGAATTTATATGTATGAGGTATGAAGTAAATGACAGGATCTTTAGAAGCATTGATGTATAAAGGGAATTTGGGGTGCTCGTTCATAATTCCTTGAAAGTGGCAATACAAATAGATTGGGGGGGCTAAAGAAGGAATACGGCATACTTGCCTCCATTGGTGGAGGCATCGAGAATAAAGGTTGGCAAGACATGTTGCAGCTGAGTGAAACATTGGTTAGGCCTAAAAATGGGCTCCAAAACAATTCAGCATGGTGGGGGAAAAAAACTGTGATGTCCCAATTTCTAGGGAAGGGGTTTTGCATCTTGACGAAAAAAACACAAATTATGGCTAAATATCTCTTGGAAGTCCCTATCTCCATTACAATGAGGGTCACAGGAATCAAAGTGGCAGTGGATATGTAAGGTTTGCAGTGACAGTTCAATTTTCAGCCTATCTATTTGTTTATAGAACGAGGAAACAATTAAACTCCACATTTATATCATGAGACATGGCTAGTCATTTAATTACCTAAAATTGTTATCACTCCTGATAAGCAGATTATGTATTTAAAAAAGATTAAAAAAACAAGTTTAAACAGCTGCAGCCACTCTACTCCGAACAATTTTATTTTTCCCACGATTGAGTTAAACAACGGTGCCTTTAAGTAAATGATGGGTGGACGTGTATATAGTATGTAAAATCTTCAAATTTCCAATAATTTAACGTAATTAAATGGGAAAACATATTTGTGTCTTAATTTGAGATACAACTATTGAAATGACAAAATGTAAAAATGACAGTGTAAAAATAGACATGCTTTAAAAAAGGAATTTCTACACTTCTCAGAATAAATTGTGAACTCTTCACAAAGCGATGTTTGAATAGCTATGACACAGCTATCGTCTCAGTAGCTATAATTGCAAATAAACCACAGTGAGGAGCAAACTGGAAGGATTTCTTCCTGAACATGGATGGTTAAGCCCACATTCTCACTACACAGCATTGTGGATGTGAATCTCAGGATAGAATTCTTGGCATTATATATTTTCTCTTAACAGTAGGGGAAGTGTGATCAGGAAGTGTGGGGCAGTTACTCAGCCTAGAAAAAAGGATCAAACTTGCCTTTTGGTTTTGTAGATTTTTTTTCTGTTCTGATTTGGTGAGAAGTTCTACTTTTGATGGCTAGGTAATTTCACTGTGAAAGTCAACAACAATTAGGTGATACTCCATTTATAATGAAAAGGGAGTTGGACCTAAATGACTGTGCATTTCCTTTGTGCTTTCCAAGTCACACCTTGATGCAAAGGAATACTGCTAACTCTGACAACAGACTGAGAAGACACGCAATGCTGAAAATAGCTCAGTTCAGACCTCCATCACACTGAGTAATCCCCGCTCAGGCTTCCTTTCTGACAGCATGCACAATGATTTGAAGTGAATAAGCTCCGATCACTTTGGATGCAGACATGTTAGCTATAAGATTAGAGTTTAATTCTAGAACCAAGTACTTCAGATCTATTATCAGAACCAAATGAGGACGCAAAGGTTTATCCAAATCAAAGTAAATTATGCACAGTACACATATTATCTTTGTTCATAAATAGATTAAATTAAAAATGACAATTTAGCTTAATTAACTTGCATTAGCAGGCTTCAATTATCTCAAAAAGAAAAACTGTATTGAGAGTGTGCAGAGGTGAAAAATATCCTAGTGGTAAACCCAAAGACAGCCATTACAATATTGTGGGAGACAAGTCAACCATATTAAAACCAGACACCAGAAATGGTTTCATCGAAAACCAGAGACCACAGACCACGGTCTTAGCTCTTACTTCTCGAAGTGCTTGCAACACAGAACAATGTTTGAAAGCAACAGTACATTTGTAGTTTCATTTTCCTGCTGGTAAGTGTTTGCTTTCACCAGTGCAGGGAGTTTTCCCCCATTACAATGTGGAAGGTGGGAGGAGGGAGCAGGGCAGGAGATGGCATCCAATGTGACTGGCTAAAGTCTTAATGCAATTCCTTCATGACCTATAAATCCCCATTTCCCACTGATGCAAAGGAGGAAAAAAGTAATAACAATCCTTAGAATTTCTTCCCATGTTTAAATTTTCTCTTATCCCTCACTGTGCAACGCTATCCACAACTGTAGAGTGGGCACTACACCACATTAGCAGGAGAAACCAATGTACTGCTCCTATGGACAGAGGCGACAGGGAAAGGAATGAAGGAAAGTGTTACGGGCTTGCTGCAAACAAGACCTATACCCACAAATCCACGAGGACCCTACTTGTTGCCTCGTACAGTTTATAGAGAGTAAAATGAACGATTATAAAATTACTTGTTTAAGAAGGAACTGCTGATACTGGAAAATCGAAGGTAGACAAAAATGCTGGAGAAACTTAGCGGGCGAGGCAGCATCTATGGAGCGATGGAAATAGGCAATGTTTTGTGTCGAGGTCCTTTTTCAGACCTTCTTCAGATTATAAAATTACAGTCGAGAAAGAGCAATGGAACTTGGATATTAAGGCAATCAGGGGATATGGAATTAGTGCAGTCACATGATGCTAAGATAAAATATCAGCCATGATCTTACCTCATTCTTGTTTCTATTTCTTACATTGTATGTTCTTAAAGCATTACTGACTTGTAGGGTAAAAGTGTTTCCGCAAAAAGGAAACTTTGATTTTTTGTTTTTTTAAATGAGTTTGGAAGTTCAAGTGCAAGGTAATTTTTAAAAATATAAGTTTGTTTCTTGATTGTTATGGTTTTTGTACAGATACTGACCACAATAACTCAGAGATCAGAGACCTGTTCTCACCACATCTCACTAGGTTCTCAACTGCAGCTCTATTGTCCTAACTTTTCAGCTCACTCTAACAATAAATACACTGCCACCATGCACAGCTACCGTAAAAATACCATCCGGTAGTAGGAACAGCAATGGACTGGTCGGGACTGCAAATGGAATCCCTGCAAGTTGATGATTTAAGGGCCTGTCCCACTTTCCAGAGTCCTCTGCAGTGTTCAAAGGACCTTAAAAAAAAAAATCAAGATTTTTGCGATCTATGAACTCCTCCTCCCGATTATCTTTTTACTTGTGGTCTTTTTTGAAAAAAAATCCCGACTTACCCGATGCCCCGAGTACCTACGGCTGGCATAACGAGCCGCTACGATATAGCTACGGACATTCCCCCAGTTTGAATCAATGGGAAAACTCGGGAGAATTTGTGAGTAACTCGGCAAAGTGGGACAGGCCCTTTAGATAGCAGTGTTTCTCCTACTTTTTCTAAATGATCACAATCCAACTTCCAAGAGACATGATGCTCAATTCACAATACCATACACAACAAAACACAAAGTACCAAAAAACAAATTTGGCCTCCATCGGTACATATAAAACAGAAAACATATTAATACAATTTCTAGATACTATTGCAGTTGTGAAACCTTTTCCCATGCTTGGTTAAGTTTCAAATTGCTTCTTGATGCAAATACGCAATTACATAGATTATAAAAAAAAGACACGAAGTGCTGGAGTAACTCAGTGGGTCAGGTAGCATTCCTGGAGATCTTGTCTGGGTGGCTTTTCGGGAAGGGTCCCCACCCAAAACATCACCTATTCATGTTCTCCAGAGATGCTGCCTGACCCATTGAGTTACTCCCGCACTATATCTTTTTTTTGCAACCAGCATCTGCAGTTCTTTGTGTCTACATAGAATATTACTAATTTCAAGTCCTGAAAGATGAACATTCTGCAAAATCAAGTAGATAGAAATTGTGCGGTTTGTACAGGAATGTTGCACGGCTGATTACAGTTGGGAACGATTTCTTTAAATGAAAACTACTGAACTCCATATCTTCAATATTGAGTTTACATTACTACTGCTACAGGAAATCTGGTTCCTTTTGTGAAATAACATGCAGAATAACAAACTGAAACCCTTACCTGAGAACATCCACAAAGGAGACATTGACAGCACATGGAAGGGAAGGAAATTGCACCATTAGTTACTTTTCTGAAACTATGTTAATAAAAGTATACACAGTTCTTACACAGGGGCATTAGTATTAGAGCAGTGGATAAGGACCAGGCATCTGCATTTAGATTGACAGATCAGGTCAGGCAACCACCAATTTGTCATTTCCTATCCGGTTTCAACTCCAAAGCTTCAGATTGTAGCTTTCTAAACAAGTTGTGGATCAGCTGTATCAGTATAATAACAAAGACAGCATGAATTGCCACATCTGCTTGTTCTTCTATCTTGGTTTGAAACATGGCAATTTATTTTCCTACGTATTATCATGCTTCAGATGTTTAACAATATAATGCTCAAAACCAATCCACAAAAATAAATGTTTAATGTTTATTACAGTGTTCGTCAATAATTTGAATAAAACAAGGCTAACACGTTCGTTATCAAACATTCCTTCATTCAGACATTGGACACAAATATTAGACAGAGTTGGAAAACATCTACCCAACCTTTTAAGAAAGAAAATGTTATTTTGTTTTAGAGATTGATAAACAAAGGCTTCATTGAACCACAGGTAGGCTTCTCAATACTGTGTCACAGCTAACAAAATATACACTCGCTTTCCAAAATGCCATAGTGTTTAATACAGTGTGTGAAGAGAAACAACTCCTGTAAATTACTGTGCAAGACCATAAAATATACAACCTTGAATTTATATGGCTTTATTTTAACGTGCACATTAAAAAAAAATCAAACCTATTTAAAGAAAGTATGACAACATGCACGAACAGTTCTGTTAACTATATTGCTCTTTGCTTATCTTCCCAGATATTAAACAGAATGATTGAGAAACTGAGATGAGTGGTTAAATCCTCCTTAGTGCAGTTGATAGTTAAACCCATGCATGACTAAGGATGGTCATGCCAGAGAATGGCTTCATTTTTGCAGGTGTCTCTACCATTTTGAATTTCATCATTGATTTCCTACTTTTCACTTCTCGTATAGTCTTCAAAGGCTCAAGAAGAAAATAAATCAGCTTAGCAGAGAGCCATCTACGATCTTGAAACTTGCACAGGTACCAAAAGTTAGCATGACGTATTGTGCTCCTGTGGCATATTCTCCACATCGTTTTTTATTCTTAACGTAAAGCTGGACAGTAAATATTCACCCTATAAGCTGCTGCAACAGAAGATGCTGCAACAGAGCCTGCTCATGTTCTAATCAATATTATCAATTTCCCACATGTAGGTATATACAGTAGACATCAAGCTAATAAATTCAAACTACTTCAAAACATTATCTAATTCACCTAAAGTATAAAAAGCAAGGCATTTTTCTGTCATACAGTTTTTTTTGCTCACAATCAGCATGTACGCAGGATGTTTTGAGAGGATATAGATGAAAATATAACCTAGGCAGTTAAAACACTTAGATTCAATGAGATGTGTGCAAACTACAGTATAGGGTTTATATTAATAAACACTGTAGCATGCAACATAAATTTGTGGAATTACTTTTCTCAAAATTGGCCCAGGAAATATATTTGTTCCCAGGCCAAATTAGGTTTGTAATGAATCCCATATTTTTTGCCGTCGCAACTTTTTGATGTTTGACTTTGAAGATGTAGACTGCATGGAGCAGTGCCACAATTATCACCCTAAGGAAGGTGCTCAGCACTGGCTGAAACCTCAGGGCCAGTAAAACTGAGAGATCTGAACACAATTCCCAAGAAAGAAAAATCTAATTAAATTTGCATTCATTCTGTAGTCCTAGCATAGTTCCAAAAGCTTTGTTATGCCTGATGCTTAGAAATAGGTACAAGTACAGTAGGTAAAAGGGCTATAATGCCATTGCTACTCTGGAAGTGATATACACTTCCATTGTTGCTAATACTATTCTACTCCCACCTCCACATCTGAGCTCCAAGAATCTGCAGTGACCAGCAGAGAAAAGGTTATGACCTTTTGAACCAGTGGACTCTGCCTCATTTCACATGAGAACAGATAACAACTTGAGTGTCTTATCCTCAATCATAACTTAACTAATTTACTGAATTGCTTAATCATTTGGACTTTGCGGTAATCAACCAGCATCATAACTCTGTTACATTAAACAATGTATGGAACTCCAAGATGGATATATATTAAATGATTGATCAAAGGGAACTTGAAAATCCACAAATTATAATAGCAGCAAACTAGCAAATATCACCTAAATCTATTTCACGTATCCTAAATTCAAAATGTCTGCCTCAATTATACAGATTTCTTCATGGGGAAATGATATTTATAGCAGTTCCTAATCAGGGTGCTCCTACACTTCTTTTCAATGGACCCACTTAAGTTTCCGTGCTGAAGTGTGATATCCTTATTGAATGTTTCAACAGAGAGCTAGCACAATGGAGACTTGAATATTAGTTGGTGCAGGAACAGGAAAGCAGCGATGAAAGCTAAAAAGGAAATGAAGTCAAAAGCTAACATTTCTTCAGGGGCTGCGTGCGATGGAGCAGGGAGTAAAGTGATGGATGAAGCTCACCCAGTGACTCACTAATGCTTGGTTCCTTGTTCAGAACAGCATGAGGTGAATTTCTCCTGAATCCCAAGATGAGCAGAAATTCTATCCACCTCACAAACTTCTTAATTTCAGAGGGCAGACTTAAAAGGATGGAGTCCGCAGTCAAATTTCCATAGCCACTGCCTTTCATCCATATGATTTAGATTCAACTTGCCAGGATCTCACAAGTCAACATCATGAATCGACTCCCCTCTCACTAGGTAACCTTTTACCAAGCAATTCCCTGCCATTTAGAATAAAAGGTTTAGAGGGTAGAATTCCAGAACCATTTGCAAGTGGCATTTCAACATCCCGCCCTTTACATTTTATTTTGATATTTCCTTACAGCATAGGAAAACACTTCAGACCTTTGAATTTAGCAGGCTCACTGACAAATTCCATTTGCCACTAATTTTCTTTGTAACCATTTCTCCCACATGCCCATCAACTCTTCACAAATTCTACCACTCAATTACACAACAGGGACAATTTACAGTAGTCAAGTAACCTAATATTTACCTACAGGTGTCAGAGGAGATGGCATGCATCTGATGAGGGGTCTTTAATTTTCAACCACATTTCACAGCAAACGTCACTACAAACACAAGTAAACCTTCAATATAGGAGCGGCAGAACAGAACCCCTGCTCTATATAAAACTAGAGATTTTTAATCAGAGAGGTACTACATTGGACAGGCAGTTTGGACCATTGGATAATGCCAAGTCAATTAAGAAAGAAACCAATCGCATATTTTGTTAAACACATCAGTTGTTCCACCCTCTCAAAATATTGTTAGAACTCTACACATCCATCAAAGACGCCTACCACTTCATCTTTTGACCGCACTTTGGTAAATCTGATGAGTTGGCTGAGCTTCTACGCCCCGCTTACAATCAGAAACTGAAGCAGGCAGGAGGGTCTGGTACAGAAAGTCATGCAATACTGGTCTGAGGAAACATACAAGACCCTTTGCATCTGCTTTGAGTTGGAGGACTGGCCCATACAGCAAACCCTAGCTAAAATGGACCATAGGGGGGAAAACAATGTCCATTATTGCCGATTGTTCACTATAACCGAGTAAAGGATTACTGAGTTAGAGTATCATTGTGTTAGTAGAAATAAAAAAATTGCAGATGCTGTAAACATTCCCAACAAACTTTTTTCTCAAAATGTTCCTTTCTTCTTGCAAGGAAGTGTTAACCGGCCCACCAAAATCTAAACTTGTTATCGGAGGAAACTCTGCATTCAGCCACGGTTCTCTTGTGCAGGCTTGTCGATGAACATAGCAATAACTGTAAATTAAATGTATTATCATGGAAGAAAACAAGGGCTTTATAGATAAAAATTAATAGCAACATAGCACACATTACTACATCACTATGTTGCTGTTATAACAGCAGATGAATTCCACTTTGCAATAGAAATCCAATGCAGATAATTGGATCAAATTGAGAACCCAATAATGTTTACTACTGTATGTAATGGATTTTATTGTACATGGATGACTAATTGTTATTTAAAAAACAGAATACTTAGATCCAGGAAAAGTTTTTTTTACTGTTAGCGGCATATATAAAAGCCCCCCCACTAGGGGTTTTAACCTCTCAATGGAAAGGATAATCAGGACTGGCAGAGAGAGACAATGGCAGTCTTCGTTACACATAGCCAGCCGTAGAGTTGATCCTCCTCACAGCATGTGGAGGCAGAGAGGCGGGTCATAAGGGAAAGGAGGAGAAGCAGTTTTACAGCATTGCATTCCAGCCCTCCTGCCTGCTCCTATCTCCAAATTGGACAGGCTGAACTTTTGACCCTTCAACAGACACACAAGCAGAAAAAAGTATGGCCATAACACTGTCTGCTTCAGGGCACGGCCTCATTTCAACAGTCTGGACCATGTCTTCCTTCCCCGCCTCCTCCCCCTTCCAAAAAAAGAAACTTTGACCATTACCTGTTTTATGACCACCAGATGGTAAAGTCCCTAGTGACTGCGGACTTTCTAACTTCTGAATCCGACCTCATGACCCCATAAGGTAACTGGCAGTACATTATCAGTACTCCGATGGGAAAAAACAAACCCAGCACATAGCCACAAACACCATGAAGATTTTTTTTCTCTCTGTTTTAAACATAAAAGCACAGCACTTCACTCGCTCAGTCATCAAAATAAAGGTTGGATTTTTAATTTCTGCATATATATTGGGAATCAGTTTCCAATATATTGGGAATCATAGTTTTCTTTCGCTAAAATAAAAAAATGTAACCCATACACTGCTTTCATTATATCACGGCAGTTTAAAAGAAACAGTTAAAAGTAGCTAGCAACCCTACAACACTTAGCATGCATGTAACAGGCAAAAAGACAACCATCTTAAACAATCTAACAATGCTTTCCAAATTCACGATACATCTAAGATTCAATGTTTGAACCAAAGTAGAAAATAATTCTAAATCTACCCATTAAACTTTTACTGGCAACTTTATAACTTCACAACCAACCCCAAAGAAGCACAAAAGAAAATCCAAATATCTGCCCCCCAGCTGTGAAGGGAGAAGAAATTAAAGAAAGTCACCATGCAGCTGTAAAAATCCTGTCTGGCCCCTTTTTTATAATCCGTTCAAGCTTTAATTGCCATCTTGAAAAGTGATCATCAGGAATGGTTAGCTTTAATTGCCCTGAATGCCCCTTAATGATTACAGTCACAGTGTTTTTGTGATGACCAGAAAGCAGAGAATTTAACATGACCCTGAAGGGGGCGGGAGGAGGAGGGGATTGAGAGTTGGTTGGCAGATGACTGCTTCCAAACTCTTAAACTGTACTAAAAGTAGGGTCATCAAGGGGGCGAAACCGGTTTTAAATCCACAGCCGTTTGCATTGTATGGTGCTGTTAGGAATCTTTCTTATACTAACCTGCCTGATATCAAATCTCATTCTGAGGTAGACAAAGTCTTTACTCTGATTCCTGTTTAAGACATACTTTTCAAATCTAATTAGTTCTATAAGCTACCAACACTGGTGTTTGTAATGACAATCTAAAGTTGTTTTCACTTTCAAAAAAGTAGTCTTTACACCACTTAGTATTAAACTTGAACTTGTAAATGCAAGTTGTCAAAACATTTTTTTACAACATCCATACCAAACTACATCTACTTCCTTTCTCTTTTTCGATTATATTTTTGATAATTAAATCAGAATTCGAATGTGACAAAATTAACATGAGATACCGGCACGACAACCATTGGACAAATAACATAACAATATTTTTATTTTATGCAGAACATAATTAAATGGCGGGAGATCTGGCTAACAGCCCCTGTAGTATGGCTAATAAATCAAAGGGACCCAACAGCTAAGCTCCCTGGGTTTTTCATAAAACCGCCACAAAATCTGAATGTGTTATCTTTCATTCTTCACCAGTTCCCTCCCCCACACTGCTCTACCACTTCTACAAAGGCTTCTATCAGGGTCACTATAAATCCGCCTAAGCCCAGCAGTAAATTCCTTGCTCAAATGGTTTTCTGCCATTTTACTCTTCACATCTGGTAAACAGAAGAGTTTCTACATCCTCTTGTTTACCTCCAACACAATCAACATCCTACTCTATTCCACCCCCCAAGATGAACAAATGCAATACTTTATAAAATCAGTACAATAAATATTATATCAAATTATTTAACATGAAAACAATCAATTGACCAGAATTTTGTTTCAAATCACACTTCCCTAAGTTTCTCCTTTGTGTTCGAGAGCAACCACAGCCCATTTGTACCCTGCCCAACTTTCCAGTGAGGTTTCAAAAGTGACCCATGGTGAGCTGTGTAAAAGGTTGGACCATTTTTAGCTAAACAGAGGCATAAGAGATTGCACAAGCTGTAATCTGGTACAGGAAACTGCCAGACAGCAGGTCAGGCAGCATTGGTGGAAGCCAGGGGATAGTCAACGCATCAGGTTGACTTCCTCCAGCTGTTTTTGCTTAGGTAAGCTAAATACCTGTCTTCAACAACACTTGGAACTAGATTAAAAACAAAAATTGCTGGAGATTCTCAGCAGGTCAGGCAACATCTGTGGAAAAAGAGGCCAGTCTTTAGCTATTCAACTTGAAACCAAGGATGATGGTCTTAAGTGGTGTGAAGGTGCCTACTATGCCCAATATTATTCTGCAGTCACGGAGGTCAGTCAAAGTCTGCCCTCTCTGTCATGTCATAGCACCAGCTGAGATCTATTACTTAGCGAGGGCACAAAAAATTTAGAAGGGGACACTGAGCAATTTTGGTTTCACCTAAGGAATGGTAGGGGAAGAAGCCATCAAACAAGTACAAGAGCTGGAAAGTGAGATTTGCTTAACTAGCTCTTTTTCGGCTGTATTGATGCCTTCTTTGCCATAAATGACTACATGATCAGGTAATTCAGCATACAACAGCAATCAAGTCCAGAATAACCTGTTCTGGGTGCATCTGGCCAACCACACTACAACACTGACAATTAGTAAAATTTGCTGAATTTCCCAACAAAACATTAATTCCTCATGATGAATTCCTCATGACAATTTTCAATTAGGTGTTTTAAAAACTATCCCTCTCCTGGATAAGCAGCCAGTATTTCAAAGTAATCCGTTCAGACAGAGATTAAGGGGTACAGAGTGCCATGGTTTGCATAGGTCTGCAGGCGTTTGTGAAAACGGAGTAAACATTTGTTACCTAGTACAAGGCAACAATGGAAAACATCAAAAAATGTAATCTAGTTCAAATGTTACATCAGAATACGTACTCCTAATACAATCAATTAGATTCAATTCCCAAAGATCACAAATGTATCACCTTGCATTCCCATCAATTAAATGGTTGGAACAAAGGCCAGAGATAAGAACAATAGGTGTGAAACAGGTTTGAAGAATTGCAGATTGTGTCACCAGGGGGAGGAAAGTAGTGGTAGGGAGAAGGGTTGGGGGGGAGAAACAGGTGGGAGTCCCGGTGGGGCCCTGGAAAGGATAGAGGGAGAGGGAGGAAAGATGGGGTTACATAAAATTGGAGAATTCAGTATTTATACCGTTTCAATTTTAATTTCTTATTCTTTCCAAATAAGAAAAAACAAACAGAAGTTTAAAAACAATTATACTCTCTAGAATTTAGGAGATTGAGAGGGGATCTTATAGAAATTTACAAAATTCTTAAGGGGTTGGACAGGCTAGATGCAAGAAGATTGTTCCCGATGTTGGGGAAGTCCAGGACAAGGGGTCACAGCTTAAGAATAAGGGGGAAATCCTTTAAAAACCGAGATGAGAAGAACTTTTTTCACACAGAGAGTGGTGAATCTCTGGAACTCTCTGCCACAGAGGGTAGTTGAGGCCAGTTCATTGGCTATATTTAAGAGGGAGTTAGATGTGGCCCTTGTGGCTAAGGGGATCAGGGGGTATGGAGAGAAGGCAGGTACGGGATACTGAGTTGGATGATCAGCCATGATCATATTGAATGGCGGTGCAGGCTCGAAGGGCCGAATGGCCTACTCCTGCACCTAATTTCTATGTTTTTTATGTTTCTAAAAACAATTGATTGCTTATTTAACAACTCAACTTCAAATAAAGAGAAAACTGTTCGATTCTTTAAATGATTCATAAAATCTAGTTTTAACAAAAAATATACTGTCCCATCTTGAATATGATGGTATTAAGTCTGATCAGTGGTTTGGCAGATGAAAGAACTACAGATAACACTGCCAAAATAGTAAGTTATTGGTGGAAATAGTATACCTCTTTCTTCAACAAAATGTCTCTACAAAAGCAAGTCTGTCTTAATTCCTGCAGTATACTTGCACCTGGACCCCAACTTTCCCTTCCCCATTTCAGTAATCTTACAGTTTCATTCAACTGAACCAATCCTCATGGACATGTTTAAAGAAAATTGGCTCAAAATTATTATTTGAGAATTTTTTAACATTAAAACAGCATTGTGGGTTACTCTGGCACCAGTTTTTATAAAAGCAACAACGATAACTGCAATTCTGAACTTCACAGAACAGCTTTTGTCATCTGCAAGCATGTAGGCTAGTAGGTCCCTACCTGACCCAAAACAATATACAGTGATATACCACAACACATCAACACTCTTCTCACAACAGAACAGTTGCAACTGAAAGGATGCTGCAGCAAAGAGAAAAGAGGGACTTTGGGGACACGGACAGGCTGGTACTACTGAGACCCTTCAGGGGTCCTGCTTGGTACTTGCTGTTAACAGTCTGGGAGATCCTTGTAATGATCCCTGCAGTATATGAATATCAATTCTAAGTTTGAACTTTATGCCAAATCAAGAAGCCAAAATGTACATTTAAGGTAAAAAAAAATCTAGATGGACAATTCACTACTGCACAACAATTACAATATTATTTCAGAGATAAGAATTTGCAGGTTACAATAAATAAAACTGTGAAGATATTCCCATACTGTTTGGAACAACACACATGGCCAATTAAGATTCTAACAGCAGAGCAATTGTAAAGTTCTTCAACAGTGGACCATTATTAAAAACATTATCCCCATTACTTTTAGCCACACCACCTTATACTCACTATGTGACTTCACAACGTCTTAATACTTCCTCCTGCAGCATTAGCGAAATGTGGAAAAGATTACTGACTTCACTGGTCATTAATTTAGCATAATTTAAAAGTACTTTGTACCCTTTCTTTGATAGATTCATATTGCTAACATGTTATTATTTCATGGCTATTATTACTGAATGCCTATCATTTTCAAAATTCTGATCCAATTTTGCATTCCATTCAATTCAAAGGTAAAATGCACGCAGGCTAAAAACCAACCAGAGAAATGAAAATATTTTGTGTCGACAGGGCGTTTGCCGTTTTAGAATGTAAAGCGCTGAAGCTCACTCTGGTTCCTTTATTAAACAAAAAGATAACATTCAGCAAGAGTGCATTTAGCATGCACATTTGCAGCTGCTGCAGACTGACTGCGAAGCATTTAAAAAGAACTCTCCACATGGCAGGCACGGAAAAGACTTCTAAGGAAATTTGTGGTTTGGGGATTAAGGGTAGACACAGAACTGGGGGTGTATCTGGGGCCTCTTCCCCCAACACCCCATGAGATACCGTCCTATCAACTATCATATTGTGACTGATCCACTGCCACTGTCAGCTGAAGAATGAGGCAGTCATCACAGCTCCTGTGAATTCTGTAGTAGAATGCTGACCATTGAAAAATGAGTCTGGGAAACACTGTGTACCAGAGTTTGATGCAACAATGCAGAACCTTTAACTGCCATCACACTCTGGTGTTCCTTTTTTAGTGAGTGAACAGTGAAGGTCATAGGTTTCCCCCTCAAAAATTCAATTTCTGCCGGCAGTGGAGGAAATGTGTGCTAGGCGACCTATGACATTATTAGCTGACTGACGCCAAGCAAATGTCAGCCGTGGTAAAAGGAGTCATGATTTGCACACAAAAAAAACTCCATGCAAATGGATCCAATTTCTAAGGATCGGTGTACACTGGATTCTGCACTTCAAGTGAAACCATCTACTGTTTTTCTTGAAACAGGGCGTAATCCTGAATGCATTCCTGTGCTAATCAAAACAGTACCAATAGGTTCCTCTCAAACACCCAATGTAATAATCTTGTTCCTCTGACCCTCATGTGGCCTTCAACTGCCCACATCCTGTTACTAATAAAACCTCAGACAGGAAAACAAAACATATTGGTTTCATAAATGCTTGTGCAGGTCTGTATATTAACACTTTAATGTAACTGTTTGCATGTCTTGAGTTGCATGCTTTGGAACTGCTAGTTATGTACTATGACTGTCACACAGTTAACATTTTTATGACTCACATAAAGGTACGCTGTTTATTCGTGATGAGTTCGAGGAGGAAATATTCCTACCTTTGTACATTCATAAATGAGTTAAGATAAATATGTAATAAGCAATGGATTTTAAAGTTGAATCAATATTTAATTAATTTGGAGCAAGCTGGAAAAATTTGGATGCTAATCTGGAGCAAATAATACTAAGATTCTGCCAATGCGAGTGGAGACATTTCTGGGCATGTGGGGTTTGCAAAGTTTTTATTTAGAATAAGGAGCCATTATTCCAGCAAAAAGGAACAAGAAAGGCAAGCACTATTTCTAGTCTAAAACACCTGGAGAATTTTTAACCCTTGTTAGAAAAGGATGAGTTTACTAATGACACGTATACTTAAATTTTAGAAGATTGACACTTGGGGCTCAAATAGCATAACATTATTAACAATAATGCCAACATTGTTCAATTTGAGAAGGGAAAATACTAGTGAATGACTTTGTACGGTGCAATCTTACAGACTTCAATTGAATCAAGTCACACAACCACAAGTGCCCAATCAGGATACCCATCTTGTCCAGTTTCTGATTTCAGCTAGGTTGGAACTGCGATTATAACCCCACCCCACAAGGCAAAGAATACAAAAAAGCTGATACTATTCTCTTAATATTTCTGTTAGAAAGTGTATTGCTGTAAAATAAGATTGTGCTTTTTTACTGATGGTTGTATACACCTCTTGTTCTATTAGTTTCTGAGATGAACATCTTCTACACCCAGGAGCACCTGCTAGCTATATAAAACAGAATGTTTTAAAGTCTGTAATCCGAAATAACTTTATTTAAACCAGATCCTCCCAGCATCCTGGGAGCAGTAAGCATGCTGTTCCCTCAGCAAAAGAGCATTTACTAGTAATAGCATTACCCAACATTGCTGCAACTCCAGAACTTGTGGAACGACCACAGCCAGTCTGCACATGCAAGGAATTAGAACCTGGCTGCACGCCCTGTGTCTGATGTGACCTGACTCCCTCCAAGCATCTTTTCTGATAAAACATCTAGGTTCAGTGCACCTCAGAGCTTCATTCAGATCAGAGTTATGCTCAGTATAATGGTAGTCTTTCTGTTTTTGATCAATGACATATACAGCAATGTACATGCCTTATGGTGATTCTTTTTAACATTTTGTCTGGAAATGCTTTTGGGTCCAGTCTTGAACCTATTATACATGGCCTTGGGCTGGGATTTGGTTAGGACTGACTGTGATCAGATAGGTTTTAAATTTTAAACTTGATAAGACCTCTACCAGCAAAGCAGCCTGAATAGGGAGGTTGCACGGCAGTCGAGGTCACGACCCGTGACCCGTACTGTTGCCATGCAACGCCTTCTGGAGTACAAATGGTGAACGTCAGGTAATCACTTACTATAGCTGCCAGCATCCGGACTACACTCTGACTGATTCTACACACGTGGACCCCGGGCCAATGTTTGGCGGCTGAAACGCCCGGCACCCGGGGGCTGAATCACCCCGTGTGATGGTGGGGGTCCAAGGGGGGGTGAATCAGGGGGGAATCACCCCGGTGTGGGGGTCGGGATCCGGTGCCAGTGCAGCGCGGTCAGTGACTCTAGGCGGGCGGAGGGACCAGACTGTCCCCAACTCTGCTGCAGTTGACGGGGACGTTGCCGGGTTTATGGCCCCGTGTGTCCGCTGCCCGGAGCCGACCCGCTCCACCTAGCCCCGTGTGTGGGCGCTGCCGACCCACAGACCATCACAGTTTGGCCACACAGAGGGCGACGGGGCGGAGGGCAGCCGTGGCCGGACATCGCTGATCCCTGGGGGAGAGTGGGGGCTGTCCCGAGGGATCCGCTCCTTCGGCCGCCTGCACCTTGGTGCTCGGGTTCATGACTCCAGCCCCGGGCGGTCATGGGCTGGGACTTGCCCTCAATCTGCCGGCACACTGCTCTTTCGCAAGTCAGTGAGCAGCAGTGATTTTGGCGGTTTTCTCTCACGGTTACCACTATTTCCACAATAATTTACAGGGCCAAAATTTACCATTTTGGATGTTTCTAACAGGTAAGAACGTACGTGTTTCGTGTGTTACTAGTGTATGCCGGAAGCTGCCTTGTACTCCAGAAGGATTAAGCTACACCGTGTGTCACGCCCTTTGACCGGATTACCTTACGTGCAACCCCCTATACTCTCTTCACCAATGAGAAAGAAAGTGAAATTAAGCTCTTTATCTGAAAAAATCAACATTATAATGCACAGACAATATAATATAATCAAGAGGAGGCACAGAACTTTCCATTGTGTAAATCTAAAGGAAAAGAAGACATTTGAGTCAGCTTGAAGTGCCCACAAAACTATCTCAGCACCAGTTGAAAATCCACTAAAAGGATTAAGCTCCAGTAAACAAAAAATAGGGGTAATGGTTTTATGCCTTTGCATCACAAATCAATTAGCAGATGAATCAACACGGTAGAAGACATTAATTAAGCAACTACACCTAAAATTTAAGACTTTCTACTCAAGGAAAGGTTTTAGAATGACATTGGAGAGTGGTGTCACAGTGGAGGGGAAAATCAAAAGAAAATTACCAGCAAATTTCATGTTACAAGCTCTTCTACTGTTCCAAAGCTAGAACTTGCATTGCGCAGCAAATACCACCCTATAAAATGTCTTATTTGATTATACTTAGTCAAGTCATCAAGATGTTCAAATGTTGTATGAACCAAGATAATTAAATTCTTATTTGCTAGTTTTGCAGGCACATTAAATGCAATAACATAACAAGGAATTTCCAACAAATTATGTTATTCTAGGTAAACCAGACCATGGCAGTGAAAGCAGCAGCTCTACTAAGGTGCCCGTACACCTCCTTCCTCAGTTCAGGGACCACAGCAGCGCTTCCAGGTGAGGCAGTGGTTCACGTTCATCTCCTCCGACCTCATCTACTGCACATGGTGCACCCGATGTGTCCTCCTTTACATCGGCGAGACCAACGGTTCAACAGTCCTTGTCACGTGTACCATTTAAGGTACAATGAAATTTGATTTACCATACAGTCATACCAGAAAAAAGCAACAAAACACACTAACATAAACATCCACCACGCAGATTCCACATTCCTCATTGTGATAGAAGGCAGTAAAATCTAATCATCTTCCCTCTTTAGTGTAGAGTATGCAATTGTTGCACCAAACACTCGGGCTTGGTCTGCCAAGGCATGCTGGATTTCCCATTTGCTAACTATTTTTCCATCCTGGGCCTCCTCCATTGCCTAAGTGAGGATACACACAAACTGGAGGAACAGTACCTCATTATCCGCTTGGTATGAACATTAAATTGTCCAATTCTAGGAAACACTGCATCCCATTTTTTTGCTTTTCCCTCCCCCCTCTTTCCTGACCCTGGTCACCCATTCTCTGCATATCTCTACTGAACTGTACCATTGTGCTGGCGTTGTCTTCCCAAGTGTTGCCGATGATTGGCAGTCATAGGATCATGCAGATTAGCTTGTCCTCGTAATGCTCCAAAATATGTGGCACCTTGGAACTGACATCACCTGTCCAGGCTTTTGCTGATTGCATTTCAAACGGCAAGCCTTAACTGACAGGAGCCAAAACAAGAGGAGGCCAGCAAATTTCCTCTGCAGCTGCCGTACATGATTTATCTGCAATCTTATGACCAAATGTTCAAATGCACATTCATACCAATATACTACATACATATACCAATATGCCAAGCTTTAACCTCTCAATTTGAACATCCAATAAGACAGACACAACATTCAAACATATCAAAAGGTACTCATGCCCACACTCCCTTTTAGCCACAGAAGGAGATACAAAGTTGGCAATGGGTTCAGGCAGAATGCAGCATCTCCAGGCAGCAGATCAGTACCACTTCCTCAAGGACAATTAGATATGCGTCATCAATACTAGCATTTGGCAGCGAGGCTTACATAATGCAAAATGAAATTTATTTTCAAAATGCCACTTGTGGCAGATAATCAGTTGTGAACTAGCACGACAATTGTTGACCCCAAGGAATGCAACTCATCACAACGATGTGTGTGACGAGCTGAAAAGCTGAGATGACGAAAGAATGCTCAAATTTCATCCATTCTCTCCATCTACATCTCAAAAAGTCATGCAATTTACACAAAGGACACAAGTACATAGGTCTCATTTGTCTTCCACCACTTTCCTGAACATGAACATAACGTGGACAAGAATTGGTGGTGGCAACCAAGGTGTGAAATAGCTGCGATGACACAGTCACCTGAAATAACCAGCCCTAACACTTTTCTTCGTCCAAAGATTTATATGGATAGGATCTCCATTGCCAAGTAACTGGTCGCATGTGGCCTGCAGCCAAGACATGAGTCAAGCGTAACACATATGAGGCAGCCATAGAAGGGGATGGATGCACATGTACAGTTGAACCTCTGATGCCTTAGCAGGGCTACAGGTGAGCAGATGGGATTGGTAGAATAGCCGGCCACAGTAATTTGCTCTTAGTGTATAGGAGAATGGTCGAATATTGGGTAATTGATTAGAATGCTTGGTGATTTTTTTTAAATGGGCCTACATGATGTGGCACTTGAATGCTGAAAGATGCTGTTTGTGTGGCTGTAGATATCTTCCATTCAATGCTGGGAAGAAAGGACTCTAGACTTCATCCAAAAGCCTGTATTAGGTATGGGTAAATGAGTAGTTGATGGTCAGTGCGGTCTTGGTGGGATGAAGGACCTATTTCCGTGCGTTATCTATCACAATGAGCTTGGGTCTAACATCGCATGGGCCATTGATGCATAAAAGCCATCTAGAGTCCTTTACTAAAATGGCAGTCAGTCAAAGGTGCATTAATATTTTGTACATATATTAAATTTGAACCAGAATGCTGTATATAACACCCAAATCAAATAAGCCCATGTTGCCTATTTGCATTGCATAGCTAAATTCTTTATGACCATTAGCAAATACAATTTTTTTGAAAACATTATTATTAAAAAAAACAAGAACTTGCATTTATATAGTTTTCTTTTTACAAACTTAAGCTTTCCAGAAATAATGTTTTATTTTCCCAGATACAGCAATCACATAAGACACAGCGCATTCCCACCTTTCAATACATAACCATCTGATCTGCTTTGATTAGGTTGGTTGAATGATTCATCTGGCTCATAAATTGAACTCTTAAAATTCTAAATGTTGCTGACATTGGTATTTAGTTCCATTTAAATCAAAGAACAAATGCTAAATGTTATACTGCCAGGGTATTAGTGTTTATCAATACCTATTTTATTCCTCTCAGTGAAAACCTTATTGGTGACATCAGAATTCTTAAAATGGCATGTTTTCTAGTAAAGACCGCTCCAAGGCAGATTTAGTCAATACAATATAGGTAACATGCACTGAACTTTTTCTCATAGATCTTTTAAATTAAAACCAAATTAACATATGTATTTCTTGGTGTCTCTTCTATTAAAAAACGATTAAATTATGAAAATACCATGAACCAGGTCATCCAAAGTTAATAAAATACAGAATTGAAAAATGTCTGGAATTTCCATTGGGGTTACTTAAAAAGTGTTTCAAATAGTGAAGATAACTTTCTCACAGAAACTCTGATTAAGAAGCTTCTTTCTTGGAATGGTCTCACTATCACGTCGAACTGTGCCAAAATGCTACTCTTAAAAGTTTTTTTTAAAATCCAGATACTTTCCCCATTTACACCCCAAAACCTTCCACTTGCATTGCTTTGTTACATATTAAATTACATACAAGTTAAGTAGATACTTCAGTGTGGAAAAGAACAACTCTCCAAATTATTACTATTGCGGATGTAAACTACACCTAGATTGATGACTGTGGCCAAAGTGCAAACTGCTGGTCACGAGAACTCGTATCTTTATGTCTGTACTGTCAGACTTGCTAGCTTTGGTTCAAATTGGTCAAATGCAAAATGAAAACTAAGCAGGGAATGTTTACATGTTGAAAACAGAAAACAACAGAACGTCTTCATTTAAAAGACAGTGATTTTCTTTATCAGGGCAACTTTATCAGGCTAGGAAATCCCTATTGTCTGCATTCCTGCAATGGATTAAATCTCAATGAATGTAAATCAGTTGTGAAGGAGGCTCTTTGATACACTGAGAACGCTTTTGATGATTTTCTCTCTCATCCTCTGTTAATGATGTTGACTTCCACTAGTGTATAGATTCCACGAGTATCCATTGCCTTTTAGAATCTCATCTCCTTTCCTAGTGGATGAACCTATATAAAAGGTATTAGCAAATGCAAGATATATGATCTAAAAGTCTGAAAATTAATAACAGGAAAACAAAAGCCATATCCCATTTGGTATTGAGGTATCCAATATTGCAGTGTCCCATACAGGTTATGATTAATTTTATGATCTCACATCCATGCCCATTCCCACACTACTTCAAACAAAATAAAATCTTGGAAAACAAATTTTTTTTTTTTAAATTCGCTCTGATGAATGATTCCAGAAGTACAAGATATCCTAACTACTGGATACTCAACCAGAGTGCCCCAATTATCTGTTCAAGAAGGAACTGCAGATGCTGGAAAATCGAAGGTACACAAAAATGCTGGAGAAACTCAGCGGGTGCAGCAGCATCTATGGAGCGAAGGAGATAGGTAACGTTTCGGCCCGAAACGTTACCTATCTCCTTCGCTCAATAGATGCTGCTGCACCCGCTGAGTTTCTCCAGCATTTTTGTGCAGCCCCAATTATCTCATCCACTCAGCTCACTTCTGAATGGTCACATTTGAGCTTGTCTTCACTACTCTCTCTAGCAAAGCAACCCCAAACCCACCTACTTGCTGTATGCAACAGGTTTTTCATGTCAGTTTTGATTCTTTTACCAATCACCTTCATTTCATGTCCCCTAGATAATTGCCTCATTGGGATTGTTTCTCTTCATCGACCCTGTCAATACCCTTTCAATAACCCTGTCAGATCCTCTTCCAATGTAAACAACTAACCCCAGTTATCAGTCAAACCCCATAATTGAAATTCTTGATTATTCTGGTAAAACCCATTTTTCTTGAGGTACCATAATAGTAAAGAATTGGGAAGACACAAGTCAAATTTCTGGTGAGGTCTGAGGACAGATTATTTCTGTGTGACCAAAATTGCAATCTGGCCAAGTGTGGTTAATTTATTGTTCTTGCAGCCAATTTTCTTTTTAAAGGAAGTCTCCTGGACAGTTGCAAAAATACCAGGTTTACCCATGTCCTGCAGAAGAGGAAATCTACTGTCTTTACCCAGTCTGGCCCATATGGGATCCCAGTCCTATTAGGTTGAGCATTAACTGTCTCCTCAGATCAGGAACAATTAGGGATGGGCAATAAATGTTAGGATTTCCAAAAATGTCCACACCCATGGATGAATAAATGAATTAAAAAAATCATGAAGAGAAGAACATCCTTCTTTTCTTGGCTGGACCAAAATTGTTTTAAACTCAGCTTCCTCAGTGATTCAATAAAACCAATGAAGCTTACTCTGATCTCGTTCAGGGGGGGGGGGGGGGGGGGGGGGGGAGAGTTGAACTAAAGGACACAGAGAAGACACGGGTGAGGAATCCATCTCCAACAGCAGAGTGGTGATTTTGTCCCGCATCCAGCTCTCTTCCAGCTTTTTTGCCCCTACTACAATCAGGCTGAAGAAGGGTCCCGACCCAAAACATCATCTATCGATGTTCTCTAGAGATGCTGCCTGACTCATTGAGCTACTCCAGCACTTTGTGTTTTTTGCTCAAGATTCCAGCATGTGCAGTTCCTTGTGTCTCCTGAACCAATCACCTCTTTCGCACCTCATTCCTGGAGGTATGTCACATATGCTTACAGTTAACTTGACCTCATTCAGTTATTCCATTATTGCACCTCAATAATTTTTTGCACTCATTGGATTTTACACAATTGTCCACCATTCTGGTGATTTTCACTTGTTGATTGTGATTTTACTTATTGCTATTTTATCATTAGTATATTGCTTACTGTGTGAACAAGGAATTTCATTGCACATTCACATAAACTAATCAAACCCATGATTTCATGCAACAGAGGATGTAGTGTAAAGACACAAAACACTATACCTGTATAGATTGATCATTCAAACCTATATAATGATTAACAATAAAATTGTGACTTGATATTCTAGATTAATTTACATCACTAATTTTTAAGTGTTGTACAATTTGTGGCTTTCAATAATTTCTTCAGATGCTTGGAGAATTTTGGGAATTCTAGTATGTTCGCACTGTCCTTTGTTCCATTTCCTCATCTATACTTACCTGCTCAAAGTAGCATTCAAAATGAGACCAACAAAAAAATCAGCAGAAGTAATAAAATCAAACAAAATTCAAAAATATTTATAAATTAGCAGGGTTAATCTTTCTGTTGGAAACTTCAAACAACAAAACAAATTTTACAAAAACAGGAAAAAGTTAAATGGCATTTGAATGGTTCAGTGTGAACTAATCTATTCCAAGCCTCTATTAATTTCACAAATAATACTAATGAATTCTATGTATTGCATTTTTCCATTGCTTTGTTCACTCTTACCATTTTGCTTTTTTTTTTTAAAGTATCCAAAGAATGCTCATTGCTTTTAATTGTACATTAAACCAACCAAAACCAAGGAAAAGTGACAACACTGTCCAAAACATAGAAATATTTTAAAAGAAAGAAACCACAGAGAATAATGCTGCAAATATCATATTGCCTACAATACATGTTTAAAATTTCTTCAATGCTCAAATACAACCACATACAGAATTTTCAGAATATTACTTTTCACTTCACTTTCTAGCCAGTGTACAAAATCAACTAATTTTGTGTTTTCCATGTATATTTGTGGAATGTTTACAAGTGCATTACTGATAAAACAGCAGGGTCATGTTACAAAGTTCACTGTAACCTACAAAAACACCACCACCCCTTTCCCCAGTGTTGGGTGATTACTTAGTATATCGATTGTTGCTCTGTACATTCTGTTCTACACTTGAACTCCAGCAGTCACTTGGCATTGAGGAATAATCATAAGCCATTCACAAGGCTCAAATACTTACGATGCAGCAGAAAATCAAGCGATAAAATGTGCTCCCATTTCCAAGGCCAGGACTGATTCTGGAGCACAGCCAGGTGTTACGCTGTCAACAGTGTTGCTTTTACTCAGAGCAGACAGAGGTCTCTTTGCTGAGCTGGACCACACCAATTAGACATTACTGTGCGTCTTGAAAGCAGTTTCAAAACAACACAAGGTTCCTTTTGTCATTGAGAGCTTTCAAAAGTTCTCCCCCCCCCCCCCCCCCCCCCAACCCCCTTCCTTTGCTTAGGTTGACAGTCATGACCAGCTTCTTTCTTTACTGTCTCTATCTATATTTACTATGCGCTTTACAAGATCTATTAAAAAAACAGAGAATAAACAAAGGAAATCCAAGTAACTTCCAGCAATAATTCCTCTGACAGAATCAAATATTGGATTTTTAAAAATAACAATTAAATCCACAGTTCCTCTGTATCATTTTAAAATTCTGAGTTAAAAATATATTTCTGAAACTATATTTTGATTTTTTTTTCACTATTTCATCTATTTTAATACCACAATTAATTTCAATTACACGATTTGCTTACAGAATGATGCTCAACAGATGGGACTAGCGAAGATAGGGCATCTTGGTCGGCGTGGACAAGTTGGGCCAAAGGGCCTGTTTCCATGTTGTATAGGCTATGATCATGCACAACTCCAACTTTAAACTTTGTCTACCATAATGATATAATTTTATACAACATTTTCAAAAGACAAACTCTATCAGAAAATTGCAGATCGTGGGCTCTATGAAACTTCAACGTTCTTATTACTAAAAGAATGTGGTTGGCAAACAGATTAAGAAAGGTAAGCTACTTCAAATGTCTGATGATAATGGAAACTCAAATTAATATTAACTTCCCCCAAACACCAATGTAACCTAGCATTGGACTGGTAATTAAATTGCTTATTCTGCTTTAGTCCAAGTCCTTTTCATTACTGCCCCGAAGCTACTTTTCCCCATCGAACATTTATTTTCTTCCTCCAGTTACTGATGTTCACTCTTACTGTGTGCCCAATCCATTCCTTCAGGTTAAAGCCTTGAAAGTTAAATTCTGTGGAATTTTAATTTCCCTCATTCCGCAAAAAACCCATATGCATACCAAGAATGGAGCAGGTAAGTTATCTCGTCAGTCTGTGCAGTCTAAACACCCAAGAATTTAGTGAGTCTATCAAACCTTTGTGTGGTTAGGAGTAAGAGTGCCCCTTCATGTCCTCCAGGGGCGTTGGCTCCTGCCTGGCTCCCACCCCCTACAGAATCCCAGGCTGCTCAGAATCCACATCCGTACATTTATCCAAAGCCTGATGGGCAGCCTCCGGGCCATCTGATTCCTGCTAACTTCTCAGCCTCTCAGTCAGGGGCTCATTAATGAGAACCAGCAGTTAAAAATCGGCTGGGCCTCCCATCACTGCTCCCAAATGGGCTGCTTGTGCAGTGGACTGCTTTCCTATGTAAAAGTTAAATTTTCCATCAGCGACTATAATTACCAGGTTATCACTTTTTATTGAAGTGTTCCATGTCTAACACAACACATTGCAAGGCCGTTATTTTTAAATAACATCTTATACTGTTTGTATTTGCTCAACAGACCAAGTCTTGATTACAACAAATCTTAAAACTGCAGCATCATATTGCATGTGTCTAGCCTCATCACCATAGCTTGATTAGACCAATGTCAGACAGCGCAGACGGCGTGACTGGCCATATAGAGAACGAGAAGACGCCAAAGATGTGTATATTTCAGAGTAATGAATAATGCAAACAGACATTGTGCCCTTTGTACTGAAAGGACAGCAAGCAGCCTCTCCTCCTGCATTACCCAACCAAATCACTGAACTCTTTAAAAAAAATGCTAAAAACAACTTTGCAACAAATACACTTATTTCATTACCCTTTCTTCAAATCAGATTTTTTCAGTAATATAAATATCAGTTTTATAATATTTATTTAAGCCTTTTTTATATTAAAAAAAAAACATCCTACCATATTGGTTTACTTTTGTTGCAGTTATTGAATAAAAAATCTACAAGATGATACACACTTTATTATTTGGCACAACAATGCATTCCCCCCCCCCCCCCCCCCCCCCCCCCCCAGGTATCAATACTGTATCTACTGGTACCAAAAATGATAGAATTGACAGAGGAGGAATTGTTTCAATAATATTAAGCTAAAATTCACTTTAAAAACACAGCTGAAACCCTATCATGTTCCATTAGCATTAATGACATGCCTACAGATTTTAAATGGTTAGAAAGAATGAGCTAACTTAACTTGTACACATTGGCCAAGATATTTTACCGCTATTTTCACAGCAAATACTAAATTCCATTTACAAAATCACAGTAAAAAAAAGATTGTGATATAATTAAATGTTTTTTACCTTGCAATTTTAAATTTCAATTTCAGCAGCCAGCCAAAAAAACTTCAATGCACGAACAGATCTATACAAGTTCAATAGTTGTCACATATTAAATTGTTTCCTGGTATTCTTCCAAAATGTACAACTTAAAAAACAAGTTGCTACAAGCCCAAGATAATTTCTACAACAGAATGAATAAAACAAACAGCAGGCTGCCTTATAAAGGCTTTTTATTACCACAAATTCAGTTTTCTATGCAATGTTACAGGATATGTCTTAATACTTTGTGTGAAATTATCATCTAGTTTTGGAAAAACCTGGCTGTTCTAAAATTAATAGCAGCTTTAAGGGCACCCAACATATAAATATTGCTCAATTTTGCAGCTGAATGCAGCCAAGCAATGTCATAATCACTTTGCAATTTGCAGTGTACTTCTACTTTCTGGTCTCCGACTGAATCCCAATTTGAGAGAAAAGTAAATCTGCTATTTACTTCACAAATACTGTTTAGAGGCATCTCACAATTCCTTAGTTCAACTAAAGAACTCACATATGAAATGATGTGCCTGGATAACTCATGAAACAAAGTTTTTCACTGTGACAATAATAAACCAATACCAGAATATACATGTCTTGAAATGCCCAGCAATCATTTCAAAAGTAGGTTTGACAAAAAACAAAGCGATGATTGTATTTTCCTTTCTGCAACATTAAATATTCAACAGATTAAGAATTATTTGGTCACATTCTCAGTAATTTTTGGCCAGCACTGACTTTTCTGGCTGACGAACATTTAGAAACAAAAATTTACCCGGTTCAACTAAATTTCACAAACCAATCGAATTTGCCTTGGCAGTATTCTTCTTAGCTAATCAATTTGCAAATGAGCCAAAATAATTTTATAAACACAGTAGTCTGTAAAAAGGTTATTCAGTAATTACCCTTCTTTTCCTGCTCTCTTTATAAAGGACATATGTGGAGCAAGGTTTATTGATTGACAAGAAATAAAAAGGACATATTAAATCAATTTATGACATCGATGGACTGTACATTTGTAAAAAGGTGCAACATCTCTTAGGAATCCACGTTATAAGTTAATGCAACAGGAATGACCTTGATCTAATATTTAATAGCTGCAAAAAGACATCTGGAAAACTCAAATTTGTTCTCCATAACCAGAAGTATCTTTTAAACATACACATCTTGGTGAAGACTTGTTGAAAATTTTCAGTCCTTTAAAAACATCCACAAATTGTATCCAAATCACATATTTTGATCTAAATTCACCGAAAAGTCAAAAAATCCCTTTCTTGAAATGATTCAAATGGATGGTAGCTGTCTTGTTTTTCAAAATTGTTGCATGGGTCCTTTTCAACACCAAATAATAAAGATAAAAAATAAATAACATTCTGTTGTTCCAGGTAGTCACTTACCCTCGCAGTTGAATTAGAAAAATATCTTGTTTATTTTTGCTTTAAAAATCTTGCCCAAGACATTTGTTTGCAAATGTCATTTCTAGGATATGTAAACACATCCCTAAAGTAGCTGTGCATCAATGAACTGTAATCCTCTTGTTCTCACTCCTAATTTAGGCATTTTTTTCTAAACTGTTTTTTAAATTAAAATCCCAGCTGCATATAATGTCCTCTCCAAATCTTTCAGGTGGTCCTCCAGAGATTTCCCTTCAAAACTCTGAATAGGCTTGATCTTTCATGCATACACTCTTGTTAGACTGGGGTTGAAGGCTGTCTGTCAGCTTTTGTTTTCTGCCTGCATTTCCCCCTCTATTCACTAAATACGGCTGGTAGACTGACCTCCCCCATCTTACATTCATATTCCTTCCCCATCTGTCTACTATCCCTTTAAAGGTCTGTACCTCCTTTATATCTTTATACCTGCGCATGGATTTGTTTTCTTTCTTACTACACCATTTTCCTTTTTCATTCATAAAATGCTCCTTGTCAATTTCATTTGTTGAGCTGAGGCAAATATTATAAACTTACCAAGACTCTTGCTTCTGTGATCGCAGTTACTAAGAAAGGTTCTGAGAACTGAGCCAAGTCCTAGCAGGTATACCCACTTTATATCCCGAGCCTCATAATTAATTAAAAAATCTAACTGGTACAATGTACTGTGTCTGATTATTATAAATTCCAATAATGAAATTTAGTTAATTTAGTTGTATCACATACACAAAGGGGTTAAGTTGTGTCATATGCACCCTAAATGCACAAAAATATTTGCTAGTTTAACATCAATCTCCCCTCCCACTAAATTACCTCGTGCAAGCAAGATTTACAGCAGAGTCTGAGTGCCCGCCAGGTAGTTCTTTATTAGGAGGTAAGGTAGGATACGATTCAAGTAGTTAGTCACACTGCAAAACACAAAGTGCTGGAGGAACTCAGCAGGTCAGGCAGCATCTGGGGACGTCTCGGGTCGAGACCCTTCTTCAGACTACTAGTCACACTGAGTTTTTTTAACCCTTTTTCTTCATCTCACAAAGGTGTGACTGGTTGAAAATGTTATGGGCAGAGAAAGAAAATCATCCACTAATTCCAAGAAGTAGGAATCTGTTTGCATATAAAATTATGATCGGACCCAAACCAAAGTTAAGCCTGGGGACTTTTTTGATATCAAATTCGAAAATATAGTTGGGTCCTCCCGGGCTCTTCTAGAAAAAACATATCATAAGAAACTAAAAGCTTTATTCCACTAATACAGATTGCAATTAAACATACAACTGCATCATAGAATTTATAGAACTTCATGTGCTAATTTAAAAAATAGTGAAATCATGTTTTAGTAGGTTATTATACTGGGTATAAGAGGGAAATCATAATATATCATACATATAATGGTAGCTGAGCGTCAAATTTATAGTAAAACTTCATAACCATTTTTGAACATTTATAATTTCTTACAACCCTCCCCCTTTAAAAAAAGTCTGAAAATCATTATATAAATGATCCCACTTCTTAAATGGACAATGCCATCACAATATTTAGTCAGACTCAAAACACATAAGTCTACAACAACTGATACAGAATATAGGAAAGCATAAAACATTTAGCAACAACAATCATTATTCTATCCAACCATCTAAAGTCTTACTACAACCACCCCCTTCCCTCCAGCTACCTACAAGTAAATAAGTAAGTGATGGGGGATGGGTTGCAACTAATTTTCTCTGTTAACCATCTCCAGCCCAGTTACTAAACCAAGTCAGGTAATTAAAGTAGAGTAAGCCTTTACTTTAATTACCTGACTACGGCAATGGACCATTGCATGTTCTTTTAGGTTATCTTTTAATGCAATATAGTCTATAAGCACTCATAATTATATGGTACCAAGTATTTTAAAAGTTGTCACCCAGCACCAAGCTCTGCGGGCTGTCCAAGCATAATTCTCTACAAAAGGAGCCATGACCATCTTCACTTGGCTCATGAGCCATGTTGCACTAAATGAGACAAGAACCATGACAAGACCATAAGAACCCTGATTTTGTTTCCATTCTATGGCAGTGGAGTCGATACTTCACAAATGGACTTTCAGTCAGGTTATCCTATATTCCAAGTCTTCATTAATCTCTATGCTATTCTCCATTTTTGTTCCTCTAACATAGTTTAAAATACAACTTGGGTTGCATCAGATTTTGTGGTCTACCATTTCTCCTAGACCTTAATGTATGAATTACTTTCATGGCATGAAAATTGAAATAACCTGATATTTTTCATGAAAGATCATAGCAATTTCTAGAATCTAATCTGCAAAGCAAACTGAATAATGGTACATGAAAAAATTCCATGATAAATACATTTTAAAGATCGTGTTAATTATTACATTGTGCATCTGGAAGAGTGTTAGTGTCTGCAAACACATAGGCTGTTTGCTGCTAATATTTCGCTATTCAAACCAGGAAACAGTTAAATCCAAGCCTAGACATTAAACTGGTCTCTTAAGACATCGCTCTGGAAAGCCATGCAGAAACCTGGCAACATCACAGTCCTAACACAATGCTCTGAATGGGGAACCTTTCAAGAGTTGCATGTGAAATGCTACCCCTCCTCTTCACTTCTTTAATATTCAAACAAGCAGACAAAGAAAGAATAGGAGACTGGGATCACTGGCAATTCAACCACTCTCTCAATATTTCAGTTCTTCTCCAATGGTAATTTTCTAAGATTATAAGAAAAAATGTTTGACACTTTGTAAGGAGGAACAAGTGAAAGGAACACTTAAAATTAACAATTGCTTTTATACTGAGCATGTGTATAGGCTATGTTTAAATATTGAGTTAACAAAATAATTTTAAATTAACGCAGCCAAAAATGTGAATGAAACCTTTAAAATAATCTTTGGAAAGAAATTCAATCGGCTCAGAATCAGTATCACCAATATAATTCCAATGAAATCAATTAATTTCTCAACTCTTCCAGGAAAAAAGGGTTAAACTCAAATGGAGTATACCAGCCTATTAATTTCTGGTCTTTATATTCCAGCAATCTCGGCACTATTATATTTTAAGACTACTGGAGAACAGAAATTACAAAACTTGATACAGAATGTCCTGCAGAAAGGATTCCTATAATAAACAACAGAATTAAGATAAAACAATTCCACTTCATTTCTTTAGATTGGAGTTGCCTGGGGAAAGTTTCAGAGAAGGTATTCAATAAGCTTGTAAATCATATGGCGCTTTATGAAACTAATTACAAAATTCTAACTGCAGCAGAAAATTTAACTTTAACATTGGCTTTTGATTATGAACTCCAAAATATATATATATGAAAGAAAGATGTTACTTGGCCCATTATTTGTGCTTGTTCAATCAAATTCTAATAAGAATATCTCTTCCCTTGTTTACTTTTCCATCCCCCTACCCCAATTTTGCAATCTCTTTATTTTCCAAATATATATATTTTTCATTTCCCTTTGAAAAGTTACAAGTGAACCAGCACTGTACACATTTGTCATATTATAGAAATATCATGTAGGAAGCAAAATAAAAGACAAATCTAAAGATTATATAGTCAACATGGAAATGGGCCCTTCAGCCTACCTTGTTCATGCTACCGATTTGACATGTACTAGTCCCAATCACTCGTTGACTAAATCTTTCCTATCTTTCTATCTTTACAAATAATCTTCATATTTTATAACCTTTGTACATGGAGTGAAGTATTGGTCTCATATTTTGCTGGCATAAAGTAGCTTTCTGAAAAGCAAATATGTACTTTATTAAAATAATTTAATGCTAAGACTTTATAAAGGGTCATAAGATAATAAAATTCACACAAAAAAAAAGGAAAAGGCAGGAGAGAAAACACAGAGGCCATCAGTTTCAAGCTTGTAATGATAATTTTAGGACCAGGGATTTCCTTAAACAAATAATGTGAACAAATAAGAAAGTTCTGGAGGATGAACTAATATGAGGTAACTGAACCTCCTCAGCCATATTTAACTTGCATTTTGTGTTATTCTACCATCACAAACATGATCACAATAAAAAATAAACAAGACAAAACTGCCATTTTCTTCTTGTCTCGCAAACTGACAGGGCAAGGATATAAAGAAATAAATAAAAGAATGCCCATGACAATTTATGTTGTGATAATAAGAAGTCTTAATAAGGAGATCTTTACCACAATGGAAATATACAACTTTCAATGTCTCTTTTTGTTTCTTGAAAATGAAGCAACTGAATTTAAGATTAAAGACAAGGCTACTTTCATGTTGGATCTACCACATAATCCCAGCATTTTTTTCCCATGAGGTTTTGATCTTCTGCTCCCCCCCCCCCCCCACCACCACCACCACACTACCATACCATCTGGGATATTCAGGCACCTTGGGGGTGGGAGAAACTGTATCATTCAGGTCATATGTCAATGGCCCCAGGAAGACATGGGAATCAAAACTGACATCAGTGCACAAAAGCCACTGTGGCTGAAACAGCAAAATTCTGACAGAATGTCTGGAAGTACTGTCAGCAAGCTGCCCAGTCGAGAATTTTACCAACTAGAGTCATAAAACAACATATGATTTATAAGCTTACTGAATATCTTCCACAAGCTAGACAGACTGGCTACTGACTAGAGTTCATAATATTGTCCCTGGCAGACACTACACCACTGCAGATTCAAATCAATCTTTAACAACAGCCTGCTAGAAGTACAAACTCACAAAAAAAGTGTAGCAGTAACAATACACCATATTTTCTCTATGATTACTGCTATAATCTTGGACAAAGAAATGTATATACAATAGGGTACCACACAGAGGTCCATTCACTTGCACTTTTATTTACTGCCCTAATTGCTTTTAAATTATATAAATAATAAAAGCACACAAGACCGTTTTCAAGAGTTTATACAGGTCTTTCCCAGGTAATGAACACCCAGGCTATGTACAGCCTGGACATTCGAGGAAGTGCATGGGAGACTGTCGGGCCAATTGTGCTGACTGCTGTGGGGCTTCAGACGTCTTTAAACGTGTGGGAACTCTGTTCACAGCAACATCTGAATGGTTTAACTGCAATTGCCATTGGCTGCTTGTGTTTTTATTTAAATCTATTGCTGGATGGTTGCATTTCTGACTTGTAAACTGTTTGGGTTATGACCAGTTCTCAGGAACGGATCACTGTTGTAACCCTGGGAGGACCTGTATTACAGCTAATAAATATCAAGATACTTCATTCACTATTTAAAACAAAAATCATTCAAGAATTGTTTGTCTTTACCACAACAACCAGAGATAAGATGAGATAAGTAGGCCATTCAGCCCTCCTGCCTACTTCATCATTCAATAAGAATTAAGATGATTATTACTTTCACTGCCACTTTCCTGCACTAACTCACGTCCACTTTCCCCTCAATATCTTGAAAATATATCAATTCTAAATATGACTGCTATATAACTTTGATCACCTGGCAAAAGTTGAACTATTAAAACAATCATTTCACCAGACTACACATGTGCACGAAGTTATGCTTGCAGACAATCTTTTCAAATCTCTTTGGAAAACATTATGGTTTGAATTATAAAAAGACAATTAATGTACTTCCTTTAAGACATATTGGCATGAGGCAGAGAGAACAAAAAATCTTTACACATACCAATGATCCCAAAATATGAAAAGAAACATACACCAGAATGTGAAAGACAAAAAATGAATGTTGGCAGAAAATGTCAGCTCATTTTAATCATCTTTAGTTACCCTGGACACAACCTCAAAAGCATTTTTTTTTTCAATCTGGGGTGGATAACCTCTCAGGAAGAGCCACATTGAGCCTATAACAATATTGAGGTAATATAGTAAGAAAGTTCACAAAAAGTACAAATACATAAATATATACTTGGTACAACAGCTGCCTCAGAGAATCAAAAGAGTGGCCCATGATGTCATTAGGCAATTTCAGGGGGTGCACATATTTTACTGAATGTGAACCAGTTGGTTTTCACTCACGAATATTGAGAACCACTGGCATAAATTACAGGTGGATCTTTGAAACAACATCCAATGCTTAATAAGATCAGATCTACAACTTCCTTGTACAAATAATCCATTCAACTGCAGTGTCAGTTATTTAGATTTTATGCCAATTTAAGGAAGAAAGGAACTAAACCAAACCAGTCTGAAGACGGGTTTCGGCCCGAAACGTTGCCTATTTCCTTCGCTCCATAGATGCTGCCTCACCCGCTGAGTTTCTCCAACATTTTTGTCTACCTTCGATTTTCCAACATCTGCAGTTCCTTCTTAAACAAATTAAATATTGATTTCTTGTCTAGGTTCTTGGAACTGAAATGTACAAATGCATGTTATACATACAGTGATCTAGAAATTGTAGTGCACCAAAAAGCATGTGCTAGGTATTTTCTCTTCTGATGGAAAGGAAGAGGTTTACAGATAGGCACCTTCTGCTTCCCATCTAAGTGACCATTATTTGTGCCAACGCCTGTTCGCATTTGACATCAACACACTAATTCCACCAGGGTTACAATAAAGAGTGGAAAAGTTGACAGGCTATTTGAACTACTTGAGGAGTTGGTGTTTCCTCAGACAGGTGTCAGTGAATGACACTAACAAAGCTGTCAATGTAATTCAAAACTTAAAAAGATGTAACATTGTGCATTTTAAGCAAAGACTGCTATTGGTGGTCAATGTCATAACAGCGTGTTCATACGGAGTATTAAAAAAATGCACATGATCTAGTCATCAAACAATGAATTTATAATTTGATTAGATACTGAGCTCCCAGGAATGGCATATCGTAATATAATTTTGAAAGACTTCAGGCAAGTCAACAATCGACTGCATAATGTCCACTCTGTCAAATCTTCAAATTCCCTTGCGGCTATCACTTTGGGCTGTCAATGACACTCCTTTTCAAGAGATTAAAATTCACATATTCAAATTACAATGGTACTCTACTACAAATATTATAGACAGCACTTAAAATTACACTGATATCATTCTAATAAAAATACAAGTTTTTGAAAATCATCCACCTTCACCATTTGTATATATTAGTTTAAAATTTACTCCCTTTGGATCAATGTGCTACACATCCACTGGTAATAACCTATCCCTCTCATATCCTTCTCCCTTGTGCAAAAACAGTTATTTCCCAGGGGCAGATTAAATTTGTCCCCATCACTCCTGCAAAACACACACAGCAAGACAAAAAGAATTGGCATTACTTAATCAATATATAGAAAACCTGAAATGGCAACTTTTAACTTTTTCACTTAAAAATGTTAGGTCAGATTTACTTTAGTGATAAAATACAATCAATTGTATTTTATTCACCAAAACATCATGTATGAGAAATGTCTATTAAGGACACAGATTATCAAAAATATATATAATCCACATCAACGCGCATGGTAAACTGCACATAAATTACTCCCGAAATGAAGCAAGTTATAATTTAATAAAGCAATTTATTTAACCTATTACAAAACCAAAACAATTTCAAACATAACATAGACAGAGGCATTACATAATTTATTTGTTGGCAAATTCTGCTCTTTCTTGTCAAACTACCTAAGGATGCAAATTTCACAGTTTTGATGGGTCTGCAGAAAAGCAGTAAATTATCAGCAGATGTGCCACATAATTAATCTGATGTACTTCACACATGAACCTAGCTGCTAATTAAAACCCTACATATAATTGACTTAATTTACATATCATTGAAGCTTTCCAACAATTAAAAAATCTTTATAGACACATCAATATACTAAATATTTGGAGCAATGCATACAGTATCTCATTTAAGATTGGATGTAAACTTAGTCTCAAATTATACTTTAAATCATCAAGTGAATGTTGAAAGAACACTAATATTAAAAACAATCCTTTCTATTATGTTATTCAACACTACTTTTTTAAAAGTACCTTAATTGTAGCTAATATGTTTAAGAGGAGTGAGTTGGCTTTCAAAGTGTGCATTTTAAAATACTGTAATATCCGTTGAGGAGGAATTAAATATTTTAATTCAGAGAATATAATATTTTAACATTGTATGTACCAACCTTTGGATAAACAATTTACCATTCTGACAAAGCACTTTTTGAAAACAGGGCATGACTTGTGGAATAAATTTTCAACTGGCAAATAGTCAGGATCCAGAATTTATTACTTGAAACGAGTTATGGAAGCAGATTTAACTATAAAGAAATGGACTGAGTATTTGAAGGGGATAAAATGGTGGGGCTCCGAGGCGCAGGTCATGGGATTTTAATTGCTGTTACAGAGAACCAGCATGGACTAATGGGATAATGTTGGGAGAATTATTCTACAAAATGTTCTACAAAATGGGCAATATTCTACAAAATGATCAAACCAATCAATGCAAATAAGTTGTATTAACTATTTGAAAATAAACTTATTTGAAAATGGTTACCACCCTCAAATATGGTTCATTCAAAAGTTTAAGGGTGGATCACTGAAGTCTCTTCTTTACTCTAGAAGACACAAACTTTGTGAAGTTATTTGTTACAATATGAAAAGATCTTTAAATTATGAAAGTAAATCCAGTCACATCTTAATATTTGATGAACTTCTTGTGGCTGGTGTGAAAATAAACCACTTCGGACTAATGAAGTGCTTTGAATGCCCAGTGACTTCTTCAACTATTAAAACCAAAGGTATCACTTTCATAATTTTGTTTTCTTTTCATTTACTTGAACTCAGTGCTAAAAATTCACAGGCCTTTATCGTGCAATGACAAAATCAAACAAAATAGGCACACTTTCATTAAATGCTAAATACTGCGCAGCATTTTGCCCCTTAGTTTAGTTAAGAAATACAGCATGGAAACAGGCCCTTCGGCCCACCGAGTCCACGCCGACCAGTGATCCCCACACACTAATACTATCCTACACATTAGGGACAATTTACAATTTTACCAATGCTAATTAACCTACAAATCTGTACATTTTTGGAGTGTGGGTGGAAACCAGAGCAACCAGAGAAAACCCACGAGGTCATCGGGAGAACATACAAACTCCAGTCAGCACCCATAGGCAGGATCAAACTAGGTTCTCTGGCATGGTAAGGCAGCAACTTTACCACTGCATCACCGTGCAGCCTCTCTCTGTCCAAGCCAACAAGAAATTGCAGAGTTGTAGATGTAGACCAGTCAATCACACAGGCAGACTTCCCACCACTGACTCCATCTACACCACGTTGCCTGGGAAAAGCAGCCAAAAGGTCCCTGTGTAGGAAGGAACTGCAGATGCTGGTTTAAACAGTAGACACAAAAAGTTGGGATAACTCAGCTGATCAGACAGCATCTCTAGATAAAACGAATAAGTGACGTTTCGGGCCGAGACCCTTCTTCAGACTCAAACCCAGACGAGACTAACTTTTCTCCAGAGATGCTGCCTGACCCGCTTGTCCCTTCTTGCTATATAAACGCTTCCACTATCTTTGACACTTCAAAAAGGAGCTCCAAAGCACTTTTTAAAAAACAAATACTCAAGCCTTCCTGACGTGTTTAGTGAGGGGGGTGGCGACAGCCCGCCCACCGCCAACGACACCGCGCCCCCGCCACCAACGCCCCCGCGCGCCAGCCACCAACGCCCCCGCGCGCCCGCCACCAACGACCCCACGCTCCCGCCACCAACGACCCCGCGCTCCCGCCACCAACGACCTCACGCTCCCGCCACCAACGACCCCGCGCGCCCGCCACCAACGCCCCCGCGCTCCCGCCACCAACGCCCCCGCGCGCCCGCCACCAACGACCCCGCGCGCCCGCCACGCCTCCCGCCACCAACGACCTCACGCTCCCGCCACCAACGACCCCGCGCTCCCGCCGTCACCACGGCAACCGCGCTCCCCAAAGGCCGCCCGGTGCCCCCCTCAAACCGGGCGGCGAGTTTATGCTTAAAATCAACTTTGACTTTCACCGCGAACATCGGGCAGAGGGCATATATGACACATTTTCACAGCACGAACAAAGCCTCCTGAACAACAGACCCAAAGGTTGGAAAATGTCGAATCTCAAAACACCGATACTAAAATACTACGATGACGGGATATATATGTATATGTTTATACACACACACACACACACACTGAACTTTTTTTCTCGCTTATTAATATTGTTTATAGAGTACTATGCTTACGTATTCTGTGTAGGAAGTAACTGCAGGTGCTGGTTTACACCGAAGATAGATACAAAATGCTGGAGTAACTCAGCGGGATGCTGCCGGTCCCGCTGAGTTACTGAGTTACTCCAGCATTTTGTGTCTGTCTTTCATGTCTACATATTCTGTTGCGCTGCTGCAAGTAAGAATTTCAGTGTTTTATGTGGGACATAGGACAATAAACCACTCTTGACTTTTTAGATGGTTCTGGTGGTACCTCATAGGTTCTAGGAGCAGAATTAGGCAATTCAGCCCATCTCATGTCTACTCCGCCATTCAATCATGGCTGATCTTTCTTTCCCTCTGAACCCCATTCTCCTGCCTTCTCCCCATAACACTGACACCCTTACTAATCAGATTGGACACGTGTCAATTATAAGAGGGAATTCACACAAGCACCCTGAGCCTGAACACATGAGCTTCCATCAGGTCACCTGGCACATTGCTCAATGAAACAGCTCTTATTGGGTGTATATCTGTTCTTACAACCAGACATTAAAGGCTTGCTAAGACAGACAAGACAAACTGTGAGAGAGCATTCAAAAGTCTTTTTTAACTTTCCCGCCTGAGTACTTACAGATGTAGAAACCTGTAGCTTAAAATGTGTGCTGCACAAAAAAAAATTCTGGATAATTAATCTCTAGGCCACACTTTATTCAAAATATCATTTTTTCATAGATGTGGTACCAAAACTATTCAAATCTCCAATTTAGATACAAAATATTGGGAAAACTCAGCAAGTCAGGCAGCATCTGTGGAGTAGGAAACAATTAATGTTTCGGGGAAGGAGCCTTCATCAGAAAACAGATGTCCTATTTAATTTTTTCAGCACTTTTTGTTTTAATTTCAAATGTGCAGCGTTTTTTTTCAGGAATTTTGTCTTCCTATATACGCCCGCATGTATACTACAAAGTGTGAAATACTGTTGTTGAACGTTGGGCCCTGCATTAAATATGCACCAAAAAAAGACTTGGGAAATGATTGGAATGTTAATTATTCCCAATATCAAATTTCACAACTATAGATGGAAATCATTTTCAACATCCATCTACTCTAATCGAGCTAGAAGTATATTAAATAAGTGAAAGTGATAACTCAAGTCTAATATTGACAAAGTCTGAACACGAGGCTTTGTAACACTTCTGAACATTGTCCTTTCACAATATCCAGTCAAATCTAATTCGCCACAACTTCCTGTCTTTATTGCACGTGATTTTCCCATAATTTCTGGCTGATGTTGTGCAGCAATGTGTGAGCTGGTGAGATTCAATTGTAATTACAAAACAGCAAATTGAAGATTGCACACTAACAAAATGAAATTGCATGAATGTACAGAAAGGACACGGAGGGTACAGAAAAGGTGTAACTGATTTCTTCATACAATTTTCTGTATGAGTAATTTCCTATAAAACCGAGGAGATATCTGGCCTTTAAAACTGGATGCAGAGTTCAGTTGTGCTAGGTGGCACAAAGGATACTTCATTTCCCCGTAATCGCGCGTTTATAAATGGGTTATTTAATAGCATGTTTTTGAACAAGTATACAAGATGCGTCTCAGTTTTGAAATACTAATGTAGAGGCATAATATTTTACTTTTCAAGCAAATGGATCGCTTTGGTTTCTTTAAATCACAACTTCACCCCTTTTAAAAGTTACATCTTTCAAACATGGAAGATACACTGCAGTAACTTAATTATTTTTTAAAGTTAACTCTCTCCTTTAGGATACTGTTGTTTTCTAAAAGTGATGAGTGACACACCCGACGCATTCTTTGCCTCAGCTGCTGGCTTTCGTTTCCTAGAGGCTCTGTAATTATCCGTGTAATATGCACAGTCTTAAGAGTGGCAACCCCCGAAAGGCGCAAGGGAATGAATTAGCCCATTGAAAGTCAAACAGTGCACTCGTCAAACAATGTCCCAAGTATACCCGCTCCGCTGCTTTTATTTAATTCATAACAATTGATGCAAATGAACCCCTTTTCCATTCAAAAAAGAGGCAGTCTTGGGTTCACGACCGTAACCTTTACCCAGCTACATATCAGCGCAGAATCCGCCAGTCCCTATTCTAAAAATGCAATAAAACAAGGCATCGCGTAAACAAAGATTGTAATTAATTCCAACCCGATGGACGTCTTTTTTTACTTCAACATCGAGATCATAAGTGAGCCAAGGGAAATTGACCGGAACTCGGGGCTTTTAAACTACAAGGATAGCATGCTTTCAAAGTTTCACCGCCTTGAATCGGGTGTCCCCAGTCAAAGACGGTACAAACGCGTGTGCAATTTCTAGTGTACGAATCTGATCACAACTATGCTCACACTGAATCAACTTAAGCAGCTTCCCAATTCGCTTTATAAATAGCCCTTCGGTAAGAAATCTCCTCGGGATCTGCTGGGTGGATGTGGATTGGATAAAGCGTGGCTCTGCACAGGACATGCCCGGAGTTAACCGACAGCTCTCCCTATACACATCGCGCAAAACCCCTCCCACATATTAGTGAGGAGGGAAACACACCCAGCTCAGAAACCTGCATATTGAGCAGCCTGTAGTCAACTTAATGCCTCAACTTAGCACGTCATTATCTATAATGGGAAGTGATTAAAATACACACCTTCGAGTATTTAAAGATATCATTCATGATTTAAAATGTTCCCATCAAGCGAAGAAAAATACGTATTTTTAGATATATGCTTATTTTCTACAGAGCTGATGTTAAACAAAATGCAAGAAACTGCCTAACTGAAACTGCCATGTTCAGTACAAGCGTGTCCAGTTTCGCTACTTGTGAAACCGAAAATAATGTGACTTTTTTTGTAGTGAAATGTAGAAACTTTGCAGAAAGGGTTGCAGAAACCAAGCCCATGACTCACCGTAATGGGTTTAAAGAAAACTTGAATTGAGATATTTTAATTAAGCACATTTAACGTTATTGTGACCTAGTTTCCTTTACACGACAGTGGGAAATCATCCACTATTATTATCTTTAGTAAGGGATGCGTCTGAAGTTAGAAATGCTTACCCTGGGTGCTTTTCTTTTGTATTTATTGCTGTAGTCAAATCTCTCTTTTATTTCATCCAGCAACTGTTCCAATCGAGTTTTCTCCTCTTTTCCGGTGTAATCCTGACTCAACAGAACATAGGCTCTCCAGTTGGCCGAATCGAAACCCCAGTGGCAGGTTCTGTTTTCTAATGATTTGTGCGAGTGCACTACAAATTTGTGAGGAGGATACATCAGCCTGCAGTCCATACACTGGATGCACGCAGCATGAGGGTTGCCGTACAACTCAGGCACAAAGAGTCCCTTGCACTTCCCAAAACACTCGTGGTACACTTTGAAGCTTTTTTCCGTGATCTCTAACTCAATGGTGCTGGAAAATTCTTTTTTGCAATGGGGAGGGTAGGTTCCTCCGTAGAGTAAAGCATTGCAAAGCCTCTCTGCGTCTGTCTTGGTGATCAAGCCACAGGATGGAGCCGAGAAAGGCAAAATCCCCATGACTTTCAGGATCTCCAGCTGGTCTGCCGTGCATCTAGAGCAGTAAATATGCAATTCATCACATACCGAATTGATCTGCTGGAGAGAAAAATCTCTAAGGACGGAGTTTAGAATCTGAGGCAAGCAAAGCCTCTTTTCCCCACCAACTACGAAACAAGAAATGGTCTCCCCCTCCAGAATGGTCTCGCATCTCTCCGTTGATCGGTCCGAAGGGATAAAGAGGGGCCCCGGCATTACAGGAGGGGGTTGTATGGGTAGATGTATAATCTGATCCGTTTCTTTCCCAGTTTCCTTTTTGTACATCATCTCCTGAGCCCATCGGGCAGAAAAAGCCGCCGGTCCACCGAGCGAACTCATACTGCTGAGATGAAACTGCTTTAAGGTTTGCTGGAGCCCTGGATGAGGCTGAAAACTAGATCTTGGTAGAGTCTCCATGATTCCGGACCCCCAAAAGCAGACCCGTTTTGTAAAAAAAATCAGATAAACCCTTCTTTAAAAAGCCGCGGCGTCCAAGTTTGCCCCACCAGCGCAGACGGAATTAAAGTAGCTCATGAAATCCAGTCTCTCAGGCGTGCTGTGTTTCTGCAGTACTCTTGCCTTCAAACATACCCACAACCGTGCTCTTTCAAAAAGATTTCTTCAAACAGACGGTCAGTAAACAAGTCCTCCCGAAATCCAGTCCCCAATTTTGTTTCAGAGTCTGCACTTTGTTTCCTTTTTCCTCTGCGCTCCACAATCTGCAAGCGTGAAGACCCAGCACATCCACACAATACGACCTTGCAGCTCAGACTGCCTTCTCCCCTCTGTTTGTCGGCGTCTAGGTCAGGCATTGAATCTCAGCCAAGAATGCGTCTGACTCCCCCAGGGCTCTTCCAGGAACCAGCACACTGCCCACCGATTCCAACAGCAGCCTACAAACATGCAATAACTGGTTTCACAGATCATTCGCGGTGAAATCTACAAAGCAGAGGGAGGAGTTTTTTTTCCCCAAAGTTCATTCGATATCATTTATTCTCAAAATTAGTCATCAGTAGTTTTTTTACACAACACGCTATTGTGTGTTTTGTAGATCATCAGTCTGCCACAACACAACGTGAGCGGGAGATATTTTTGTTTAAGCAATTCGAACAATGGTGATGTGATCAAGCAAAGTTGTTTTCATGGATAATCAACAACTTAAATATATATATATTTAGGTATGAAATAAATCCCATTTATTCCACATATGTGTGTTCGACTGCCTCAACGCACTTTCAGCAAATAAATGTCAGAATGATATAAACTGAATAAAGTCGCCCATCCCATACTAATAAAGGTAATATATTTTGTAGATATTTTGTCCAAAATTTCAGAATGATTTAAGATGTTTGCTGGAAATCCATGGAACATTGTGACTTCTAAACTCGCAATAAGCACCCCTCCTGCCATTCCAACCAGACTCTACATCATATTTACACCATTCAGATATGTTATTTTGTATGTCATAAAACCCATTTCTAATATCACATAGAAGTCCAGGCCAATTCCTCCATCACAAAATGCCATGGTCAAAATGCTTATCAGTTCCTGCAAATCTTTTATTGGGCTTTGGTGAATGTAGCATAGTGGATAGTACATCAAGAATATGTAATTTCAATCTGCACTCTCTTCTCAGCTCATCCCATTCATGTAACATAATCCTTGGGGTGGAAGATTGCAACCTTCACGTGGTCCGCCCTGTTTCGACTAATGCAATCAACTCGACGTGCACAAACGGAAGATCAAATAGAACAAGTTGTCCAACAACTTTAGGCTGTGCACGCCACACGAAAGAAGAAGAACATAATCCTTCATGATCCATGGTTTGGGAGGGAAACATCAGTCAAACCTCTCCACTCTTTAATTATTTTTAAATCATCTGGCTGTTTAGCATTATCAGAAGTCATTAAACCTCACAGGGAAAGTAACAGAATGGACTTTATTTTTACTCAATCTTTACCAAGTCCATGCGATTTAAAGTGGTATGTCAAGTATATGACGTATGAAGCACCTGAATAGCTTTCCAGAAATAGTAGGAAACCTAAAACCCAATGAAGGCAAGGAACTGAAGGAAAATGTAGCCCTTCGACCCAACTCATATGTGCCAACCAAGATGCCCTATCTAAGTTAGTCCCATTTGCCTGCGTTTGGCTCAATGGAACACCAGGGACTAACTTTACTGAACGTTTTTCCTTCCAATATTTAATATGTAAAAGAATATGTATGTGTTTATGATTGTGTTTATAGTTTGTTTGGTTGTTTGTTTGTTTGTCTTTTTGCACAAAGTCCGCGAGCATTGCCACTTTTCATTTCACTGCACATCTCGTATGTGTATGTGACGAATAAACTTGACTTGACTTGACTTGACTTGACTTGACTTGACCACTCACTCATGTTAACTTCATCCAATCCGGTTGATATTTTCCAACTGTCTTGTTATCTCATTCGTAATAATAGTTTCTCGCAATTTCCCAAAGTAAAATTGTTTTTTCCGTTTCCCATATTTGTTCTTTTTGGGCTTCTTGGCAACATTCTCAAACAGTATCAGTTTGTCTTCAAGGCCAGTATAACTATATTTTATGAAGCAACTTCACTTTTCAGCTGTTAGAAAAATATTTCACCCCGTCAATCTAACTACATTTGAATCATGAACGCCAAGTCAAAAGACCAGTGTCCAAACTACTGTGTCACTAAGTCTCTGCGAACAATAGTTTCAACTGGTATCAGCACTGATATCTTCTTGAGGACACAGTATATAATCGAATTGATATGGATCCCAAAGTGATCTATCAGAGTATTATGAAAACGCACCACATAGCTTGCTGCATTTAGATTGCTTAATTGTTCCTTCCTCACCCTGAAGTGTAAACAGTCTGTCTTGAATTGGTGTGATTAACACATTGTTATTTTTTTACTTTATACATTTCACAGGTCTATCGAGTAAAGATTTTTTGTTGAACATCTGGGATGTAACAACAATAAAAGAAGGAAAGAAAGCATTTGCAAGTGGAATTCAGTCTGGAGAAGTGTGAAGTAACGCATTTCAGGAGGAAAAACAGCGCAAGAGAACACCCGATAAATGGGAGTCTTCTGTGAGGTGTTAAACAGAGCGACCTTGCAGTGTAGGTCCACAGATCCTCAAAAGGTGGTAGGACAGTTGTCATGGAAAAGCATTTTTGGGAGGCTTTCCTTTATTAACCATGACATAATATTAGAGGTTATGCTCCTAGATGAAGGGGAGTTGTTATGGCTGGTACAGTGTACTGAGGAGAAAGTGACTGAAGATATGTTTCGGATGCAACTGTGCAAGAGAATATGTATGTGTTTATGTAAGACCTTTTTTTTCAAAAATATGCTTTGTTCACATAATATGCAGTTATGCTTCAGGGTATGCATTATCTTCACTCATGGAACCAATCAGGTCCTTGCATTTCACTTATAATATTTTCATTATGTCAACATGTCATTAATGTTTCTTCCTCAAATGTTCCATCAATTAAATATTTGACCAGTAATTAATTTGACCCTTGTTTATGTGAGCACCAAATATAACACTTGTTAAGCCAGGGTTTGAATACTGCGTAGAGGTCTGATCACCACTTTACAGGAAATATGTAATTGCATCGGAGAGGGTGTAGCGATTAATGAGGATGTTGTCAGAATTAGAAAAATTGACCCATGAAAAGATTGGATAAGCTAGAGTTGTTTTCAATTCGTAACACACCTGATATTCACCCTAGTCTTTCAATAAATCACTGGGAGGTAATTAGGATTGGGAGCTCAGTCTATCTACATCCCTGAAGAAGGGTCTCGACCCAAAACATCATCCATTCCTTCTCTCCAGAGATGCTGCCGCTGAGTTACTCCAGCTTTTTGTGTCTATCTTCGGTTTAAAACAGTAGTTTCTTCTTACACATCTACTTCCCTGATTTTGGAATGCTGTCATGAGCTAGATCAGTAAAGCATTAATCCATCAGGAACCCTTTGATAACCTAACTGTATGCTATTTTAAAAATCAATTTTGCTAAAGAAAACCTGTTTTCATTTAAATGATCGCTGTCTTTGATATTAATTTGATATTGGTTTATTCTGGTCAAATGTACCAAGATGCAGCACAAAAAAAATTGTTTTGCAGCTATCCAGGCAAATCATACCATACATGAGTACATCAGGTAGAGCAAAGGAAAAAAATAAACAGAGTGGAGAACATTGTGTCACATCTACAGAGATATGAGAGAGGTAGCATATGAGAGATGCATTCAGGAGTCTGATAGCAGTGGGAAAGAAGCTACTCTTGAATCTGGTGGTATGTGTGTTTGAGCTTTTGTATTCCTCTTCCCAGCAGGAGAGGGGAAAAGGGAGAATTAGTAGTGTGTGAGTGACCTTGATTATGTTGGTTGCTTTTCGGAGGCAGCGTGATGTATGGAATGATTTAATGGAAAGGGGTGGGGGGGGGGGGGGGGGGGGGGTGGAGGAGGCTGATTTACATGATGGGCTAGGCTATATTTAATTTGTTGCAGTCTTGGCAGAACAGTTGTCAAACCAAGCTGTCAAGCATCTTCATAGGAAGCTTTCTATGGTGTGTATCCGTAGAAATTGCTACCGCAAGTAAGAATTTCATTGTTCTATCTGGGACATATATTGCAATCAAACACTCTAGACTCTTGAAATTGGTATGTCATTGGTGGCAGGTCAAATTTCTTTCGGCTTCTGAGGAAGAAGAGGCATGGTACGTTTTCTTAACCACAGTGTCAATGTGAGTGGACCAGGACAAATTATTGGTGATGTTAGCACCAAAGGACTTGAAGCTCTCGACCATCTCCACTTTGGCACCATGGATACAGACTGATGCTTCCTGAAGTGAATGTCTAGCTCCTTCACTTTGATGTCTTATGTGTTTTCCTGTACTCGCTCTCATCATTGTTTGAGAACTGGCTCATTCATCACAGTAGTATCATCTGAAAATAGAGTTAGAGCAGAATTTGACTGTACAGTCGTGAGCGTATTGGTATGCAGTTGAAAAAGTAGCCTTGTGGGATACTGGTGTCGAGCATTATGTGGAGGATAATTTGTCACCTATGCTTACTGATTGCGGTCTAAGTGTCAGCATGTTATGCATCCAGTTGCAGTGTGGTTTGCTGACTCCTAGGTCCAGATGCATGGAGATGAATTTGATTGTAATGATGGTCTTCACGGTAGAGCTATGGTCAATAAATAGGAGCCTGGCATCAGTGTACACGTTATGCAGATGTTGATGTTCCAGGGTTGAGTGGGAGATGTCATCTGCCATGGACCAGGTGCAGTGGATCAAGGTGGTCCTGGATGCTGAGTCAATGGATGCCATGTCTAGGCTCTTGAGGCACTTTGTAATGGTGGATGTCACTAAGGCATACTACCTTGTCTTACTTATGTCATTGAGGTGATAATGGTTTTCTTAAAACAGGTGGGAACCTCAGATTGGAGTAGGGACTGGTTAAAGAACTCTGTCAATACTCCTGCAGGGACTCCATTCTGGCCAGTTGCCTTCCACTGCAATGGTGACCGTGGGTACAGGTACACCCACGGCTGTTGGGATGAGTGTTGTCATTCCGCCGATCTTCTGTTCAAAACGAGCATAGAACACATTGAGTTTGTCAAGGAGGAATGTGCGTTGCTAGCAATTCTGCATGACTTCACTTTGTAACCCCTCATAGCATATGCAAACCTAGCCACTATTGTCGGTATCTAAGTGGATTATATTTATATCCAATTGAGTCCATGTATATTGCAATCAAGGTGAGTGCCAGAATAATCTTCATGATAACATTTGCAAAGAAAGGAATCTGAAACCTGAAGCCAATCATAGTATATGTCATAGTATGTGTATTGTTGCTTAGCAACTTGAGGAAACTCATTGGTTGTTTCTGCTAATTGTTCCCATTTCAGTTTAATTGGTAGGAGGTGGGAGAAATATAAAAGTTTTGAAATCATTGAACAAAGGAGGGAGTTCACATTAAAAAAATATATATATGTGAAAATCCTGCTGTCTTTTGACATTCATTTTCCAACAGTACATACCATGAACTCTAGCTGCACATATTCTGAGATCACGACGCCACAAAGAGGAGACACATCAAAAGATTATAACAAGTGCAGGCATAATGACAATAATAATAGTATCCATAAATTGCTTGAACATCATTTTGTAAGTTTTTCATTTAACTTAGTCTTCTAGTTATAAACCTATTACTCACGTCCACAACGTGGAATCAGTGTGTGTGCATATTAACAAATTTTTATTTCATTTTATTAAATAATTTGTATGTAACTTTTTATGTTACATATAAATGTAGCTGATCATGTTAATTGGATATATTATTACCTTGATTAAAATGCATTACATAATTTTGTCAATCTGAATTTTATATACCAACACACCTTTTCACAATTAGCTTTAAATGTAAATTACCCTCCTTACTCTCATGAATACATTAGCATGTGAACAATGGTGACCCTCTGAGATAAAGCAACATTCAATGTCTATGTATGACTTCATTAATGTTTAAACAGGTGTTGGATTCAGCCGAGCTTGCATACGAATCCAACATCCTTTATAAAGAGGTTGAAATTCTGCTCCTGTCTACCAGCACCAAACAAAGGGAGTAGAAAACCAAGATCGATGTCAGTGTGCCTGATTTGTATTTTATGTTTTCTTGCACTGCACAAGGACATATATTGCTTGCATTATTGCATGACCTATATTTCATTAAAGTCTTTCGTTAAAATTAAAGGCTGTGGGGGAGTTGTGTCTACCATAGCATTGGGAACACGGGTGTGGATCCACCTATGCCTGTTGGTCTTGGATTCACCTGGATTCAAAATTGCTAGTCCTATCATCATCACAATCTTGGTGTCAACCACCAATTGCACTGTGACAAACTTAGGTGCACGGCTGTGAAATCCAATGGTGTGGGCAGCTAGCAGCAACTGAAAAAAGTTAGTACTGATTAAACTTGCATCATTGCCACTTAAAGTGGAAATCCAAATTCCCTGTGACCACATGTGGAAGTCATTCCATGAACGTTGTGAGCTGGATGGATGCCACGGAGGAGCACAGATTAGAGCATGTTTCTGAATTTTAAGCCTTGGCCCTGAATATCTAGGTTGATAAGACAGAGGAAAAGATTCTTGTGCAAGATTCATTGATTCATTGCAGGCCACAGCACAACAGCTGTGGTTAGAGGTATGGGGCTCTGAGGGGATGGGGATATTGTGTGGGAGTAGTGGGGAGGAGGAGATCATAATCAAGTTTTAAAGCAGCAGTGAAACCTTAATAACATGAAGGCATAGACACAACTTCAGGCTTGGTCAAGATCAACAAAAGCATGATTAAATCCCACATACTAGCCACCATGTAGCTTGAAACTCTGTTCTCTCTGCCTGAAGGTTTTACCCAAATAGATGAAAATGAACTCATCTATCCTTTTGTTGGGCACTGCCATAATCTTCCTTACGCAGCAATACACTGCAAACTTGAAGAATGACTTGGCTCAGCACCAGTTTGGAAAGAGCCATAGGCATGAAAATTCAGAATCAGCATTACCTTGACTGTCACTGGCAAGGCAAATTCGGGACCTGTTGAGTAACTGCAGGTGTGTTACAATATGTGGCTGTTTTCCAAAAAGCTTAATTTGGACAAATGAAGTTAGCAGTAGTATCACTCCTCTGTCAAGTTAGGACAGGAGAAGTGGATTTCGAATATTCACTATGGATAAGGCCTGATCCAATTAATTGTTTACCTGCTGCAGCTTCACACAAACATTGACACAAGACAATTAATAAATGTACAGAAATCAATAATACAATAAATCAAAAATACAATACATTATCAGTAATTCTAGGTAACCAGGCCATAATAGTGCAAACCAAAGTATAGAGTGCCATCTAAACAAAGTTTATCGTAGCTCAATGCAGAGGTAGGGTTTTGCTTACAGTTGTGCAGGGGCACAATGGTTGCTGAGAAGAATCTGTTCTTGAACCTGGTGGTTATGGTTTCCAATCTCCTTTACCTTCATTCTGAAGGTAGTAGAAGAAGAGAGTGCAGATGGAATGATGTGGATCTTTGATGATATTAGCTGTCTTACTGAGGCAGCCCTTCCTGTAGATCCCTATGATGATGAGGAGGTCAATGCCCAAGGGACTGAGCAATATTCTCTACTTTCAGCAGCCTCCTTCATTCTTGTGCCTTCGTCCGAGTTACTGAACCAGTATGCAACAAGTCAGTATGTTCTCCATCGTACTGCTGCAGAAGTTCGATAGATATTCGGCCACATGCCGAATATCCTCATATGTCTGAGGAAGTAGAGGCATTGATGAACTTTTTTTGTGATTACATCGATGAGCAAAGTGCATCAAAGAAACAATGCGCTAACACAAAGTGAACCAATGCTTTCATCATATTTTCATGGAATAAATTAATATTACTGATATTAAATCAACATTACACAAGAAATAAGTTGATGAATGATACATCTGATGTGTTTGGGCAATGCACTGAAGTGAAGGCCAATCAACAGCCATAACATCAAGGAAACGGACACTTAGGAGGTCAATTTTGCAGCCTTCTTAACAAGCATGCACAATCACTAACACAAAGCAAGCAGATCCATCAGCACCTGTGAACAATTAAAGATTTGCTGGGATATCACAAATCTACAATCAAGACACTTTTTTTTCCCACTTTCACTTTTCCAAATTTTCTCAAATATTTCTTTTGAAACAGTGACTCCTGCTGGGATATAAAAGCATTCCGTGGTGTTTTGCCAAAGTTGGTATAATACTGTATATTTTTTATAGCAACAGTGATTGTAAGTAGTATAAGCATGTGTCTAGCTTCTCTTTACACTTGTATACATTAAATAATCGTTGGATAGCAATTAGGAACATGAACCCTGGTTCATTTTATTTATGATTCATTGCCCACAAACATTGAATGAATTGTATGTTTCTCCAGTGTTACCCAAACTAAGATCAGTTAACATGACACTCATTTTTTATTATGTCATATATGTAAGCAAAATAGTGAAATATTTTAAATCAACACACAATATGCAGAAGTTCAACTATTTGTACCAGTATACTGGGAAAATGTGCTGCAGTTCTATAAGTACATTTGTGCTCCAATTTAAAAATAAATATTCTGTAAGTAACAATTTACTTAGTAATGACTAATAATTAATGTTAACCCACATGAAATAAATTCATGCATTTGGAAAACTGAATTCATAAATTTTACTTTTCACTGAATTTCAGTTGAATTTGGTAATCCAATGATCAAAATTCACGGTATATTTAGTTATGTGGATCCACTACAGATTTCTTGTTTTTGAGTCCTATATTTTCCATTGCAAGAGACCAAAGAGAACCGTCAGTTAGCCAGTCATGGAAGATGAGAATGGTGCACGCATCTCACCTTTATGATATGGTGCATCTGTTATTAGCATCTGTTTAATTTCTACTTCAGCCTCTCCACATTCAGGAAAGTGTAACCGCCACTTGACATTTTCACTAGCGGTTCTATTATAAATTTGTACATGCTAAAAACTGAAATAAGCAGTAATCACTAAGATAAAACACACCTGGCAGGTCATGCAGCATCCATGGAGAAGGAAATAAAGTTAACGGCAGCCCAATGACTGACAGAAGAAAATCATGATAAATCTGAGATAAAAACAGAAATTGTTGGAACTATTTTCGCAGGAGAGAGAAGCAGAGTTAATATTTCAGGACAGTGATCCATCCTCAGAACTGGAAAAGAAGAGACAGGAGAAGATGAAGTTAAAAATTAAATCTTAGAATGTGACATCATCCCAAGTACCCTGTCATCCTCTCAGGGATGTTTTGAAGCACTCTCCTGATCATTATTCCTCCCATTAATGTGTTCTACCCATTGAGGTGTTTCCTAACTCCACTTGAGCCCCAAATCTCTCTCTCTCAACATTCAAATCCTCTTGGGCTTCTTTACCTTTTCAGAAATTTGAAATATTCCGAATGCCAAGCCAAAATATCTGATTTCTCCATGCTAATGGCTTGATGAGAAATGGAAATAATGAGTTCTTGATTTGCTCAGTAAGGCATATACATCCCCAGGGTTACTGGGTTCATAGGATGCATTCAGCTATTTCCCCCACTCCCCACCCCACCTTCATTGCAAATGTTGGAGCCAACGTTTCAAATTAATGTTCCTTCACCAGAACACATGGATGTTATTTAAGAACAGCTTTTTAAGTATTTATCTTGAATATATTTTTGGAACACTAACTCTGCTCCACAGTTTACAGATGATGCCTATCCTATTGTGCATATCTACATTTCCAGCTAGAACAGGGACAGATGTTATGTTTTTATTGTCATATGCTGTATGTAAGCAAAATAGTCAAAGATTTTAAATCAACACACAATATGCAGAAGTTCAACCATTGGCACCAGTATACTTAGGAAACGTGATGCAATTCTATAAGTACATTTGTGCTTTAATTTAAAAATAAATATTCTATGTAGCAATTTACTCAGTTGTGACTAATAATTAATGTTAACACACCTACAAGTAAATGTACGCATTTGGAAAATTGAACATAAAGTTTACTTTTCACTGAACTAGTGCAAGAGGACAACAATCAGAGTTGCCAGTTGCATTTCTTCAGAATCTGCTCTGAACCACCATAATTTTACTGTCTGTTGATAATTCTGATGTGTCCCTGATTCTGATGCCAAGTGCTACGTATGGAAACAGTTCCAATTCATTGTGGTGATATCTTTGATCACGATAATGCTTCAAAAATGCATATTTTTAAGAACAAGATACAGCAGACACCGGAAATCTGAAATAACAGAAAATAGCAAGTCAAATTGTATCAATGGTGAGTGAAACATTGTTAGTGTTTCAGACTCAGAGATGGCATTTCTCAGTTGTAATGAAAGACTGCAACCTGAGACATTATGCTTTTCTTTCGCCAATGCCACCTGACTTGCTGATCATCTGCAACATTTTCAATTTTAGACAATAGACAATAGGTGCAGGAGTAGGCCATTCGGCCCTTTGAGCCAGCAACGCCATTCAATGTGATTATGGCTGATCATCCACATTCAGTACCCCGTTCCTGCCTTCTCACCATATCCCCTGACTCTGCTATCTTTAAGAGCTCTATCTAACTCTCTCTTGAAAGCATCCAGAGAATTGGCCTCCACTGCCTTCTGAGGCAGAGAATTCCACAGATTCACCTCTCTGGGTGAAAAGGTTTTTCCTCATCTCCGTTCTAAATGGCCTACCCCTTATTCTTAAACTGTGGCCCCTGGTTCTGGACTCCCCCAACATCGGGAACATGTTTCCTGCCTCTAGCGTGTCCAATCCCTTAATAATCTTATGTTTCAATAAGATCCCTTCTCATCCTAAATGTGGGGTGAGGGGAGGGGGAGCTCTCCTAAAGTCCACAATCAATTCCACTGTCTTAAGAGCATTAAGAGCAATATCATTGCTACCTTCTGGCCGACATTGCCGACTGGTCCATTCCAGACTGCAGGAGTACATGCTGAGGGACTCATTGGTGTTTGGTGCAGCCAACGCCAAGGCTCTGTGTAGTAGGACCATAGCCTAGCGCAGGGGTGGGGACCCTGCGGCCTTCTAGGCCATTAAGTGCGGCCTTTTGAATGAATCCAAATTTTGTAGAACAAATCCTTTTATTTTTATTAATATGTTTTTGTTTGTCTTTTATTATTTTTATTTTAATCTTAAAAAGAACATATTTAAAATACCAACAAAATAATCCTCCCCGACTGTCGGCCACAATTAAAACATTAGTAAGTCATGAGGGCTATTTTATTGCCACGAAGAGTTACTCGCTTTGGGCACTCTTACAGGTAGAACACGAGGAATAGATTTCTTCAACAACTTTCAAGATAAATGTTGTGAAGTGTATCTAATTGAAGTTTCTTGGATGTGGCCTTATTAAATTACAGCTAACGTAATGCGGCATTCCAACATGAAAAGGTTCCCCACCCCTGGTCTAGCGTCTCTTCACTGCTTGGCATTGAGGGGCAGAGTCTGGTGGGAAGGCCCATCAAACAAGGGAAGGGATATCATTCCAGGGGTGCCTCATGAGTGGTAAGGGTATTTTGGTTTGCTTAAAGATAGGCGCAAACTCAACTGAGTATGACACTAATAAATGTGTAGCAGCTGAGAATGTCTGAAGAGGTTTTGCACAGATTTTGGTTTATATTTTTTATTTTGAATAAAGTTTAATTTTAGAAATAGGAAAACATCGCTATCAATTCTCAATGATCCTCCTCCCACTCACGTCCACCGATTTACAGTGGCCCATAAAGCGATCAACCTCTTTAATATGCCCGCAGAAATCACACAGTAACAGGGAGTATGTGTAAATTCTATTCAGCCAACACCTAAGGACAGAATTGAACCCGGGGGGAGGATCTGTGTATCATTATCCCACCAACAATCATAAATGCAGACACTAAAACTGGTAGTTTATTAACTATTAAAACCTCCATAAGGTGATTGCTTACAGAAATGTTTTTCTTTAAAAACATAAACGTTGTATTCTTTTATTTCCTCTTTTTTTTTGCCAATTTTATCCCTTCTCTTCTGGGTTGCAGGTCTATAGGAATCCATCCATGCCTTATCCAGGTATGAACGTAGGCAGTATGCATTGGGAAACGTTAATGCGGGACGGCACACAGCCAAAAATCAATGATTCATTCACTCAATGTCCATATCTGCACATTTCCAACACAATTCACTAAATGGACACCATGAGCAGAACACTGGCTGACATTTATTTTTCATCCTAATCTCCTCAGCTGAGAGACACTAATCAGCCCATGCTGGAGAATTGAACCTGGGACCTTCCTGTTGGTGATTATTATCATTTGACTGATGGATTCTATCAATGACTCTGTCAGTGATTATTCTGGCATACATATATTGACTCCGTGTCTAGGAGCATCTTGACATTTTAAATTCTTACCCTTCTTTTCAAAATCCTCCAACACCAAGAAGAATGTAATTGTTCCATTCCCAGTGCATATGCCAATTAAACACTCTTAACTTGATTCAACTCAACTCTCCTTGTCCATTACTTCCTCCATCCCTTCAAGGATTTTGCTCTATTCCAATTCTGGCCTTTTATTCCATCCTGTTTGTAATCACTCCATAACTTAAGACAGTGGCCTTAGCTGGCTTACTTTTGCTTTTGAATTCCCTGTCTACATCTTTCTACCTCTTCTTTCTGCTCTCTTGAGATGCTATTTTAAACTGTGTTCCTAGCCATGATGTAGATCAGTATTGGATTGTTCGATTTCAAAGATAATAAGTGCTTAGGAATATCATGAGTGCAAGAAAAATTGTCTCAGTGTGCAATTTTCTATATATTGTTGTGAGGAAGGCTACCAAAGTATACAGCAGGATATAAATTCTGCAGTATGAAATGGACAGAGAAATGGCAGATGGAGTTTAATCCAAGCACATGTGGGGTGTTGCACTTTGAGAGGCCAAATGTAAGGGGAAAACATACAATATTTTATTTGTAAGTGTCTCCTGTATATTGTGTTTTTATCCTTTTGCGAACAAAACACCAAGAAAAATTCCTTGTATGTATACATACTCGACTAATAACATTTTATTCCATTCAATTTGTTCAATTCAATTAATGGGATGGCCTTTAACAGTATTGATGTACAGAGGTATCTTGGGATCCGTCCATAACTGCCTGAAAGTGGCAACACAAGTAGATAGAGTAGTGAAGATGGCATAAGTGCTTCATAGTTTGGGGCATTGAGTATGAGAGTCAGTAAGTCATGATGCAGTTTTATTGGTCTTTGATTAGGCTGCCTTTTGAGTAATGAGTGCAGTTCTGCTTGCCCCATTATAGGAAGGATGTGGAGGCTTTGGAAAGTGTGCAGAGGAAGCTTACCAGAATGATGCCTGGATTACTGGGTATTAGCTACAGGGAGAGGTTGAACAGACTTGGGTTGTTCTCTCTGGAACGCGGGAGGCTGCGGGGAGAAGCGATAGACGTATACAAAATTATGAGAAATATATATAGGATATAGTCAGAACGTTTTTCCCCAGGATGGAAAAATCGAATACTAGAGCGCAAAAATTCAAGGTAAGAGGGGTAAAGTTTGCAGAAGATGTATGGGACAAGCTTTTGTTATACAGATGGTGGTAAGTGCCTGGAACACACTGCCAGGGGAGGCAGATACAACAATGGCATTCAAGAGACTTTTGGATAGCCATATGGATATCTATGGAATAGTGGGATTTGGACTATGTGCAGGGAGATAAGAGTTGGTCTTGGCATCATATTTGGCACAGACATTGTGGGCCGAAGGGCCTGATGCTTTTGCTATAGTGTTCTCTGTTTTAAATCTTTCCCCTCTCACCTAAAGCCTATGTTCTCTGGTTCTTGATTCACCTACCCTGGGTAGAAGGCTCTGGGCATTCACCCTATCAATTCCCGCCATGATTTTCTACACCTCTTCAAAATCAACTCTTAGTCTCCTGCACTCAAAGGATTAAAGTACTATCTTGCACAAGCTCTCCCTGCAGTGCAGGCCCTCGAGTCGTTGCAACATCCTCTTAAATTTTCTCTGCACTCTTTCCAGTTCAATGACATCCTTCCTATAGCAGGGTGACCAAAGCTGAACACATCACTCCAAATGGGGCATCACCAATGTATTGTACAACTGTGTCCTCTGTGTTCTCTAGTTCCCTCCCACATTATGAAGATTTGCTGGTTGGTAGATGGCTGCTGTAGATTGCTCTAGTGTTCAGGTGAGTTGTAGAATCAAGGGGAAGTTGAAGGGAATGTAGAGAGAATAGAATGATGAAACAAGGAACTGTAGAACTGAAAGACACAAAGTGCTGTAGTAACTCAGCAGGTCTGTCAGCATCTCTGGGAAACATGCATAGATTATGTTTCTGGTTGGGACTCATCTTCAGACTGATTGGCGAGGGGGGAGTTGGAAGAGAGGAGAGGTGGGCCAAAGCCTGGCAGGTAATAGTTGGATACAGGTTGCCATCCTCAAGGGAGATGTTGGGTATGCTTTTACAGCCCTATTATCTGGGCACTTGTGCAATACAACCTGTAAACACATTCCATCTTGGGTCCCCGGGTGAAACGGAAAATAGCTCAGGTGACTACGTAGCAAAGGAGCAGCGAATGGGTCACACCTGCACCAAGTACAGCAATACTGAAAACCAGACTCTTGCTTCATGAGAGTGCACCACTTCACAGTTCCCAGTTTTTATTTAACCCAGCCTATCTTCTTCGGTTGCTCCGAACCAGATCCTCAGACCTTTAGGTAGTCAGACCTGACGGTGAAGGGGACAGTGGACCAATTGGGCCGATTGCCAAAAAGCATAGCCTCATTTTCCTGAGGTCGACTCTTGCCCTTATACCAATTCAAACTGATGAATGTACGGACTGACCTTGGATGCAGCCAGAAAACTGCGATGCCATCTATCTACAGGCAGGTTTTGATCTGAGTTTCTCCACTGCTTGGTATTGTCATCCCTATATTTCATTTTAAATAAGGAGATGCTAAACACCTACTCCTCATGGTCACGGTAGACTATTAGCAGCTTCATAATGGAAGCTTCCATTTCTTGGTCAGAAAGAAGACACTGGCACCTTGGAAGATTTGTCTTCCTTAAAATAAGCAACATGGTACAGTTCTAATGAACACCCCAACCTTGTCAAACACTAATAAATCTGTAAATAATTGAGTACTTGTTCACATCACATGTGCTGCAGGTACTTCCTGCTTTTCCCATGCATGCACTAGCTTGATGGATGCGTCCGTTTTGACTGAATGGCCTGTTTCCACACTGAATCTCTAAAGATGAAAGACAGAGCTGATGTCAAATTGACGCGCAAGAGAACTGATGTCACCAACTATCAAATGTTTATTCTTCTGTCATTCAGGCACAATACCCATGGAACCCGGCTGTTCCACCCAATTGGTATCCTAAGGAATGTCTCAACAGTGCAATCTGGATTTGCAAATTAAATCACGAGGAAACCTGGCACCCTACACGCTGAAAGAAACTGCGCTATGTAACCCAGTTTCCAGGCCAACATATCTTAATCCTCAGTTTAGAGATGCAAAGAATGAATGTACACACCTTGCAAAAAGCTTTGTAGGAGTATTAATTTTCCTCTTTAACCAGCAGTCCCTTTTTTTACTTTCTGACTCATTACACTGGAAAAACTCTTATTTTACTCCCACAGTTGAGGTGTGATGTGGTAAAAGTGATATCAACGTCACAGAACACTTTACATAACCACCTATTCACCCACATCATTTTAAATAATAAATTACATAAAATGTTATGAAATATGTCAAGGAACAATATTTGATGTCTAATTAAGAGAAACAATGGATTTAAACAGCAAGATGTATTTCCAACCCTGCCTCAGTTCATGTGCTGCTGTAACCCTTCACTCTGCCATTGTTATTTCTGTACATTGCATATTCCAATGCATTCCTTACTGGCCTTTCTCAGTCAACCTTCTGTAAGTATGACACCATCTAAAACTCTCTGTGTTGCATTAAATCCTGTTAACCAGTTATCCACTTGCTTGGTGACATTGTTATTTCAGATCAATAAATCTTTCTATTTTAATAGTGATCAGTATTTTCAAAGTCTTCCACGCCAAATTTAACTGCCTTCAAGAGTTACTAATAAGCACTTCCATAGACTTCTGCTTGGAGGTTGATTGGATTAACTGGATCAATGTTGTCTGTAAATGCAATTGCACAATGCTGTTACTTCACTCCAGAGCTGTAATTTAAAAAAAACAACTTCTTGAGGGAAATGTGAGTGCAAATACTTCTGGGTCATGTTGGGTCACTACAGAAATGTGATCAAATGTAGAAGTGAGTCATCTTGCCCCAGCTCAACTACAAACTGATGCACACTCCACTCCACTCCACTCCACATACAATGTTCCTTTTCTTCCAATGTGGCCATTACTGGGCATTCTCAGGGCATTTTCACAAACAGCTAATCAATGGCCTGTTTCCTTTATCATCGTTACTTTTTTGTATATCTTTCATTCATTGTTCTATATCTCTCACATCATCGTCTATATCTCTCGTTTTCCCTTTTCCGTGACTTTCAGCCTGAAGTAGGGTCTCGACCCGAAACGTCACCCATTTCTCCTCTCCAGAAATGCTGCCTGTCCCGCTGAGTAACTACAGCTTTTTGTGTCATTCTCAGGGCAACTTTGGTTTCCAGCTCTTTGCAAGGCTGAGACTCCCAACAACTAAATTCCCTTCACCCTCTGGACCTGACCCAGGGCTGTATGGATTTCCTCTAACCCAATGACCATCTTCCACCTCCTCTGATATTTTCTTTCATTGTGCCTTGACCATCTATCCGACATGTTCTACTCCACCCCCCAAAAGGTTGAACATTTTTAGAGTTCAATGCAGAGACCCAATGGGTGATCCATCTATGAGGCTGCCATTGAATTTTAGGCCTATGCTTTTTGGCTACACTCTTATAAAACTGAAATGCGCAGGAACAGGAAAGGATACATGCAGGAGGGTACAAGTTACCCATGTCTGCATAAATACTTCTTTTTATAGGAATTGTATGAGGATTTTTTTTTCTAAGTGATCAAATATAGAAGTGAGTCATGAAAGGTTCTGGGAAAGCTTAAAACCTCTAATTGAAGTAATAAACAACCACAAACAATCAAGTATTTATTTTAAAAAGTAAATGATGGCTTTTAGAAAATGTCAAGGAGTATGAGAGGTCAGTAGACTCAATGTCTCAGTAATTTATTCTCATGGGAAAAAGGAAAAACCATTGGAGCTTCAAAATGTCAGTCTGAAACGATTATCTGCTTTAACTGCGCTTTGGCTGTTTGCCGACCGATATTTCTTCACCTTAAAGTCAAAATGGGAAGTATGAAAGGGTAGAATAACCTGCATATCATGACGTATCTCCCTCAAACCTAGCAAAGCTTAACTATATGAAATGCTCAAGTCAAGTCAAGTCGAATTTATTGTCACATGAACAAGCGCAGTGAGGTACAGGTGCAATGCAAACCTTGCTTGCAGCAACAACACAGGCACATACACTCAGGCAACACACAAAAACATTAATTATATATAAATTAGACAAAAAATCTGGAAGGCAGAAAAAAAGACTGCAAAAAAAATTCAGTGCATAAGACATTGAGAAAAAAAAACTATGTAGTTCAATAGGTAATGTGTAGTGTTCAATTGCTGATGTAGAAACTGTTAGTTGTAAATTGAACCTGACATTCAATTCTCATGAATGCAAAACTCACCAGTACATGCTCGCTTACAGTGGCAGGGTGATACTTTCAAACCTTTTCTAAAGGGCCTGTCCCACTTTCACGGCTTAATTGGCTACATGAGGCTGCTCACCATCATGGGGCTGGCCGGCCTCGGAGCGTGGGGAGCGGTGGTGACTCGCTGCTGCGACTCGACTCCTGGGGCTCAGAGGCTCCAGCAACGCAGCCGCAGGTCCGGTGGACTGGGACATCGGGAGCTCGCGGGTCCGGGTGGAAAGATCGCTTCCCGGAGCTCCCGCAACGCGACTTGTCCAGCCCGTGTCGCGGGGTTGGAATGACCCGGAGCGGGGCCGACGTACTTCATGGCCGTGGGACATTACAGCGCCCGCCGGGGGCTCCAACATTGTGACTTTTAGATCGGGAGCGGGGCTGTAAATCGCCCGGCACGGCCTAAAATGGCCGTGGGACTTATCATCGCCCGCCTGGGGCTTGGACATCGGGAGAGAAATGGAGAACAGGGGAGAGAAAAGACTTTGCCTCCTATCACAGTGGGTTCACTGTGATGGATGTTTGTGTGAATTAAATTGTGTGTATGTTTGTAGGAAATTGTCTTTGTTTGTATGGCTGTGGAAACGGAATTTCGTTTGAGCCTCACTAAGGCTCAAATGACAATAAATTGTATTGTGTTGTATTGTATTGTAATTCAAAACCTCTGCTGAGTTTAAAGGACCTAAAAAAAAAATCAAGATCATGGTAATCTATGAACTCCTATGACCTTCCACGACTATGTTCACAAACTCCTACGGACTCCTACATGTATGTCTACGAATTCCCACAACTATTTTGACGCCCTCCTTACGAGTAGTTGCAATTTCTTTCATCCCGACTATTTTTTTACTCGTGGACATTTTTTATCCGGCTGGAGAAAACGTCCCGACTGATGCCACGAGTACCTACGGCTAGCATAACGAGCCGCTACAATATGTCTACGAACTCCCACGACCTCCTACGGACTCGTTACGAACATTCTGAGAGTTTGAATCAAGGGGACATCTCGGGAGAATTCGTGAATTACCTTGTGAAAACGGGACAGGCCCTTTACCTATCTTCACTCTTAAGGACGTAATTACATGCAGAACCACAGTTCAATCGCAAGTCAAACTCTTGGTCAAATGACCATTTTCACAAACTGGTTTGCGCCTTTGTCAAACTATTAATTATTCAAAATAAGAATAAATAATAATACTGTAATCTTATCTTACTTCGTGTAGAGTAACAATTCTAAATAATAATACTGTAATCTTTTCCAGGCATAGATATACCAACTAATTGCAATATTTTATTATGGTCCCATTGCAGAGTTATCAATGACCTCATGAGAAAGAGACTATTACAGGCTCATTGATTTTGGATAAGGACATCCATTTGAGGATTAAAATTAGTGTATAAATGAGGCTAAACATTTTCATGAATGGAAAACTATTAATCCCAGCAAGAAATGTAGTATTTTGCTATTAGGCCAATGAAGCTTTAAAACTATATTAATAGTATTTAACCACCAATTCCACTCTATTACCAATGATTCCATTCCTCTCTCTGACCAATCTTATACTATTGCCAGTTATGAGCTCTTCATATTCTCTTAAACATAAGGAATCACTAATTCCAGACAGCCCTCCTTGAGTGCTTTCTTAACTGCCCTCTGGTAACTTCAACTAATCCAAAACTATAGAAACAAGCAACCGCAGATGCTGGTTTACACAAATGGACACAAAGTGTTGGAGAAACTCAGTGGGCCAAGCAGTATCTCTGGTTTGGTCGCAATGCAAAACATCACCAATTCATGTTCTCCAAAGATGCTGCCTGACCCACTGAGTTACTCCAGCACTTTGTGTCCTTTCATCCAAAAATGTATTGTCTACTTCCTATCTCTCACCACATTCCGCATTCTCATTACCTCCTTTCCTGCTAGCCCACCCTGTACCCTGGTTCCCCTGTGTTAGAAATTTGAAATTCTGTGTTACTGTGTTAAATGCCCCTGGTGTTCTTGTTCCCTCCCATCTCCGTAACTTTGATACAGTGTTTTCACTTTGAAGGAAATTACCCATAATTCTGGAAATTCTGGTTGTCTTCGGGTAATTTTAGGGAAATTAAATAATTTCGGGAAATTTCCGCATCCGGCCTGCGAAGGCCCACGGGATGATTTGCGGAAAAAAAGTATATTTACTGCGCAGTTGGGGGAGGCCCGTCAGCCGAGTCACAATTGAAAATGGCGCTGGTGACGTGGTAGGGACGTAAAATTACGCATCTCCCCACGCCCGCGCAGTGGGCCCCTTATCCGTGTGTGTGCAGTTGGGGCGGCAGTCGCACATGCGCAGTTGGGAAAGGCTTAAATTTCGGGAAATACCATCAAATTCCAGAAAATTTGGGATTCTATATATTTTTTTTGTGGAAGCACTGCTATGATGAGATCCTCCACAACCAGACTGCCGAACCCCAAAATCATTCTTCAAATTGCCTTGGGGTCTTTATTTTCATCACATAATGTGCAAATCATTTTTTATTTTGCCTTGCTCTTACTGACACTTTTTTTTTCAGGTGGCTAACTGATTAGCTGCACATTTCATTATTAGTGGCAGCAATAAATACTTAATTTAAATTTCCTTTTGTTTTTCATCATGATTATCTTTCATTTACTTCATTAAAATCTTCTCAAGGAATGTAAGGTTAGTGCCTGGAAAATATTTTTTCTATGTTACACAACATCGATATTTTAATTTTATTAAATAATGATTGTAATAGAACTAATAGACAAGACCACAATCAATTCTAAATGTTTCATCATATCATTTTGAGCATCTGAATTTGATTATAACTTTAGTTATTTTTATTATGAGGGCAATTTACCTTTGCAGCCAACAATCAAGGATAGCACAGTGGTGCAGCGGTAGAGTTGCTGCCTTAAAGCGCCACAAACCCATGCTCGTTCTTGACAATGGGTGCTGTCTGTACGTTTTCCCTGTGACCGCATGAGTTTTCTCCGGGTGCTTAGATTTCCTAAAGACGTACAAGTTTGTAGATTAATTGGATTCTGCAAATTGTCCCTGGTGTGTGGGATAGAACTAGTGTACGGGTGATCGATGGTCGGCGCAGACTCGGTGGGCCGAAGGGCCTGTTTTAACTCTGTATCTCTAAACTAAATACAATACCTCAGAGTACAATTACTGTAATGGAAAAGTCAGCAAATAAACTTTATAGTGTAAAACTTAAATTAACATACTGGTGGTCATTGTTATAGAATAACCTTAAAATGGCATATTATCAACTAATCTAACCTGACCCAATTATAATTTTGTTGGTTTGCCGGTGTGTAATATGAGGAGAAGCACTGGCACTTAGATATTGAAAGGAGGACTGTATACTTTAACTAGTAGGTGTCAAAGTGACAACCCATCAGTGAAAAACAAAGTGAAAAGTCTAAGGTTGCAACAGGAAACCAAATCTGAAATCTCTTGAATGCCAGAGGTTTGATTCTATGTCAACCAAATTTAAAGGGCACTAAGGAGCTAGAGGTTGTGTAAATGTATACCCATAAGTCGTATCTATAATTATGAAGGTTTATATTGGAGATGGGTGTGCATGCAGATTAATTTCATTTAACATTTTAGCTTCCCTGGAAGTTTACAAAAGTTGAAATGATGCTTGCACAGAGACCAGCATCTACATGGTAGATGCATAGGCAGTTTACAGACAGGTTTGTTGAACAATTTCTCCATATAGTCACATATGTGATGGGACCAGTTATTAATTATGAAGGCACCAAGGGTGTATGTGTAACATGTATATGTGGCATTATTAGTTTTTCACATGAATATTCTCCCATACTCACCTGTAGGATATTGTTTTGATTACACAGACTGAAGTGATCTTTCCATTCAATACCTGATATGAATAATGGGCAGAATGATGATTTCCACTCCTTGAACACCATTTGTCTCCCGAACTGGGACTGTGTGGTTAGCAATGGATTGTCTGTTGCATTTATCCATTTTTTGCCATTATGTAAGTGAAAATATTACACTGGAAAAATAAATATTTTTCAGTAAACCTATGCTAAGTACAGATATGGGAACAATTTCGTAGATTTGCCAATAACCATGAATTAATCACCAAAGTAAATACTGTAGAGAGTTTATCAATTATATCCCTGAGCCTATTCCCAGGGAATATCCTACATTTGATCTGCAATGTGTGTGTTGAGTTAACTAATTATTGGCTGGGCTTTAGTGATGATATTGCAATTAATTACAGCATCTTTGCACTACTGAAGGACAAATTATTCCAGATCACTGTCTCCTGCTAGCTATGCACTGAATCTCGTTGACAATACAGATATGTAGATGCAGGTTTTGAGAGTATGTGTTTTGTGTGAAGCTCATTGTGTGAAAATAACCAGGCAACTCAGTGACAACCGATTCCAACTGGTCCAGAACGCAGCCGCCCGACTCATCACCCACACCAAATCTTGGCATCACATCACTCCAGTCCTCAAACAACTTCACTGGCTTCCCATCTCCCACCGGATCACCTACAAAATCCTGATCCTCACCTACAAAGCCCTCCACCATCTGCCCCCCCCCATATCTCACTGACCTCCTCTCCCCCTACCAACCCTCACGGTCCCTCAGATCCACATCAGCTGGTCTCCTCTCCATCCACAAGTCCAACCTCTGCAGTTTTGGGGACAGAGCCTTCTCCAGGGCAGCTCCCAGGCTCTGGAACTCCCTCCCCCAACTGATCCGCAATTCCGTGTCCCTCACCATCTTCCAGTCCCGCCTCAAGACCCATCTCTTCACCTCTGCCCCACGTGCCGTCCCTTTTCATCTGTGCATTAATTGCCTCATACTGTGTTTTGTATTGAATTCTGTATTTACTTTGTGTACTAGTCATGTCTCTACTATTTATTTCATTCCCCTTACATGTTTTTCCTCTACCTGCTAAATTTTTGTAAGGTGTCCTTGAGACTCTTGAAAGGCGCCCATAAATAAAATGTATTATTATTATTATTATTAAACCTGAAATGTGGGCTTCCTTGCACAATCCATGAAAAGTGCAGGATCTCTTGAATATATCCAGCATTTATCCCCTATGAAGTGGCAAGGCCATAAGTGAAGAGATGAGTTAATAATGTCCAAGAGTGATCTGAGAAATATTTTAAGACAAACACTATAAAAAAAAAAGGAATATAATGAAAACAGTGACAAAGATAGACAGTGACAAGAAATCCCACTGCCCAGACACGCTTTTCCCACAAGTAACCTACCCCAATCAACTTTAGAAAGTTTCGGACTAATACCAACAAAGTTGGCCTTGCTCCAAATTAGAATTTTAACATGTGGGCCCGCCCTGTCCTGATCCATAACTATCTAAAGCTGATAGAACTGTGGGTTCTGGTCCCAAAATGGCTCGTCCATTGACACTTGAGTCAATTTATTCTTTCATTTTATTCTTTTCATATTCCCTTAAGAAGAAACTAAATAACTACAAGGAAAATAGTTCACTGATAGAAAGCTATCAGTGAAATGATTGTCCATAGAAGGAGCATAAATACCTACATGGTACTTGAGGATTGATAGCTTGTTTATGTACTGTAATTTTTTATCTATTCAAAGATAACTGGTTCACCTAGTTATAGTTTTGAGGGTCAATGTTGCACAAATCTGAGCACCTCTAGTCAAATTAATCCCAGCACACTGCATTGTAATCAATTTGACATTGTGGAAAATTACTCGGGTGTGTCCTGTTCATAAAAAGCATACCTGAAAATTACTGTTCTATTCTTCTACTTTCAATCATCAGTAAAATTATTTATATATTCCATCAACAGTCCTGTCAAATGAAAATTCTCACTGATATCCTGCTCACCAATGTCTTGTTTGGGTTTTGCCAGATCAGATGGCTCCAAACCTCACCTCAGCTTGGGTCCAAATCTGAACAAAAAAAACTGAATTTTTGAAGTGAATGCCTTTGAAATTAAGGCAGCACTTAACCTGGTATGACATCAAGGAACCCTGGGAAGAGTGAAACCAATGGGCATCAAGGGGAAATCACTCTAATGGATGGAGCCATATCTTGTAAAAAGGTATGTGGGTCTACAATTGGAAGTCAATCAACTCGGCTCCAGTATGTCAAAACCATAGTTCCTCAGACCAGTGCCCAAGACCTAAACAGATTCATGAGCAAGTGTGGCTGCAGACAAACAAGATTAGAGACGGTTATTTTGGGGCAAAGTGGACCAGATCTCATGGAATAATGTTTAAATAGCTGTTGTAATACTATTCATTCTGTCCCTATTTAAACATTATTCCCTATAGTTGAATAGGAAAATGTATGGGAGTTCAGGAAATAGAGGAAGCACCATATAATACATAGTCATTTGGCTGGAATATGAAGTTGTGAGTTCAGTGTGCATTGTGTATGATGGGTTTGCATTGGCAGGCTGGTTATAAATGTAAACATGTGACATGAATCATTTGACAGATGAGTACACGTAAAATTATTTCAATATATAAATATAAGATTATACAGACATTTGTTTGTTCTTAACAATGATACACATCATACACTTATTCTGTTTCGGCAACCATCCTCTTAGAACCTCTTTCGGTTATAGGTGAATTTGAATAAATGATTTAGAAAAGAAAGGATTGTTTCCTGGTCCATTGCTTTCACCATTGCTTAGTGATCATAAAGCATTGAGAGTAAATTATTTGCACGCTTTATTTAGTTTAGTTTAGAAATACAGCAATGGAAATTTTAATTAAGGTCTCAATTTTCCTTCTGTTCCCACCAACCACCCTAACCTCTGCCCCATGGCAGATTTATTTTTTACCTCTTCTTAGAAATGCTGTAAAGTGCCAGACATTGAATGAATTACACTTAGTGAAATGTGGTAAATTTTATGAATGGAATTTGGTTGTGGCAGGCTGGCTGGTGTATTTGGAAAATTCTGGGCTCTTAAAATATAGTTACTTTTGTGTGACTGTAAACGTGGATAAAATATCTCCGGGGTGGGGGATGTCACAGGTGTTTTTAGTCTCATTCAAAGGAAGTTACCTCTGACACTGTACAAATGTGGGAGAATCAGGCTAGATTATAAAACCAGGGTTGGGACATAATGCACACCCTTCTGACTCAGAGATTTGATGGTTATCAGTTGAACCAAGTTGTTATAGGAGGAGAAACTCCATCATGTGATGAATCACCCTTCTAAACCTGCGTTCCAATACCGCTTGATAATGAACAATAGTGCATTTACCTGTGATAAAGTCACAAAGTATTTATTGCATATATTTTGTGTTTTTGGCTCAGTTCTACCAGATTCAATTTATCAGGCAGAGTTCAAAACAAACTAAAGCTTACGATGCCAATTGGCTCAACGTCCCAATTTCTTGCTCTAGTCCTACTGTCATGCAACGACAATCAATAATAATTTTGAAGTACATCCTCACCTTCACAGGCAATAATAAAATCTATATGATGAATTTTAGATCTATATGATGAATTTCAGGAGACTATTATTTACCATTGTCATCCATGTTTCAGTTAGGGGTATCTCAACTGAGTAATGGTTTTCTGTCCTGTTCCAGAGAACTGAGCAACAAAATCTAGAATGCTATTTCAATGTAATACTGAGGGAGAGGGTTGTTAAACCCACGCCTCATATACTTTATCCAATGCCTCATGTGCTTTATCAGGTAGAAGGCATTGTTTTGACAAAAAATAGTGTCCTGCCAATGATAGTTCCTCGCTCAGTATCTTTACCTTGACATCCTGCAATTAAAACACATAATGTTAGGGTTTTCTTCAGCTCCACATGTCTAAAAATAAAGTTTTTTCTGAACTATAATGAAAATATGTCAATTTCCAAGCTGACCTGATGCCCTCAGAAACGTTTATGGCACTTAAAAGTTATGACACAGCCACATAAATCAGAGAATTCCTTGCAAAATTAGTACAGGTCATTCCAAAGGGTGTAGGAAGGAACTGCAGATGCTGGTTTAAACCAAAGATAGACACAAAAAGCTGGAGTAATTCAGCGGGACAGGTAACATCTCTGGAGAGAAGGAATGGGTGACATTTTGGGTCTGAAGAGACCCTCTGAAGACGGGTCTTGATCCGAAATGTCACCCATTCCTTCTCTCCAGAGATGCTGCTTGTCTTGCTGTTATCCAGCTTTTTGTCTCTCAGAACTACACAAAGTTGATGGTGATACAGAAATCTGCTTCAGTGCAGTTTATCTATCCATTGGCTCTTCACACCAAATTTAAAATGACTCTTAAATAAATTATTGGCCTTTGCCATCTCCTATCACGACAATATTTTCTAACTATATGTTCCAATTCATATCCTAATCTTGGAACCATCCATATTTCCTCTCCCCCATGGCAGATTTATCCCAGTTACTGTACGGAATCCTCTTCTTGCAGCTCCCTAATAAAATAATTCTGCCACAGAAACAGGCCCTTCAGTCTGTATCCATGAATCGTATTTATTCTTCCCACATTCTCTTTGGCCCACATTCTACCACTCACCTACACACCAGAGGCAATTTACAACAGCCAATTAACCTGTTAACCCATGCTAGGTCATACTCAGTTTTCAGAAGCCTTGTAAAAACCTTAATTAGATTTACCTGTTAGGCATTTCCCCTAATCACCCCAACTCTTGAAAACGCCAGTTACATTTTCTTTTTAAAGAACAATATTTTTAAATGTTATGCATGCATTGAAGTTCTTGTAGTATCATCTGTCCAACTCAGATTGTGACTCAATAAAGACTTCACATTGAACATTGCCTTCCTATCTCACTTTGGTCAAGTGTCAAGTCAAGAGTCAAGAGAGTTTATTGTCTTGTGTCCCTGATAGGACAATGAAATTCTTGCTTTGCTTCAGCACAACAGAACATAGTAGGCATGAATAAAGAACAGATCAGTGTGTCCATATACCATTATATAAATATATTAGTGCATACAAAGAACAAGAGGAGAGGGGGGGGGAGAGGAGAGGGGGCGGAGAGGAGAGGGGGGGGGGAGAGGAGAGGCAGGGGGGGGAGGGGGAGAGGGGGGGAGAGGAGAGGGGGGGGGAGAGGAGAGGGGGGGGGGGGAGAGGAGGGGGGGGAGGAGGAGGGGGGAGAGGAGGGGGAGAGGAGAGGGAGAGGAGAGGAGAGGGGGGGGGGAGGGGGGAGGGGGGAGAGAGGGGGGAGGGGGGAGGGGGGGGGGGGGGGGGGGAGGGGGGGAGAGGGAGAGGGGGGGGGGGGGGGGGGGGGGGGGGGGGGGGGGGGGGGGGGGGGAGGGGGGGGGGGAGGGAGAGAGAGGGGGGGGAGAGAGGGGGTGAGGGGGGAGAGGGGGTGGTGAGAGATGTAGGGGGATGGTGAGAGATGTGGGGAGAGTGAGGAGGGAGAGAGAGAGAGAGAGAGAGAAAGGGAGAGAAACAGGGGGGGGAGCGAGGGAGAAAGAGAGAGGGGATAGGGAGAGAGAGAGGTGGGGAGAGAGAGGAGGGGAGAGAGAGAGAGAGAGAGAGAGTGCCTTTTTACTTCAACCCAAACCCCCCAAACAACCATTTGCAGGCAGTGCTTTTTTACTTTAACCATATTTTCATTTTCAAACCACATTAAGGGTACTTACCCACAGTAGTGTGGACATGCGTTCAGTGTTATTCACAGCTCAGAGAAACGTCACCCTCTGCCTTCCTCCATCTTGAAGAGACTGAATGAGGCACACCACTTCCTGGTTTTATAGTCCCTCCCCCCTGCCGCCAGCAGGGGCAGCAGAGAGAATGGGCAATTTTGTAAAATCATTAATATCTCTGTCATTTTTCATCGACTAGAAAAATCCTCGGCACACATGCGGCAGAGGGGGGCTCTGAGCGAGGTGGCTAAAAATGACTGCCATAGGTGGCGGTGTTCTCTCGGAAATCGCAGCACAGATCGCCAAAACCGGTCAAGAACAGACTTTTAGTAATATAGATACACACATGAATAAATAAACTGATAAAGTGCAAATAAACAGATAATGGGTTATTAATGTTTAGAGTTTTGTCCGAGCCGAGTTTAATAGCCTGGTGGCTGTGGCGAAGTAGCTATTCCTGAACCTGCTGTCTTTAGGCTCCTGTACCTTCTACGTGAAGGTAGTGGGGAGATCAGTGTGTGGCCAGGATGGTGTGGGTCCTTGATGATGCTGCCAGTCTTTTTGAGGCAGCAACTGCGATAAATCCCCTCGATGGAAGGGAGGTCAGAGCCAATGATGGACTGGGCAGTGTTTACTACTTTTTGTAGTCTTTTCTGCTCCTGGGTGCCCAAGTTGCCGAACCAAGCCACGATGCAACCTCTCTACTGTGCACCTGTAGAAGTTATAGAGAGTCCTCCTTGACATACCGACTCTTCCTAATCTTCTCAGGAATTAGAGGCGCTGATGTGCTTTCTTTATAATTGCATCAGTGATCTCGGACCAGGAAAGATCTTCAGAGAAATGCACGCCCAGGAATTTGAAGGTCTTGATCCTTTCAACCTTTTGATATGGGAACCTACAGTTCCGTTGATATAAATGGGACTGTGGGTCCCCATCCTGCCCCTTCCAAAGTCCACAATCAGTTCCTTGGTTTTGCTGGTGTTGAGGGCCAGGTTATTGTGCTGGCGCCATTTGGTCAGTCGGTCGATCTCTCTTCTATCCGCTGACTCATCTCCATCAGTGATACGTGCCACAACAGTGGTGTCGTCAGCGAACTTGATGATGGAGTTCGCACTATGACCGGCTACGCAGTCATTCATATAGAGTGAGTACAGCAGGGAGCTGAACACGCAGCCTTGAGGTGCTCCCGTGCTGATTGTTATCGATGCTGAAACATTTCCACCAATACGAACAGTCTGTGGTCTGTGAATGAGGAAGGCGAGGATCCAATTGCAGAGGGATGCGCAGAGACCCAGTTCTGCAAGTTTGGTAACCAGCTTGGAGGGGATGATTGTATTAAATGCCGAGCTGTAATCAATGAATAACAGCCTGACATATGGGTTTTTGTGGTCCAGAGCGGAGTGGAGAGCCAGCGAGATCACATCCACTGTTGATCTGTTGTGGCAGTAGGCGAACTGCAGTGGGTCCAGGTTTTTGTCGTGGTAGGAGTTGATCAACCTCTCAAAGCATTTCATCACCACCAACGTTAGTGTCACTGGTCGATAGTCATTGCCATCCCTTAAAGCAAACTGGCGCAGTCTGTATAAACCCTTCATTGCAATTGAATTTTAGTTTAACTTACCTACATCTATTTTATTTGACTACATAAAAATCAGGTAGGCGGTGACAGAAAACATAATATCCCTTGTAAGGAGGCATCCTCAATTGAAAGTATGTGATAGAACTCAAGAGATGAAATTCAGAAAATGTTGCCCAATTGCTTGATTCCTAATCATAGTCTGTAAAGAATAAATAAATATCAATTTTAAGTAATTTATATATCCCTTTATAACTTATTGATGTTTCAAAAAATATATTTTGGCAAGTTTTTTTGGGAGGCCTTGCCTGGGGATGGGGGTGGTGCGGGAGGACAAATTACACAACTAAACATTCATTCCAGCTGCCGAGTCGGCGTGGACGACAAACTAAATATTTCCCATAGCCTCAAGGCCACCCTTAAACAGTAACACGCCCCTCAACTGTTGAACTAAATGAAAAAGCAGACGTTTGTACTTTTGCAGGGCTGAACTTTCGCGACATCCACCCACTCATTAACTCGCCAATTTGCATTTTCTGTCTTGTGCAAGTTCATTTCACAAACGAAACAAAATTATTTTTTATTTATTCTGTAAAAGTAGCTGGCGTGGGTGGAGGAAGACTTATCTGATGGCTTTTACATGATGTTAGTGAAGCAAATAGCCTGGTAGTCAAAACATGTCTACCAACGATTACAGCAGATATTACAGAGGACCCAACCCTAAACTATTCTGTCCAGGATATTTTGTTTGCATTTTTTTTTAAAGTAAGACATATTTGAGGGAGCAATTTCCAATTTCCCAAGTTAGTTTGTTACATGAAGACTATCTTTCAAAAGCATTTCCTTTTGAAATTGTGGTAATATTGAAGGAAGAACAGTCATTTTTACAGTACCTGAGTTAAAATACACAAAGTGGTGGAATAACTCAGCGGGTCAGACAGCATCTCTGCAGAACATGGATGGATGGTGTTTCGGGTCGGGACCCTTCTTCAAACTAATTGTATAGGGGTGGGGACAAAAAGGGACAGGGTCTGGCAGGTAATATGCTACTACAGGTGGGAGGGGGAGAGGGGAGTTAATAGGCAGATGGTTGGACAAAGGCCAGAGAGGAAAAGACAGAAGTGTGAAATAAAAGGATTGGATAGTTACAAATTGTGAAGCTAGAAGAAGGAATGGGAGAGGAGAAATAGGTGCAAGCTCAGGTGGGCTATGGGTGGTGGGACATGAGGGGAGGGGGGGGGGTAGGGAGAAGAAGAGTAGGGGTGGAGGAAGATGGGAGTATTATCAAAAATTGGAGAGTACACTATAATGGGACATTACAAGTAAGTGAAGCAAAGGCAATTCCTCGCTTAATTTGCCTTGAAATGGAAAATAATGCAAAAACATAAAATAACAGAAATATAACAAATCAAAATTTTACTATTGATCTCGCTTTGCAGAAGCTGAGTGATTTGTCATATAATTTTGCACACACCTTTACAAAGAAGATTTACATTATAGAGTTACATTGGTTAAATACGATAGGTTTAAATATCTATGGTTTTCATCTTGCCATTTCAATACATTCCTTCTGTGCCCTCCTCCCCACATTCTGCATCCCTCCGACACATTCCACTCTCACTTTGCCACATGACTAATTGATTTCTCCAGATTTGCTTGGCTTCCCTTCTATTCCTTTAAACTCCTCTGTAGGTTTAGGTCAGTATTACTAGTCTCCTTTTTCAGATTACTTTTTCTATTAAACACCTCAAAATACTGGCTTCAGAGGAAATTGGGTGATTTCCCTAAAGCATCCCCTTCCATTCCCCCATCCCAATCCTGTGAAATTCTGTATTATCAATGATCCTCTATTCCCTTGAGAGTCCTGTTTAAGAAGGAACTGCAGATGCTGAAAAATCAAAGGTACACAAAAATGCTGGAGAAATCAGGATGCAGACTCCCCAAGCGGAATATGAGGTGCTATTGGAGGAACTGCACCTCATATTCCGCTTGGGGAGTCTGCATCCTGGTGGCATGAACATTGAATTCTCACAATTCTGTTAGCCCTTGCTGTCTCCTCCCCTTCCTACCTCTCCCTCAGCCCTTGGGCTCCTCCCCCTCCTTTTTCCTTTCTTCTCCCTGCCTCCCCCCCCCCCCCATCAGTCTGAAGAAGGGTTTCGGCCCGAAACGTTGCCTATTTCCTTCGCTCCATAGATGCTGCTGCACCCGCTGAGTTTCTCCAGCATTTTTGTGTACCATCATTTTTATTCACTGCTGTGCCTGTTAATGTTCCATCACCCTTTGTTCGAATTGTCTGCACTAAAAGGCCATGCGATACATGGTTAAAGATATTCAATTCCAAAGCAGCGGGAATGTATAACTGAGTTATACAGCACTTTGCACGTGTGAATACCCCTGGCACAGCTCTGACATCTTGAGAAGCAACATAATCACAGCATGTATATACTTTACTCAAATGCTAGTAAGTTGAACTAGGGAAACCAGTGATTCCAGTTTATCAGTTGGTTGCTCTCAAACCAGATGTTTATGTGTGCAAGTCAGTTTCTGCTGGAGTAATCTGACTTGTAACCATGGCTGGTATTGCTTGAAATCTGGAAACAGATTGAGGCTGTTCATCTCCTTGAGCTGCTCCATTCTTCAGATAGTCTCAGTTATCTCCTTCTGATCATATACATTGTTACCATTACCTCATCCAAATCTGTCCTCCTTGGTCTGAAAATGTTCAATTAAAGAAGAGTTACCATCTTTTGAGTTTAGCCCATCAGCCATTTTGTGCAAAAATGCTTCCTTATTTCATTCCTGAATGTAGGTTTACTATCCCAAAATAGAAACAGTAAAGTCTGATTCCTGGTTGACTGACCCAGGGCAGAATTTGCTCCAGACTTGACAGGCACTTGATCTCCATTGAATTTATCATATATATCATCAAGGTGGCTCAGTACATGGCAGCCGTGCCAACAGCTTATCTCGTCTTTTTCTTCTTTTGCTGTTTTGGTCTGTGTTTACTTGTATGTTTTTAGTGTACCTTTAGTGTTTGTATTATGTGGAGGTGGGGATTGGGGAAATCTTTTTTTTTCTCTTTCCTCGATGGAGATGCGATTTTTTCATCATATCTCCATCTGCACTGTAGCTTTAACATCGTGGAGCTGGCCGTCCCTTTGTTGGGGATCGACTGTGGGAGGTCCAACCGCAGGAGCTTCGACGGTCCCGATCGCGGAAGTTTTGATTGTCCCGACCACGGGAGAAAGGGAGGAAAGATTGTATACGTTATTTGCCTTCCATCACAGTGGGGAATGTGAGGCCGCCGAAAAAACAAGATAGACGTGCTGCCTGCACTGGTGAGGACTCGGAGGGAGTGCCGTGAGTGCAGTGATCTCGGTATTTTGCGGGGACATGGCTCCATGAGAACATCCCAGAGTCGAGTGGGAGTGTGGACGGCTATCTGACTGTTCGGGCGGACAGGGACTGCAGAGAGAGTGACAGCGGTTGGTACAACTCTGGTCACATCATGGTAAAGGAGCGTGTGTGTGGCTCGGACATTGAACTGATGGCTGTGGGTCTCCGCTTATGCTGTGTGCCCTGGGGATCCTCACAGGCCGTTGTGGTGGCTGTTTAAGTCTATGTTTAATTTTTATGTGGTTATGTATCTTGTTGTTTTTTTGTATGACTGTTGGCAAATCAAATTCCTTGTATGTTTACAAACTTGGCTAATAAATTAATTACAATACAATTACAATTACAATGTAGGATCTTGTCTGCAATGAAACCATGGTTGTGATTGATGTACAAAGGAGAAACAAGTGTCTAGAGTCATAGTCATAGAGTGATACACTCAATCACTGTATTGCCGATTATATATGAAAAAAACATAGCTTGACTTCCCCAGTCTTTAGCCCTTTGCTTTCAGCCTGTGCCTCTTTGTCCCTTTGAATCATCTGCTAATGGGAACACCTTTCCTCTATTTATTCTGTCAAGAGTGTGTTTTATTGTCATATGCCCCAAAACGGTACAATAAAATTCTTACTTGCAGCAGCACAACAGATATGTAAACATCGTACTCTGTGAAACCAATAATAAACACCAAAAAGTTCAGTATATATATGACTCGGATACGATCCAACTCTTCCTCAGACACCTCAACGTGAATGGTCTCCTCCTCTCTCTTGTTCCAGCGCTTTACCAGGATTTTTATACTGAAGTTTTTATACAGACAAATAAATAAATGTCCCCAAGTCTATATAATTTGGAGGCCATTTGGATGTTGTAGTGTTTAATAACCTGATGGTAAGCGGGAAGAAGCTGCTCCTGATCCTGGACGTTACAGTTTGCAAGCTCCTATATCCCAATCAGAGCATGGCCAGGGTATTGTCAACTGGTGCAAGCACGCCTCTGTCAAATCTCCAAGGATTTTCTCCAAGGAGAACAACCCCTAACTTGTCCAGGTAACCCTTACGACTGAAATCTGGCTGAAAACTAAATTAAGCTAAACTAAACTGAATCCCTCATTACCAGCAACATTATACTGGAAATATTGCTACCTTGGTGTGCCATTCCAGTCTGACAGAATATATGCAATCACACTGGGGCCCTGAACTCCTGTATAAATATAATGTGCACACTATATTAATAATCTATGATTGTGGCTATAATATTCACTTTAATAAACTTTAACATTATATGGTTATGGGAAATAATAATATTACTATTGAAATAATTAGCATTATTTTTGTGCCGTTGTGCAGCTTTTTCGTAGCAATGTCATGTGATAGGAAGAGAGAATTCCCCTATCATCCAACAAAAGCACATTTAGATCCTGCACTGGTGGGGCGCTAATCAGCAAAATAAAAGTCGCTATGTGGTCAAGCTAATGATAAGAGTTAGAGGAGTTCATAGAAAAACTAACATTAAAATCAAGATGAGATAACATGACCAGTATTTGAACTTTACCAACCCTGTAGCAAGACTCATTAATGTCATTACGACAGAGGTTGTTACATCAGCTTTCATTTAAATTTTGGTGAAATTAATGTCTAGCTGGAAAATAAAATAATATTTTCATCACCTGCATAGGTGAAATATTAAGTAGATTTTCAATTGCATTGATCATATCTTGTAGTAAATCTCTAATCGTTACAGAAAATTAAAATAATTCAGAAGGTGCCAGCTCTTGCTGAGTTGTGGTTCCACAGATGGTCAGTCACTTGGGCACTTCACAAAATAGGTCATCTTCCAGGCCTGGGCATATGGTGCCAATCATGAGGACATCACATGCAAGAACAAAGCTGTCCACACAGAGACCTTCCATCTGGGACATCAGTGAGAACCAAGACATTTTCTTAAGTGATGCTCAAGGATACCACGTCTGCGTGCAGGACAGAGGGGTGGATGCTTGCCAATAGACAATAGACAATAGTTGCCTGGTCAACTTGGACCAGGAGAAGTCCTTTGACAGGATATCGCACACATGCATGATGGACGTGCTCTCCAAAATGGGCTTAGGGCAGAGAGTGGAGTCAGGCAGGATTACCCACTCTCCCCTGTCCTGTTTGTGTGCATGTGGGCACCAAGTATAGAACCTTGTGTTGTATCCATAAGAAAGGATGAGAGCATAAGGAGGGGTGACATTGCCAGGCAGTGGGTACACTCAGATCAAAACTCTCTGTACATAGATGGTGTCTCTGTCTTGTGCTAGGAGCCACGATTGATGCACAGGTTGATTAGCATCTGTTGCAGGTGACCTGTTTGAGTTGACATCGGGAGCCAGTGTGAACCGCAGGAAGAGTGAGGCCATGCTCTGTGGCAACTGTCCTGACCAATTTTCCATCCCTTTCACCATCAGGTCTAACTACCTGAAGGTGGTGGGGATATGGTTCAGAGGGGCTGAGGCATGCAGCAAGAATTGGCTGGAGTGCATAGCCAACGGCAAGCAAAAATCAGGGACATTGGAAATCGCATTCTCTCTTGATAACCGGACAAAATTTGCTCATGGGGCTGATGTACTTTGCGCACATGAGGCCCATCGCCCGCTCCTCTGTCACGGCGTTCATCCAGGCTGTCATCCAGTTCATCTGGGAATCAAAGATGAAGCTGGTCCGATGGGTCATGATGCACATCGGCAGACTACAGGGGCAAAAGCGTGCCCAACGTCACCCTCATTTTGATGGCCACCTTCGTGTGTGGCTGCATCAGGCTGTGCGTAGAGCCAAAGCATGTGGACACTGTGTCATTACTGTGTCATTACATCACTGTGTTATATACTGCTCAATTGTGGTCTAAGTATAAGAAAAAGAGTATGCAGAGGCTTAAGGTAGCATACAATGATGCAATGAGGTTGCTACTTCGTGTCCCTAGGTGGCATAGTGCCAGTCAATTGTTTGTGTCCACTAGAGTGCCAACCTGTGAGGCACTCTTAAGACAGCTGATGTTTAGTTTTATGTGTCGCCTGGACAAGTCAGAGAACCACATAATTGAAGCCTTAGTCAGCCCTCTGAAAAGCTGCTATAGATTCACTTCTAGGCTAAGACGGCATTGGTGCAATAGCTTATATATATTTTAGGCTAATATGCAATTTCTTAATGTATCTTTGTAATTCTTTGTACTGTTTGATGTGTATATGGACCTGTGTCTGAAATAAAGCTTTAATAATAATAATAATAATAATAATTACCTGCTGAGATTCTACCCATTCTTGGTGTTGCCAAGGGTGGGCCTAGCACCAATGCCGTGCAGTGTGCCAGTTAGTTGGACATTGGCACACTACTTGTTCTTTGAAGAAATGTTCTTCCAGACCAACACCTTTCACCTCACGATAGTCCCCACCAGACTGGCCGGGAAACTAATGGAATTGGGGCTCAACACCTCCCTGTGTGCCTGGGTCCTGGACTTTCTCACCGCCAGGCCCCAGGTAGTCAAGATGGGAGGGAATACATCGAAGTCCCTCACCCTGAACACAGGATCGCCCCAGGGTTGCGTCCTCAGCCCCCTATTGTACTCCCTGTACACACATGACTGTGTGGCTAGGTTCAGCTCCAACTCAATAATTAAGTTTGCTGATGACACTGTGGTGGTGGGCCTGATCTCAGACAACGACGAGAAGGCCTACCGGGAGGAGGTGGCTGGTCTAGCACTCTGGTGCCAGGATAACAGCCTCCTCTTGAACATCAAAAAAATGAAGGAGCTGATCATGGACTTTAGGAGGGCACATCATCCGAGGACGTACACTGCATTGAGGATAAATGGGGATCCTGTGGATAGGGTGAACTGTTTTAAATATCTGGGAGTCCACATCTCTGAGGATATAATATCACACGGGCATCACACAGCGCTTTTAGCACTCGGAAATTCAGAGAGAGGATCCTCAAGGCGGCGGCGGTGGAAAGCGCTTGTCCGGGAACATTACCATCTGGTTGGGACCTCCAGGCAAGAAGGCTCTGAGGAAAGTGCGTTCACTATGGGAACTTCACTTGTGACCCTGCAGGAACTCCAGAGGTGCAACTCTCCCAACAATATCATGCCCCTCCACCCCTGCAACGGACTCAGCTGCTACGGTCAGACTCAACGCCTGGCCATACTGTGAGAACATGGTTCCCCAGAGGCAGACTGTACTACCCTCTACTGAACGTTGCTGTAAAAGAATATGTGAAGAAGGGTTTTTGGCCTTTTGAAACGTTGCCTATTTCCTTCTCGTATGTGTATGTGACAAATAGATGCTGCTGCTGGGCAGCGGTCAGCTGAGTTCCTCTCCTGCAGCATTTTGACATGGTGAGCAGACTACCCAGTTCGATCTTCCGGCATCGTGCAATTCCTTCGCTCCAAGATGCACCCGACTCCAGCATTTTTGTGTACCTTCGATCTTCCAGTTGCAATTCCTTCTTGAACAGACTACCCAGTTTGTCTGGCGTAATGCCTCATCGCCAGAACTCACCAACAAGCACTAAGACCTCGCTGGGCTGGCGGTGAGAGGGGCCCTCCCAGTCAGATCTTTCCTGCACCATCAGAATCTTACCACTGGTGCACACTGTCCCTGGTACAGCTGCTATGGAGAGGAGATGTTTGCCCACCTCTCAGAGTGTGGATTTGCGAAGAGGGTCCAGAGAATGATGCAAGGGCCACTGGTCACAGTTCATCCCGAACAGCTCCATAACACAGGACTCTCTGATTTACAAGCTGTTCCCAGGGACACAGTTGAAGATGGACATCAAGTTCTGCTGGAAGATGATCAACTCAGTGAAAGACGCTCTTTGGTCTGTCCGAAACTCGTTGGCTTCCCAACACAGCGAGATGTCCATCAGAGAATGTTGCTGACTGACCCATTCCAGACCGTAGGATGGTCCTTCCACTGATAGGATGGTCAGAGTCCGGTGGGAACACCCGCCAAACAAAGGGAGGGATATCACTCCAGGGAGGCATGTATGTAACAAGGATAGACAAAAGTGCTGGAGAAACACAGTGGTGCGGCAGCATCTATGGAGCAAAGGAAATAGGCAACGTTTCGGACCGAAACCCTTCTTCAGACAAGGATGTTTTGTTTAAAGGTACATGCAAATATTACTTAATATGACACTAATGATTGTCTGAAGAGTTTGCACAGTTTTTGTTTTGTATATATTTTTTATTCTGAAAATTGGTTTAAAAAAAATGTGGCACATAGGCTGAAACAAGTCACTTACTATATTAGAATACATAAAGCCTGGAGTAACTCAGCGGGTCAGGCAGCAACTCTGGAGAATATGGATAGATGGCATTTCAGGTCAGGACCTTGCTTTAGACTGATTGATTTAAGAGGAGGAAGGAAAGCTGGAAGACATGAGGGACAGGACAAAGCCTGGCAGGTAATAGGTTGAGGAGGATTTTTTGAGAGGCAGATGGTTGGACAAAAGCTAGTGATGAAAAGACGGAAGGTGTGAGACAAAAAAGATCGAAGAGTTGTGAATTCTGAAGCAATTAACAATTGCTAGAGGAAGGAATGTAGGCGAAGGGGGAGGGGGAGGGGAGAAATTGGTGTGAAGCCAGGTGAAGCACTGGGGAGTGGGGAGTGGGGGGGCAGGGAGAAAGAAGGGCTAAAGAATTCCCCCATAAACCCACCCCCTTTATTCACCACCATCTCCCCTGTGTACCACCTTCTCCCCCCTTGTAACAGTTCCATTCACCTCCCATCTGCCCCACCTGGACCAACACATATTTCTCCCCTCCCCCCACCCCCTTCCACCTACATTCCTTTCTCTTCACAATTTGCAACTCTTCAATGCTTTTGTCTCAGTCACACCTTATATATTTTCATCTCTGGCCTTTGAGAACCATATCCCTATCAACCACCCCCCCCCATCCCCTCACCTGTATCTACCTATTACCTGCCAAGCAGGTCCTGCCCCTCCTCTCTTCCAGCTTTTTTTCTCCCCCTACAATCAGTGTGCAGAAGGATGACAGTCGTAACTTCATCTATGCTTCTGGAGATCAGAGATGTAGCCCAGCCCGTTGAGTTCTTTTATGAACAAGCATATGTAGTTCCTTAATTCACTTTATTATATTAGCTAGCTGTGCCATGGAGGAAACCTGAGAACAAAATAGTGAAATTAATTTTACAGTCAAAAATTGCATTTAATTGGTATTACTCTATATAAATAACCAGATTACATAAGGGTAAATTGACCCTCATTACAAGGAATATCACATATAATAAAAGTATACCAATTCTTAGTTTAGTGGGAGATTTTCTCTTTGTAGTGTCTGCAGTGAAATTTTAAACCCATTCTTTAAAGAATGGTGCCCCCTACAGAACAATGATATAGCAGCAACCTTTCACATGACCCCAGCCTAGTAAAGATTTCAACCAAAAATTGTCATATTTTCCAATGTACTTTTCAACTTCCTTCCTTCTTTCCAGAACTCCTTCCCGAGTCATTGTACATTCCTCAACTAAGACTCTGATCCTAATCTCTGCCAATAATTGATCTTGAGACATGCCAAATAATGTTTACATCCCAACCTCCCTGGAAACGACAAGTTTATACAATGAGCTATCCAAGCGTCCCCTGGCTTCCAGCCACCAATTGCTCCTCTCATTTATTAACCAATTAGCTTGAAATTGCCAACAGCAACCAGCCCACCACACCCCTCCAGCCTATGTGCTGGTGTAGAATTACCTTCATGCTCAGACCTACCTGGTTCTATTTTATCACAGTTCTGAAGTAATTTAGTTTAGTTTAGAGATACAGGGTGGAAACAGGCACCGGCCCACCGAGCCCGCATCGACCAGTGATCCCTATACACGAGTACTATCCTACACACTACAAACAATTTACAGTTTTTACTGAAGCCAAATTAACCTACAAACCTGTAAGTCTCTGGAATGTGGGATGAGATCGGAGCACCCGGGGAAAACCCACGCCATCACAAGGAGCACAAACAAATTCCGTACAGACACCACACGTAGTCAGGATTGGACCAGGGTGTCTGGCTCTGTAAGGCAGCAACCCTACAGCTGCACCACCATGCTGCCCCAATTCTTGGTAAAGTCACAAAGTTTATCCTATTTAAATGTGACAAAGGAAAACTATACCTCCTCACCTTTCTCATGGTGATTGCAATTATCAGAGTGGTTGACTGTGCTTCCTTATCCAATACCATCATCATATTGGGTGGAATTGCACACATCAAAGTTATTTGTAACTATCTGCTTGCAGCCAATTAAACACCTGCAATGCCTTCTTTTCACACATCAGCACTGTGACCTCAGATGTCCTCCTGGAGATCTATCTTTGACCTTCTACACGCTGTCTCTCAGAAACATCACATGAAAATATGGCTTCATTTTGTACATTTAGGCTGATGCCACCATCACCAATGTTTAGCCCCCTCCCCAGCACACATACATACACACGCACATACACACAACCATGCACACACACACACATTCCCCCTCGGGAAAACACAAACACACAAATATACACACACACTGTCGCACATGTAAACCTCCATTCCACCGTACGCTCACCTGCTTGCTCATTCACACAGAAGTACTGCCATTCACACACACGCAAGCATGAATACAATTACACAAACACACCCGCATGAGCACAAAATTGCACACACCCATGTGTGCACAAAATGACACAGATCCGCGCGCACAGATGCACACGCACATGGGTGTACACACACACAAACATCCACACAATCAAACACACACCCATCGCATGCACACACACACACACATACGGATGCACACACTCAAGCATGCAAACACACAAACACACACACACACATTTCCAAACTGTCAGATTAGCTTGCCTGTGAAACTTTGAGTGGAAATATGCTCTTACAAATGTTCTTCCCCAGTCACTGACTCAGTCCCTCTTTCTGGAAATTATCTGTGGCTGAACTAGTTTTATTGTCATCCCTCGTGACATGCCTGGTTTCATTAACATCAGCCCAACTCTATCCCCTCCACCACCCACTCCACCCACCTACTTAAACTGCTCTGAAATTCTCAACCCTGCATGTGTTACATGTAGCCATGAATATTCTAAGAAACGTCTGGCTGTGGAAATCGGAAGTGATTCAAACTTCCCATCACACTTTGTCAAACTTCCGATTGCTCCCCAATAAGCCATGCATTCATTTTAAAAGGTTTTCCCTTATTTTGAAATCTCTCTATGGCCTCACCTCTCCCTACTTCTGTAAACTGTAACGCATGACAACCCTCCAGAATATTAGATCATGACATAGGAGCAGAATTAGGCCATTCAGCCCATTGCGTTTACTCTGCCATTCAATCATGACTGATCAATTTTCCACTTTCAACCCAATTATCCTGCCTTTGACACCCTTACTAATCAAGAACATGTCAACCTCTGCCTTAAAAATACCTAATGTCTTGGCCTCCACAGCCATCTGTGACAATGAATTCCACAGATTCACCACCCTCTGGCTAAATACATTTCTCCTGATCTCCATTTTGAAGGTACATCCTTTTATTCTGAGGCTGAGACACCATCTATACTCTCCCATTATTGGAAACATCCTTTCCACACCCACTCTATCATTATTCAGTACGTTTCAATGAGATTCACCTTTATCCTTCTAAACTCCAGAGTACTGGTGGAGAGCCAGTGGAAGTCAAACCAGGGTAGGAACTTCACAGTGATTGGCAGGGTCCTGGGGAGTGTTGTAGAGCAGAGGGATCTAGGAGTGCAGATATATCGTTTCCTCAAAGTGGAGTCACAGTGTAGAAAGGATGGTCAAGGTTTTCAGTACATTGGCCTTCAGCAGTCAGGGTATTGAGTATAGAAGTTGTGATAGACAACTTCTATGACAAAATGTCACCTATTCCTTTTATCCAGAGATGCTACCTGTCCTGCTGAGTTACTCCAGCATTTTGCGTCTATCTTCGGTTTAAACCAGCATCTGCAGTTCCTTCCTACACATAGAAGTCATGATATTATGTTGCAGTTGCACAAGACCTTGGCGAGGCTGCATTTGGAGTATTGTGTTCAGTTTTGAACACCTTGCTGCAGGAAGGATATCATTAAGTTGGAAAGAGTGCGGAAAAGATTTACAAGTACTGTATTTAAGAAGGAACTGCAGATGCTGGAGAATCGAAGGTCGAAGGTTACACAAAAAAGCTGGAGAAACTCAGCGGGTGCAGCAGCATCTATGGAGCGAAGGAAATTTCATTTCCTTCGCTCCACAGATGCTGCTGCACCCGCTGAGTTTCTCCAGCTTTTTTGTGTAACCTACAAGTACTGTATGTTGCCAGGACTTGAGGGCCTGTGCTATAGGGAGGGATTGGAACTTTGTGCCTTGGAGGCTGAAGGCTGCGGTGATCTTATAGACGTTAATAAAATTGTGAGGAGAATAGATAGGATGCACAAAGTCTTTTACCCAGGGTTGGGGAATCAAGGGGACATAAGTTTAAGGTAAGAGGGGAAAGATTTAATAGGAACCTTTCACAGATAATGTGGTGGGTATACGGAATGAGCTGCCAGAGAAGGTTGTTGAGGCAGTTATTATAACAACATTTAAAAAACATTTGGACAGGTACGTGGATTGGAAAGTTTATGCAGGCAGGTGGGACTAGCGTGGATTGGGCATCTTTGTCGATATCTGTAAATTGGGCTGAAGGGCCTGTTTCTGTGCTGTGTGACTCTAAGACCATTGACCTGAAATATTAATTCTGCTCCTCCCTTCGCTGGTATCGTGAGATCCAAATTTTAGCCACCAATTATACCTTCACAATTGAAATCCTCATGTCGATTACACCAGGCATTATGTCAAGCCACGATGAGACACTGTCTCGATATCAACTGCAATACACAGTTTTGCGCAAGAATCACCCAGTTCGTCCAATTTATTTTTATGGAATAATTTCCTTCAACCTTTCCATTCACTCCTTCACAATTCCTGGAAAATAAATTGGCAGTGAAAATTGTTGAAAGCTAAAGAAACATCTTTTGAATGAGGTACCAATGAAGTCACTGTCTTTCAACAAGATGGAATTGAGAAAGAGAAGCATGTATTTTAGATTATTGCATCTTTAAAATTATTTGCACCATCATTTTGCTTATTTTTCCTGAACTGGAAATTCCTCTCTGGTCACCTTGTTTTTTTTTCTGGTGGAGGTCAGAGAAATCTAAAATATGTTTTGAGCAGGTTAGGTTCTTGAAACAGCTGCAGTGGAAAGGCTGAGTTCAAGATGCAATGATTCCCACAAATCACTGTGCAACAATTTTCTGATGATCACTCTCTGCCAATTTTCTTATATTTTTTCTCTCTTTCTGACATTGTTAATCCCTCAAGTTGTTTGTCGTTATTGCAAGACTGACATGTACTCTCCAAAATGATTCAATGAGTTGTGAAGTGCTTTAGGTCCTGCTGAAGTTATTTCATTCTTGCAATGTTATTTTACCACCAAATGGACCTCGCCTAAAATTACATTCTTTACATATGGCTTGGATTTCCGACCAAGCACTTGGTTTGCTGGGCTTGTTTTTCAATATTGCAGTCTTTTTGTGCCTGGCTAATTTTCCACAGATGGCAGATCCACCCGACTAATGTTGGAGAGGTGCTTGTTGATTAAGAAGTGGTGAGGTCACATTTGGAGTATTGTGTTCAGACTTGGTCACCCTGTTATAGGAAAGATGTTATCAAGCTGGAAAGGGTGCAGAGAGGACTTACGAGGGTGTTGCCAGGATTTGAGGGCCTGAGCTATAGGGAGAGGTTGAGAGGCCAGAACTTTATTTCTTGGACTGCATGAGGATGAAGGGTGAACTTAGAGAGGTATATAAGATCATGAGAGGAATAGACAGAGTAACTGCATGGAGTCTTTTATCCAGGGTAGGGGAGTCAAGAATCAAACAACATAGGTTTAAGGCGAGGGGAAAGATTTAATAGGAACCTAAGAGGCAACTTTTTTACACCAAGGGTGGTGGGTATATGGAACGAGCTGCCAGAGGAGGTAGTTGTGGCAGGTACTATCACAATGTTGAAAAAGCATTTGGACACGTATGGATAGGGTAGAGTTTAGAAGGATATGGGCCAAACACGGGCAGGTGGGACTAATATAGATGGGGAAAGTTGGTCACCATGGACATTGGTGCGAAAGGCCTGTACACGACTTTATAAGCAGAAAATGTGTGATGTGTGAAATATATCATTTTACAATTCGTCTGTAATGATTCATGTTTCAGACTGTTATTCATGGTTTTTATGAAACAACCTGTCGTGGGGCTAAATTTAAGGGAACTATTAAAGCCATCACCTGATGTTCAGGTTGATGTTTTTTAGTCTTGCCACTTACTTTTCCAACTGTTTCTGACATACTTGTTAAGCTATTATTTACCACCCTCCTTCACATGAGAGAAAATATATATTTGGCTCCACTAGATTGAGATCGGCAGCAACTGGCTGGCACAGTGGTGTAGCGGTAGAGTTGCTGCCTTACATCGCAGGCGCCAGTAGGTCAGGTTCAATCCCGCCTATGGTTCAGTTTCCTCCCACACTCCAAAGATGTACAGGTTTGTCGGTTAATTTGGCTTGGTATGTGTAAATTATCCCTAATGTGTGTTAGGATAGGTTAATGTGCGGGGATCGCTGGTTGGTGCGGACTCAATGGGCCAACGGGCCTGTTTCCGGTGTTGTATCTCTAAACTAAACTAAACTAAACTAGACTAAACGGGGCGAGGCTCTATAATGGAGACATTGTAGCCATACTCCTGCCTGCATGTGCTGTTGAGTTGTGTCTTGCGGGAGGTTTTGCATTACTGAGGAAGCTGTCGCTGAATTTTGCTCTACACAGCAGGAGCGGTTTCAGCAAATGCACGACATTCCAACAAAAAAAGACAAAGGTTATTTGGTCAGTCATGCCACCTGCTCAAGAGGATTCTTCATTCACTCTCGTACCCTTTTTCCAAAGCTCATTTCGTTATATTTACTTGTACTAATAAATGTTAACGTCTCTACCATGGAATCTGTCCACATGAATCAGCTAGTCATACACAATGGTATCAATCAAATCATTGTTCTCCATTCCTAATACATGTACTTTCATCCTCGATTTATAGAGGGCCAGTGCTAACATGATGGAACACCTATATTTTTTCTAGATGCCAGAATTCCTTAAGATCCAAAGTACTACAGGCGACTCCCTCATAATTACGATGTATACTCTTTATCAATAGCCAGTTTTATGTCAGCACAAGAAGATCTGACTTTCCCACAAGCCAGCATTTTAACTGCAGGCATTACACTACAAGTGTGCCTGTCGTGGCAGTGAAGCAGCTCCTAGAGTAGCTGCTGAGAGAGTAGTCATGCAGCCAAAGCTGAAAACACCTTTGCCTTTCCCCCACGACTCCAGGTGTGGACAGCAAGAAGACCCATACCACCATCAAAGACATGTTAAATATGTGGGCAGCACAGTGGCAGCATGGTAGAGTTGCTGCATCATAACGCCAATGATCCAGGTTCGATCCTGACTACGGGTGCTGTCTGAACGGAGTTTGGATGTTCTCCGCATGACCGCGTAGGTTTCCTCGAGATGCTTCGTCTTCCTCCAACACTCCAAAGACATAGAAACATAGAAACATAGAAATTAGGTGCAGTAGGCCATTCGGCCCTTCGAGCCTGCACCGCCATTCAATATGATCATGGCTGATCATCCAACTCAGTATCCCGTACCTGCCTTCTCTCCATACCCCCTGATCCCCTTAGCCACAAGGGCCACATCTAACTCCCTCTTAAATATAGCCAATGAACTGACCTCAACTACCCTCTGTGGCAGAGAATTCCAGAGATTCACCACTCTCTGTGTGAAATTTTGAGATTTTGAGACGTTGAGATTTTGAAGGTGTGTTGGTTAATTAGCTTTAGTTTAAAAATAAAGCAAATTGTCCTTCATGTGTAAGATAGTGTTAGCGTACGGGGTGATGTTGGCGTGGACTCAGTGGGCTAACAAGCCTGTTTCTGCACTGAGTCTTTAAAGTCTAAAGTGGGATTTGGGAGCTGGTAACAACCTGGAAGTATGCTAGAGTGAGTGCAGCTTGTTCGGTCAGAGAGGTGCTGTTAATATCTTGCATAATTTAAGCTATTCAAATGTCTCCTCTCAGAAGATTTATCTTGATGTCACAGTCTGCCCTCTCCTCATTCTCATCCACTTCATCTCCCAGTACTTTTCCACTGGCCCCTCCTTCTCCTCACCTGCCTGCCTGCCACTGCCCTCTCATCAGCCCAACTCTCCTTACCTGTTGCACTCAGTTGCCTCTGATCACCTATTAACCTGGTATATAGACTCTCCTCACCGTTCACACAGTGCCAGATTGTTCTCAGCATTCATGCAAGACTCTCCAGCGATTTCCCGACTGCGTACACGGATTCGAACCTGCCTGCCCCTGACCATTCCGTCCTGTCGTCTTCCCGGATAGCACCTCAGCCTTCTGTCCCCGACCTCCTGGTTTCTGTCTGCCTCTCTCCTGGGCTGTTTGGTGTATCCCTGCAATGGCTCCTCGACTTCCTGCCTGGCTTCGACTCTCCTTTTGTCTGTCCCTCGCTGGTTTGTTTGCATCGTGTGTTGGATCTCCTGGTTACCGGACCTTCCGCTACCCTGACTACGTCTCCTGCCTGCTCCTCTTCGGAACCCTCGCTCAATCCTGAGCCTCTGTGTGAGTACGGTGTACCCATTACTGTGTTACTACTCTGTGCTACAGTATCGTAATAAAGTTAATTACCAATTATACCTGCCTGATTCTGTGCTGCTATTGGGTCCAAGCTATACCCGTTACACTTGACAATAAAGACTCTCATGACCTAAAGCGCTCGTAGGAGAAACCTCAGTAACGTAGCATATATAGATATAATTTGTGCATGTATTTTTTACTGTCTATCAGATCAACTAGCCTACTGTACAGTCATGCTTTCCCATACCACAGGTATGTGACCATGTTTGAGAAGACTGTTTCTTACAAATCAGATGACACTGTTCCATTCAGAAAAGGAATCATTAAAGCTAATCACAGTCTAGTTATGCCCTCGAGCATTTATGACCAATGACCACAAGAACATAGAAAAGTACAGCACGGGATCAGGCCCTTCAGCCCACAATGTCCGTGCCGCCAATGAAGCCAAGTTAAACAAACCTCTTCTTCCTGCATATAATCCATCTCCCTCCATTTCCACCACCATCACCCCTGGCAGCGCATTCTAGGAACCCACAACTCTCTGTGTATGAAACTTGTCCTGCACATCGCCTTCAAACTTTGCCCCTCTCACCTAAAAGCTAGTCTTTACATTTCCACCTTGGGATAAAGATTGTGACTGTCTACCCTATATAAGCCTGTCTTCATTTCTATCAGGTCTCCACTCAACCTCCGACCTTCCAGAGAAAATTATCCAAGTTTGTCCAACCTCTCCTTATAGCTGGTACCCATTAATCCACGCAGCATTCTGGTAAACCTCTTCTGCACCCTCACCAATGAAATGAGGCGACCAGAACTGCACACTATACCTCAAATATGGCCTAACCAAAGTCCTATAAAGTGGTAACATGACTTCCTGACTCTCATACCCATTGCCCAGACTGATGCAAGCATACCATATGCCTTCTTTACCACTTTATCTACTTGTGTTGCCACCATGGACTTGGACCCCCAGTGCCCTTCATACAACAATGCATTTAGGGGTTTTGTCATTAACTGTAGATTTTCCTACATTCAACTTCCCAAAGTGCAACACCTCACACTTGCTTGGATTAAACTCCATATGGTTAAATGGTTCGTTATTGTCATGTGTACAAGGTACAATGAAATTCTTTTTTTGCGTATAGATCAATAAGATTATTGCCATACATAAGACCAATTCCTAATTAAGTATAGAATAAGTAGAAACAACCCACTGAGTCCATATGCAAGAGTCGCCAGGTTTTGGCACCATTTTCAAAGTCCCAGCTGCAGCTGGCCAAAAAGGCCTGTCGCAGGCATCGACATTATCCGTGTCATATCCATATCACCATATGTCATTTCTCTGCCCCGTTCAGTGTTAATCTATATCCCGTTGTATATTTTGACAACCCTCCTCATTGTCATAGACTCCACCATTCTTGGTCTTCTGCAAACTTATGAACCCATCTCCATTTATGTCCACGTTCATTTATATATATCACAAATAACAGAGGTCCCAGTACAGATCTCTGTAAAATTGCAATGGTCACAGACCTCCAGCCAGAATTATACCCTTCCATTGTAACCCTCTGTCTGCTATGAGTAAGCCAGTTCTACATCCAACGACCAAGTCACCATGGATCGCATGCATCATAATCTTCTGGACCAACTTACCATGAGGGATTTTATCAAATGCCATACTAAAATCCATGTTGGCAACATCCACTTCTCTACCCCCATCAATCATCTTCATCATCTGCTCAATAAACTCAATCAAGTTCATAGGACATGACCTCCCATGGACAAAGCCATTCTGACTGTCTTTAATTAGCTCATACTCTTCTAAATATGAGTAAATCCCATTCAGAAACATCCTCTCCAATGGCATCCTAGACCCGAGGCTCACCAGTCATGATTCCCTAGATTCTCTCTACTTTTCGTCTGAAACAAAGGAACAACATGACTATTCTCCAGTCCTCCTAGAGCTTACCTGTGGCAAGAGAAGATTTTTTATCAAGGCCACCTCATCTCCTCTTTTTCCCCTTGTGATAACTTGACATAGATCCCTTCAGGCCCCAACAACACTTGCTTCCTTGATCTAAAACTGCCCTTGCATATCAGTCTTCCTCACACTGGTTTAATTGTCCTCCACGTCCTTCTCCTTAATGAATACAGATGTATTCATTTGGTACCTCGCCTACATCCTTAAATCCAAGCATAAATTTCTTCCTTTATCCTTTCTCTGATTACTCGCTTGTTCTTAATGTAGGTATAAAAACTCGAGGAATTTTCTGTAAAAATCTGACTCACCAATGGCATTTCATGGCTCCATTTTGATCCTTCTAATTGCCCGCTTGAGTTCTTTCCTGGAAACAGGACATTATAATTTTGCTGTGTCACAGAATAAACACTCACTGCTTACAAGAAGAGATTACATGTGTAGTGTGAATAATTTGATTCGCATTAAAAACCACACAGGCACTGTAAAGGATCTAAGGTAACCGAGAGGCCAATTTTACAGAACAGAAGAATCTGTTCATGGTGGAAAAAACCTGGCTTCCTGTTATCTTAGCCTTTTTAGGGGAGCTTTCCAATGGGAAGTGTGGGTTACATTACAAGAATGGAATTCTGCTTCATAAGCATTTCTCCAACAGAGACCATTTTACACAACTCACAGTTTCTCACAAAATGTTTCCGGTCATATGTCAGTCCCTCTTCACTGGGCCATTGTGTTTCCTGGAAAATGTCTCCTTCTTAAGGCATTACGTTCATAACACAGTAAACACTGTTAATTTACATTTTCTTTTGTTTATTCCCTGCTGAAGAGGCTTTTCAAACTTTTTGTCAGTTTCCAATAGGTTTCAGCTGTGGAAATCAAGTATACTTAGTTGTGCGTGTGGATTTTTGTTTGAAAGAGAAGGACTGAATAGCAATGGAATTTCCAGTACATACGTCTCCTCTTTAGAATCCCAGGTATAAAATCTAACTGCTTTCAGTCAACTGCTGGTGCAAAAAAGCCCCCTCTGACATTATATGCATTTAATATGATCGTCGAATAGTATCTAAAAATAACTCTCTCTCCAGTATCATGGATAATTTGAGTTTTTACTCTAGTCTTCTTTCTGTCATCTCTTAATTATGATTGCCAAATTAATTTATTTATAATCATCATATTTGTATCATACAAATGAACCTCTTTTGGCCTGTTGTCAGGGTTTCCTCCATTAGTATGTTCATTGTTGCTAATTCTGACTGGTGGTCAGTAAATAACTATGTTTGAGCATATTGTGGAGACACCCAGAAAACATTGAAAAGTAGAAAGGGAAACATTCTTCACTGACACTTCATCAAAAACCCATGGTAAAATAAACATGTCCCAATAATCTTAATCCTTTTTTTATCAGTCCCTTCAAGCTCGGCTATGTCTCTCTCCATAGTGCCAGAGGGATAATCTGTCCTGCCCCACAATCCATTCCACCATCAGGACTACTACATTAGCATTTCAGTTTGGCAACAAAGGGAAAAAAAAACTGTTAAATTTGAAGGCCTTAAAGAAGAAAACTTATTTCATTTTAACATCAATTTTCTTACTCTTTTACTGAAGGCAATATTTCCTTCGAAGGACATTGTTCTGCAACCAACACATGCCAAATGATATGCTGCAGTGGCAAAAGAAATTTCAGGCACAAATTTCCTCTGTAAATAGAAATCATGGCACATCCAAGTTTCAATTACTTTGTTATAGTTTCGGATCACTCTTTGTCTGACCTCGTGCGTTCCCACTGTTATACACCAGAGATTCTATGTCCATATACAACTTTCTTAAGACCAAAGATATTAGCTTAAGACTAAGAGTGAGTTGTTCTGTAGACACAAAATATTCAAAAGCATTGTCTTAGAGTTTTGTCAGTCAGTCCAGTAAGTACAATTACTGGCTTCAACAACCATTTCAGAGCCAGTAATCTTTCTGATTTTGTTATGTAGTCATAAACTTTATTGTAAGATTTGTAGGAACTGTAGATGCTGGTTTATACCGAAGATAGACACAAAATGCTGGAGTAACTCGGCAGGTCAGGCAGCATCTCTGGGGGAAAAGAATAGTTGACGTTTCGGGTCATGACACTTCATTAGATATTCTTCAGAAGTTGTTTTGAAAGACGAGTATACTTGGAGTCTAGAGTTTAGAGGTACAGCATGGAAACAGGTCCTTTGGCCCACGCTGACCAATGATCACCCATACACCTGGTCTATGTTATTCCACATTTGCATCCTACACACTAGGGACAATTTATAGAAGTCAATTGGCTTACAATTTATAGAAGTCAATAGGCTGCTGCATGTGAATTTTTTTAAAAGAAAAAGACTGAAGTAGCAATGGATTTTGTAGTACTTATGTCTTGTCTTTGGTATCGCAGGCATAAAATGTAACTGCGTACAGACAACTGTTGGTGCGAAAAAGCTCTCTCTTTCCTACATTATATGCAATTAATATGGTCTCAGAAAAGTATCCAGAAATGATTGTTGAAGCCCACATCCATGCACTTGTTACTTCTCAGCCTGGTCATACCAACTATCAACAGCAGACAATGTATTCAAAGAAGCCATTGGAGAATAGGGCCAGAGAATGTGAGGAAAATCTAGAGTTTGAATCATATGGATGAACTTCACAAACTTTTTGTCGGAAATATTTTTCCTGCATCTGTTTTGAAGTCTACATCATTGAACCACAGCTGCCAATTTATCTAAATATTTGCATAAAAGATTTTTCAGTTTCTGTAACGTAGGAGGTCTTTTCATCCTGCTGATTTAACTTGGATCTAAATTGTTTACAGCCTATATATTATTGAATTCTGTTATAGGTACACTGTTAAGATGTTGTGTGGCACAGTTGTGAGTATTTTTGTTATGGGTCTGCCATGGCGAATTTCAGTAGTATTGATCCAAGTAGATTTCAATAGTATTGATCCAACAAGTATTGATTTCAATAGTATTGATCCAACCTGCACTTTTCCTGTGTCTGGGACAGATATTTCTTGAGATCCCATTCCAGCACTGCAGAATGAATTAAGGTTGTTCCCAGAGTGACTAATGATGATCATCCCTAGGACAATGCAGCTTAATTTGTCTGGAAAAGTTTATTGTTGAAATAGGCCAACTGTGTCACTTGATGCCCACCTGACATGGAAATCGCAACAGATGCGAAAAAACAACTTATGTCGGTCAGCGCCCGGTCGAGTTGCCAGAGAGACATGAAATGATCTGGAAAAATTTGTTATCATGTTTCACTCCATCCAAAATGCATTTTCATTCTTGTGGCACTGAAATACACAATGCTCGGTCAAGTGTTTGAATCCACTTTATCCCTCATACAATTCAGAAGTCTTGCACATTTTGCCTTGAGCTCCTGGAATGGATAACGGCTACAGCAACTTCCACATATGGAACTGAGTGATAGAAACGAGTGAAGTTAACAGAGATAGCAGACCATAGCAAGAGTGTGCTGATGGCTGTTTCACTGTAAGTATCAATACATCCAGGATATCCAGTGGAAACATATTCATAATTCCTATTGATGACCACTCTCTGACCTCAACATATTTCCTTACCTTTATAGCCCTACGCCCACACCTCAACATGTTCCTCTCAGACTCTCTGATTACTCTGTTCCTCAAATGCATACTTATCCTTCACGCTACTTCTTTTATCCAGGTTTCCAGCTCCAGGAACTCTGTGTTGTTTCAGTTCTGGCCTCTATCAGGCAGAGGGTATAGAAGCTTGAAAGTGTGCACCACCAGACTCAAGAACAACTCTTCTCCTCTGTTATCAGGCTCCTGACTGGTACTTCCATAAGCCAGGGGTACTGTCCGATTCACCTCTATTCCACTGTGGACATTGGACTTTGTCTGTGGAACTGTTACACTATGATGCTAAGAACTATATTCTGCACTCTTCCCTTTTTCTCTATCTATTGTACTTGAGTTGGACTTTATTGTATTTAGGTATAGCGTATCTAATGTGTATAGCATTTGGATAACAAGCACAACAAAGCTTTTCACTGCACCTCGGTACGTGAAAATAATAACCATAAACTTAAACGTGTCCTTTGTTCACTTCATTCTGACATTTGTGACATTGGCCTTCAGTCTACCAGATTCTGAACTCTGCAATTTTCTCCCTACTCTGATACTCCTTAAAACCTGTCCCTTTTAGTCATCTCTCTACTTCCTCCTTCTTTGCCTCAGTCAAATTCTGCCATTTTTTAAATTCACTGGTGTTTGGGAATATGTGCCTACATGGAACGCATTATATAAACATGTGCTATTGTTAGTAATTCGTGTTTGAAATATATTTTTATAAACATTGTATTGGGATAAAGTTACATTTGACTATGATGTCTCTGTAACTGAAAAACGTGCCGATAACTAAAGTACATTCTAGCAAATGAAATGGAAATGTGATATTGGTGGATAATTGGGTCTGAGTCTCTTGCTTTCTTTTCTCTCGTATGTGGGATGTGGATTATAAGATTTAACAACACAAAAATGGCAAAGAAAGAAAATCAGACTGGTCTTTTTTTTTAAACCGGAAATTATAGATAAATGTTTGTGTTTAGTCTGAGAATAACCCACAAACTATTACTTGACCAGGAAAGTAAATAATCAAGAAAACGTCTCCTGGTAATTATGGTTTTACATGAACATTCGGAAATACTCCCCAGCAAATGGCATTAATTAGCATAGACTAGAAATTCATAGCATCAACATGTAACATGTATTTATCGTGCATATCTACAGCTAGATTTACACATTCATCTTTTTTAACTGTTTGTAAGATAAGTGTGCTGCTGTGATTTGAGAAATCTATCGTCCCTAATGCAAATCTCTCCATACTCCAATCATAGACAACATCATTCATTAATAATCAGGCGGGGGCCCAGATGATTCACAAAATCCCTCGGATCCTGTTTTGCAATCCACCTGCACAGATTATAAATACAGCGTTGAACGAATCCCCATTCAATTAAATACTTCCTGAAGAATGGCACCTCACATGAAATACATTTTTCCTGTGGGGATCCCCACTCAAAGTGTAAATAGTGGTGAGCAGACCTTTTGAGGATATTAACTTTATTTCTGTATTCAAAATGCAAAGGGCTGGAGAAACTCAATTGGTCAACCAGCATTTGTGGAGGCAATGGACAGATGGCATTTGGGGTCAGAACCTTTCTTCAGACTGATAGAGTAGCTGGAAGCTGGAAAAGAGAGGTGAGATGGGGCAAAGCCTGGCAAGTGATAGGTGAATACAGGTGAAGGAAGTGATTTGCTACTTTAAAGGTGCACCATGTTCTAAACATTCTGCAATGTGCCCTATCAAGGTCAGAGGAAAGAAAGGAAATATTTATTCTGCTACTCCTGATCAAAGGAGATGTTTGCTAGTTCAAGGACAGATGTATAGTTAGTTTCTTTCAGTCAAGTTACCAGTGATTTGTAGAGATCATTTATGCACAATGACATGTCCTTTGTGATTCCTTGAACCTCGTAGCAGATATGGTAGCCGTTAACGCACCTCCAATGTAATCCAATTCACAATTTCTCTGGCAAAAATAAATGTTTTCCTCCATATTTAGCATTAGATGTCAGATTAACCTGGGACTGATAATTCTTTGGTTGTCTTTGAGCACTCTATGCTTGACAGGCTTGAGACAACTTGCTTTAAGCTTTCTTGTGCTGTTGGTAATCACTGTTTGCCACAATCTCTTGTCACAAAGATTATGCTCTCAGTTGATGTTCTATGTTATTTTAAGATTAGTCTTTAGGCACTTTTTGTATCTTTCAAATGGACTCATACAAGTTTTCAGCCAGCGTCAGCTCCGCATTCTTCCTGGATTGTCTGCTATCAGGAAGAACGAAGTTCATGTTTTGGTTTCTCATGCCTTTACCATGCTTAGTGCACAGGTACTAATGTCAGCATAGTTCCCGCAAAGTAACAAGTTACTCCTTGCTTTTTGGTGGTCTGACTCCTTTAGGAAGAATTGTGAACTCAGTTATCTTGAATTTCACAACCACATCCCAATTACATCCTCGTGGATTGCAAATAAACCTCTTGTGAATACCCGGTTTATGTAAATTTTGATGTGATTTAGCTGCTGACTTGCAGAAATATTAGTTCTTTCTGGTGACTGCCACAGCTTTGCTCTGAAAAATAACATCTATGTGACTTATTGTGAAATATATAAACCCAGTTTCATTCAATTAAATCTATTTAATAATCTACATTATTGTTTCTCTGCAAGATTTTCACTGCTTCTAATAATTTGACCTACATCATCTTATCTCAACTGTTTATTTGCAAAAAGATGAAACATTTATTTGTTCAGCATCCAATTTCTAAATTGTTAAATGTCATTAGTTCAGTTTTGAAATGTTTTCCTTGCCGAGCATTCTACAAATATATTTAAGAAGGAACTGCAGATGCTGGAAAATCGAAGGTAGACAAAAATGCTGGAGAAACTCAGCGGGTGAAGCAACATCTATGGAGCGAAGGAAATAGGCAAAGTTTCGGGTCTAAACCCTTCGTTGCCTATTTCCTTCGCTCCATAGATTCTACAAATATACATTTTTTTTTCTTGCAGAGTACATTCATTTTCTCTGTAGCCAGTAATATGGGTAGGAGGAATTATTGAAACAACACACAAATGGCACAAAATACCCTCTTGTCAATGTTTAACTCTTAGTAATCCACGATGAAAATGATGATTACTATTTGAGGTTCTTGTAATTGGCCTTGGTGTGGTCAGCCTCTGGTTTGGAGAAACACCCCACCTAGTGGCCAAGCCATCAAGTGACAGCACTCCCAGATCATGCATTTTAATTTGCGTGTCCTTTTTTATCAATTTTTTCTCTGATTGAGCTCAAGTTGTCTCCTTATTAAGAATTACATTTAATAATCTACACTGCTTAGCCTATAGAAAACTCAATTAATCTGTTAATGTTGTAGAAGTTTATCAGTTATATACCTGAGCCTACAATATCAGAAAATATCTCTCCCATATAACTCCCATAGTTATCTATTCTAGACTACACTTCTTCCCATCCTGCTTCCTGTAAAGACTCTATCCCCTACTCCCAATTTTTCCATCCACGGAAATCTGCACCCAGGATGAAATATTCCATTCCAGGTCATTGGAGATGTCCTCATTATTTAGGAAACAGGCGTTCTCCTCTTTCATTATGGATGAGGCTCTCACTAGGGTCTCCTCGATATCCCGCAGCTCCGCTCTTGCTCCCCTTCCCCCCATTCATAACAAGGACAGAGTCCCCTTGTCCTCACCTACCTCCCCATCAACCGTTGCTTACAGCATATAATCCTCCAACATTTTATATATTTTTTGGTCTGGTCCCTTCTTCCATGTTCAGAGATGCTGCCTGACCTGCTGAGTTACTTCAGCACTTTGTGAGTTTTTTTTGTACGTAGATGTAAATGGGTTTGCAGATGACACCAAGATTGCTGGAGTTGCAATGACCAGCAATGTTGGTGTGGAGAAGGCTATCAAAGTATACAGTGGGATATAGATCAGCTACAGAAATGGGCAGGGAAATAGCAGATGGAGTTTAATTAGAAAACTATGAGATGTTGCACATTGAGAGGTTGAATGTAAGGGGAAAGTGTACAGTTAATGGCATGACCTTTAACAGTATTGATGTAGCGTGGGATATTGAGGTCCAAGTCCACAGTTCCTTGAAAGAGATGACACAAGTAGATAGCGTGATAAAGAAAGCATATGTAAGCTTGCCTTCATTGGTTGGGGATAGATACAAAAAGTTGGAGTAACTCGGCGGAACAGGCAGCATATCTGGAGAGAAGGAATGGGTGATGTTTTGGGTTGAGACCCTTCTTCAACTATTGGTTGGGGATTGAGTATAAGGGTAGGAATGTGGGAATTCCAGGATGAAGAAACACGGGCAACTGGAACCATGCCTTCGGAAGAATGTTCAGGAGCCTGAGAACTGTGGCCACCAACCTCAAGAACAGCTGCTTCCCAGCAGCCCTCCAGCCCTTGAACACTGCACAGCACTAACCTCAGCAACTATGATCTTCAATGAACGGTGTCATTGTTTGCACTATGGACTTTGGTTTTGTACTATTATTGTTACCTAGTATTACTGTTATTAATTTATTGTACTATTTACTGTACTATTATGAATCCCCCAGACCTAATGGGAACTATCCCAGGTTATTGAGAGAGGCAAGAGAGGAGATTGTGGGAGCTTTGATGAAGATCTTTGCATCTTCTCTAGCTACAGTTGAGGCCCTGGAGTACCGGAGTGTAGCTAATGTTATTCCTTTATTTAAGAAGGGAAGTAGAGAAAATCTGGGTAATTATAGGTGTATGAGCCTCACCTCAGTGGTAGGGATTTTTGGGGATAGATTTTCCTCCCATTCGTAAGAGAAATGGTTAATTAGGGACAGTCAGCATATCGTTGCACATGATGGGTCAACTTGATCGAGTTTTTTCAGGAGGTGATGAAGGTGGCCAATGAAGGCAAGGCAGTGGATGTTGTCCATATGGATTTTAGTAAGGCATTTGATATAGTCCCCCTTGGTAGGTTGATTCAGAAGATTAAGATCCATGGAATTAACAGTGACTTGGTGGTGTGGATTCAGAACTGGCTTACTGATAGAAGGCAGATGATTGTGATAGAAGGATGATATTCAAGCTGGAGGTCTGTCACCAGTGGAGTTCTTAGGGATATATGCTGGGATATCTTCTGTTTGTGATATATGTATATAAATGACTTGCACGTAAACCTAAATGGGTTGCTTAATGAGATTCTGCCTGACCCGCTGAGATACTCCAGCTTTTTGTGTCTTGTTTCGGCTTAAACCAGCATCTGCAGTTCTTCCTACACACTCAATGGATAGGAGATCAGTTGGGCGATGGGATTTATGGGAAAGGGCTGAGTGGTTGGGAATGAGGTTGATAATGTGGGGATAGGATCAGTGATGATACAGATTTGGGCCACATGTAACACCAGATCTAATAACAACTTGTATATTAACCACTAGATACCAAGGTGTGACTAATGCCAATGTGAAATGGCTGCAGAAGTATAGCCTGAGGATAACCTTGATGCAGATGACATCAAGATTGCTGGGGTCACGGACTGTGAGGAATGTTGTTAAAGTGTACAGCAGGATATATATCAAGTACAGAAATGGGCAGAGAACTTGCAGACAAAGTTTAATCCATGCAAGTGTGAGGTGTTGCCCTTTGGGAAGTCAAATATACAATTAATGCATGACCCTCAACACTATTGATGTACAGAGGAGCCTTTGGTTGCAAGCCCACAACTCTCTGAAACTGGTAACACAACTTAGTTAGAATGGTAAAGAAGTCACATTGTATGCTTGCTTTCATTGGTCGAGGTATTGAGTATAAGATTCAGGAAGTCATGATGTCATTTTATAGGACTTTGGTTAGGCTGCATTTGCAATGTTGCATGCAGCACTGGTTGCCCCATTGCAGGAAGGATATGGAGGTATTTGAAAGGGTCCAATGACTGCCGAGCCACTTCATAGCTTTCTTTAGGAAATATCTCACATTTGCTGATGTTCTTAAGCATCCTAAAGTGCTTCACAGCCAATGAGATACTTCCAAAGTGACAACCATTTTGCACCCAACAAGGTCATGAGTAATGGGATAAATGACCGGGCAATCTGTTATTTTTAATGATAAAGGGAGAAATATCGCTCAGCCCCTCAGTGAGATCTTTTTGTGATTTCTTGAGCGGACTGGCCCTTCATGGCTGTTTCAAAAAAAAGGGGCGGTTGTGACAGTGCAGGGTGCTGTCGGACTGCATTGAGGTATTAATCTCTAATGTCTATTCAAGTCTCTGGAGTGGGACTGAAACAAAAGTGGATAGTCACTGTTGCTTAGCAGTGAGAATCAGCTTTAAAAATATTTTCAATATTTGCAGTTTAGTTATCCTGCCATTAGATGTGAAAACATAAATTTGCCAGATGCAGATGTCTCAGTAACTCCAGGCATTTTGTAGAAACACACTTCAAAACAAAACCACATGGTACTCTGTTCAACAATCCAGCCAAGGTCTGCTGAGATTCAGTCATTGCCTGGGAACAGCACTGAGTGATTAGTGGGATTGGGATTCAGTTGCACTTTTTTTGGCATTCTGGGGGCCCAACTGTGTCAGACTGACAGCAGATCTGGGATTCAACAGCTCTGGTTTCAGAGTATTCAAGAGTTAAGTATGCAGACCATTAAGAAGAAATGCATTCCCTTAGTCTTCTTTATTCCTTTGAAGGCTAGCTTCAAAATACAAGTCACACGGAGCGATGCAATGTAGGAAAATCATGCAACAATTAGTAATCTCTAAGCACAATAATCACATCTCAAACCTGATAGCAGTTCACATTTAGGTTGTTAAAAGACTTCGCTCCTGCTGAACTGCTCGTATTTTGTACATGGCCCTAAGCCCAGCTTGCCAAACATAAGTTATACGGCACATTATATATTTTTTTCCAGTTATGCCCAGTGAGCTCAGCATCGTTGATGTATGTGTTTTCCACCTGGAATAAAATCAAAGTGATAAGTGCATCTGAAGTGTTACATGTGGCTCATGTAAAAATGCTGAGTGCAGACAAGGAAAAATTTCCCAAACTGTAACCATAACAAATTCTTTTTTTTTGGAATCGGTGAACTATTCCTCCAGTCCCTGAAAGAGAAGGAGAAATTCTGTTGAACATCTGTTTTTCAGCAGCACTCTTGGAAACAGGGCCAGTCTAGTTGTACAGTTTTTGACTGCCCTCATCCTTCCTATCACCATGACAACTGATCATAACATTGAACCACAAATCATCATGATATAACCTTTCCTTCCTGATCTGTCCTTTTACTTTTTTCCCAATGCAGAATCACATATCAGGACTGTTTCCAACTGGCACCAGCGAAACAGATTCTGTCCCTTGTGATCAACCTACACGGGCAATATTTCAAAAGTATTAGCAATGCTGTTTTTTTCCTGTTCAAGGTTCTTTAGAAAATTGTGACCAATTTCCCTTCTTTTCTACCCAACTCAAGCTTACTCATATTGATACTGATTCTCCACTTTTAACACTTCAATTATGTTTTTCTGTAATTTCCTTTTATTCTGCTCCTCTCCCACCCCCGTTCAAAGTAACCACTTCAGTCCATACAATGCTATGGAAAGAGTTGTTGATTCATAGTCTTGGTGACTCATTGTGCAGATTTTACCAATTCATTAACAATAATTTTACCTCAAAATGTTGTCACCCCTCTGAGGACCAGAAGGTTTGCTAAGATCCATCATGGAAAATTCAATGATGCCTGAGGCACAAGGTGTTGTATCATCCCAAACTGGCCTTGTACACTGAAAGCCTTTGCTTTGTACATTCAGTCATAAGGAACATGCAGAGGAAATTTAGTTGGTGCTGTGACCAGCTTTATTTAGTGTTGTGAAGGAAAGAACTGCAGATGGTGGTTTAAATTGAAGATGGACACAAAATGCTGGAGTAACTCAGACGGCCAGGCAGCATCTCTGGAGAAAAGGAATGGACAACATTTTGGGTCGAGCCCCTTCTTCAAGTAAGTTGGGGGATTGTAGGCAGATAGGCTCTGGTTGGTGCGAGTATTGGACGGATCAATGGGTAGGGGTCATCAGATGAAGATGGGTCTCGACCCAAAACGTAATCTATTCCTTTTATCCAGAGATTCTGCCTGACAGGCTGAGATACGAGGCCCATCCATCCTCATCAGCTTCAGCACTAGGTTTCCATATATATATATTTGGTCAGAAGTGTGAACGATCATTGTTTAATTGCAAAATGTTCAATTCTGTTCGCTGCTTCTCATAAAAAGCCTCATCCACACTCCTAAGCAATCAATTCCTTTCCTACCATTGTAGCATAAACGCTGTGGGCATCATCCACAATTATTCTCTAAAGCTACTCCAACAGCATGTGTCAAATTCAAGAACTCTACCAGTTGCCAGGGGACACCACCAAAAATATCTCCTCTCCAAGTCACACGCCCTCTTCATTTGGAGGTATATCACTGCTGCTTCATCTTCACTGGGAACAAATCCCTATTCAATAGCAGTGATGGAATATCTTCACTACAGAGACTTGAACAGTTCATTACGGCAAGAAACCACCTCGGTAGCTTGATGGAGATTGGTGGAAGAGGAAAGTGGAGGTGGATATTGCAGTGTAGGGTTAGAGAGGAACTTGCACTGAGTTGCAAGAGTGACTCATGCTTGACGTGGCAAGTCCAATTTCTGGAATGAAATGAAACAATCTGAAAAGATTCAATTTTGTATTTCATCTCTGAAAAGAATCAATGCACATTCATGTTGGGATGAGAAAAGCGTGATTGAATTTCTGATCATCATTGTTTAATTGGTTCACTCCCATAGTTTGGCATACTTTGACTCATCTTTCAATCCACTTGTTCCAGTATTGATTTCATACTCTGCAAGACTAATTGTTTTCTTTTTACTATTATGGTATTCACAGTACTCAAGGTGATTGGCGTTTGCGAAACAATATTATGAGTTTACCTGAAGACTTTGATCCAGTTCTAAGAAATAAAACTGTTCATATTAATGAAAAAGTCAGACGTAGTGACGATGATGTGAAATATCATAGAACCCTGCTTATATACCAATAACTCTGGCAAACCTTGTATCTGAATATTGCAATACAGTGCTTTTTGTATTGACTCATTTGGTGAGACTCGTTCATGTGCTATTTTGTAGAATTGTGAAAGTTCATAGTGTTTTTGTGAAGCTTTGTGGGCTTTGAATCTTTTCTATTTTTTCTTCCTACGCTTCTGGGACACACAAACTTGTTGTTGGGCTGGGGCGCTTTGGGATGAGCAGTCCTCTGGAATATTTACATATACTGGTAGTTGGCATTTTTCATGGAGATGAAAGAGAATGAAAATGCTGGAGACTGGAGCAAAAAAAAAAAACTGCTGGAGGAGCTCAGCAGGTCAGACAACATCAGTGGTTGGGGAGGGGAATTATCGATGTTTCGGGTTAATGATCTACATCAATCCTGATGCAGGGTCTCGATCTGAAACGTGATAATTCCTGCCCTCAGATGCTGCTTGAGCTGCTGAATTTCTCCAGCAGTTTGTATTTTGTTCTGCATTTTTCATATCTTATTCAATGATGACCTGGGGAGGGAGCGGGTTGTGGGGAGAGGAGGTGGAACATGGGGGGGAAGGGGTATGAAGGCATGGGGAGTGAGAACGTGGAAGTGTGGGGAGGGGGGCATGGGAGTGGTGCATGGAGGTGTGGGGAGAGGGGCATGGAGGTGTGGGGAGAGGGGGGCATGGAGGTGTGGGGAGAGAGGGGGCATGTAGGCGTGGGGAGAGGGAGAGTGGTGTGGGGAGAGGGGACATGGGGGTATGAAAGGAGGAGTGTAGTAGGGAGAGGGAGCAGGGTGTGGGAAGAGGGGACATGGAGGCATGGGACAGGGAGAGAGTGGGGAAATGGAGGGCGGGGCCGGGTCAGGGGGGGGAGCGGGCGGGGGAGGGCGGGGGGGGGGCGAGAGGGGGGGGGAGAGGAGAGGGGAAAAGGGGGCGTGGAGAGAAGGGGGCGGGGCGAAGGGAGAGGGGGGGGTGGGTGATTGGGAGAGGAGAGGAGAGGGGGCGGGGCGAGGAGGGGAGAGGGGGGGGGAGGGAGGGAGGGGAGGGGGAGGGGAGAGGAGGAGAGAGGAGAGGGGGCGGGGTGATGAGGAGAGGGGGGGCGGGGGAGAGGATGAGGAGAGGGGGCGAGGGGTGGGGGTGATTGGGAGGGGAGAGTGGGCGGGGCGGGGGGGGGGGGGGGCGGGGGGGAGAGGAGGGGGCGGGGGGGCGGGGATTGGGAGGGGAGAGGGGGGGGGCGGGGCGAGGGGCGGGGGGAGGGGGCGGGGTGATTGGGAGGGGAGAGGGGGCGGGGCGGGGAGAGAGGGTAGAGGGAGGGGGAGGGGGGGGGAGGGGGGGGGGAGGGTAGAGGAGAGGGGGCGGGGGAGGGATTGGGAGAGGAGGGTAGAGGGGGGGGGCGAGGGGGCGGGGCGAGGAGTAGAGGAGGGGGTGATTGGGGGGGGGGGGGGAGGGTAGAGGGAGAGGGGGCGGGGTGATTGGGAGAGGAGAGTGGGCGGACTAGGCGGGAGATTTGTCTTTAGGAAGTGAACTAACTTTCCGGCTGTAAGAAGCAACGTTCGTAGCGGGATACCGGTCCCGACTGCCCCGTCCTTCGGGAGCGGTCATGGCCGAGGAGAGGAGGCTGAAGCTGAAACGGAGGAGGGTTGGCGGCGGGCCGCGGGAGCTGAGCCCATGGCCGCCGCCCGGGCCGTGCGAGGAGGCCGGGCAGAGCGGCAGCGAGCAGCTAAGGGCGGAGGGGAAGCTGTAAGTGAGCGGGCGGGTGCCGACCAGCGGCCTCACTGCAGAGAAAGCCCGGGGTAGCTGTCCATGTGTCTTTTGGAAGTAGTAATTGACTCTATTTCAATAGCTTCCCCAGGCATATCATTCCAGATACAGACCGTGGAAAAAGTTGACCTCTTAAACAGCACTATTGTATCTGCCTCCACCATCATCCCTGGCATTGTGCTGCAGGCACCCACCACCTTCTGTGTGGGGAAAAAAAACTACTTGCCCAGCACGTCTCCTTATATAATTTTATATCTTCTTAAACCTTATAAACACTTTCTTTTTCTTTTTGACCAAGTTTAAAATCTCTGGTCGTCCAAGGTTCCCTTACCTTGCCATCCATATCCCTCCCCCTTACTGGAACATGCTGGTCCTGGACTTTGATCAGCTGGCCTTTAAACGACTTGCACTGGAAGAAGGCAACTGACCCAATATCAACTGCTGACAATTTACTCTCCATTCTTAGGACCACCTATTCAACAAAGTTGGCATAGATATTGACACCAACATTATTAAGTAAGATAGACACAAAAAGCTGGTGTAACTCAGCGGATTATCAAGTACGACGTAGCTATATAGCACAAATACTCAGTCATACTGTATATTTAAAAAAACTAATCTGCTGAAGCTAGAAATCTGAAACTAAGAACAGAAAATGCTGGAAACACAGAGTAGGTTAGGCAGCATCTGTGGAAAGGAAACTGAGTTAAACTAAACTACTCAGTTTGTTTCTTGTCGGGGAAATGTCAAACGATGCACTGGTCTTCCCCTGCAATGGCCGAGTCTCATTAACAGCCAGAATAAACGGGGTGTGTTGTAATTTGTCATTCCAAAGAAAGGAAATCTGAGATTACTGCATTGCAGTTACAGTCTTGGTTATGCTTTCCAAGAGAAAGGAATAACATGACTTATTCACCTTCCAGTGAAGGTGGTGGAGACAGGTTCGTTTTTATCATTTAAAAATAAATTGGATAGTTATATGGATGGGAAGGGAATGGAGGGTTATGGTCTGAGCGCAGGTATTTGGGACTAGGGGAGATTATGTGTTCGGCACGGACTAGAAGGGTCGAGATGGCCTGTTTCCGTGCTGTAATTGTTATATGGTTATATGGTTATGACTTGCATCCCTGCAACTCCAAGAATTTGTTTTGCAGTTGGTGCATTAAATATATTTTAGTTTAGTGTGATTTATTATTGTCATGTGTACTGAGGTATTTTTACAAAGCTTATAAAAAAAAATGCTACAGAACAGCATGACCCCAGAGTGGGTGTGTAATTGACTTGAAAATTAAGCTGACACTTTGCTGTGACGGGCTTGTTTGAGGTAATAAAGAGCTTCACAGCTTCTGCCCACAATAATCTGGGTGCGGGAAAGGGCGGCTGAGGTTGCCACTGCCACAAACCCTGTAAAATGGGAAGAAACATCAGAAAAGTTAATGTTAATGTTCCAGCAGCTTCCATCTAGGAACCTTTGTTAGGTCAATAGGATCAACTCACAGTGGCGTAGCTGATAGAGCTGTTTTCTCACAGCGCCAGAGACCAGGGTTTGATCCTGACCTTGGGTGCTGTCTGCGTTGAGATCTCACTTTCTCCTTGTGAACGTGTGGCTATCGCCCAGGTTCCCTGGTTTCCTCCCACATCCCAAAGATGTGAGGGTTTTAATTGGCCTCTGTAAATTGCACTTAGTATGCTCGGCGTGGACTCGATGGGATGAAGGGCCTGATTCTGTGCTGTATCTTTCAATCAAAAAAAAGGTTTGAGTGATGGCCCAATGCAGTTGGATATTGTGTAAGAGTTCATATGTGAATAATGACCACTTGGGCTCGAGGAATTATAGTTCTGCGAACTAGCCAGCCAGTGAGTAAGATAACACTTTCTGCAAAGGAGATGAAAGTTAACAATCTTAAGACAAGTGTCTAAGCCAAATGACGATTACAAGCATCACCAAAGTCTTTGTATTTGCAGGCTGCCAGCTAATGTATCCACTTGGCTTGATGACAATGACATGAATGAGACTGACCACATTTGGGCTCTTTTGATGAAATCGGTGTTTCCAGACGTGAAAGGATCAGATTGGAAGACTATTTCAGTGCCAGACTTGCCCTTGGACTCTGAGAAGGTACGGCTTAATTCCCTGTGAAGAATGGGCATTCTCTTTAATTTCTTGAGTCCATGATCTTTGGCATTTACTTAACAGGTATCCAATATTGCTCATTTATGTGGTTGAAGGATTATTTGACCTTTTCAGGGACTTCTGAAACTCATCACATTATTGTGTGTGTATATTTACATTTTTTAATTATTACAGAGTTGGGAAGGCAGCAATTTAAAAAAGCATTTCTTGCAGAACTTTTGTTTCCTGTTCTTTCAGCATTGAATGGGGAAAAGTGTACAGTTGGGGAACTTTAGGTGATGGTGAGCCCATGCATCCAGGTTCGTTGTTATTCCGCTGCACAGCCAGTTAACAGATATGTAGAGCCCTGTCCCACGGTACAAGTTAATTCCAAGAGCTCTCCCGAGTTTGCCCTGATTCAAACTCGGAGATTTACGGTATTGGCCATTCGTTGGTACTCGGGGCTCTCGTGGACATGTTGAAAAATCTTCCCGAGTCTTCCTGTGCCTACCAGCCGTTAGCGAGTCTTCCCAAGTATCAGCCGTTAGCGCTAAGAGACGTCCCGAGCTCCGATGTACCCGCAACGTTCATTCTCTGTGCTTACCACAAGTTAGATTTTTTTTAAACTCGGGAGAGCGCTTGGAATGAACTCGTACCGTGGGACATGCTATAATGCTGTAAACTCACTCTGGGCTAAAACTCTGAACCGCATAGACCAAATGTCCAATGAAGAGTTTCCAGTTTTGTGCTCAGCCAATTGATGTTGGCCAAGACACCAGTTGTTGTTATTCTAGTGGCCTTAGCACCTTTTGCCAAGTTTAAATGTTCTCTTTTCCAATGCATTTCAGTAATCCCTGCTGAGAAATGTACATATCTTGAATTCAATGCAGAGAGGCCACTTCAGCGAGGCTTGGAAGACTTGCTGCCATTCTGAATCATGTCCCAGTAAGAGACCTGAAGGGGAAAAGGGGGGAAATTGCCATTTAGGCTTGTTTGTAAGAAAGGCATGCTCTAAATTCAAGATCTTCATTTCTAATGAGCCAATGCATCATAACAAGATTCTGCAGTCTGACCACATCCAGTCATGAACAACAAGTGGGAGGCCATTTAATGAATAACAAAGAGTAGGTCTAGTTTAGTTTAGAGATACAGCACAGAAACGGGTACCACGGCCCATAAAGTCCGTACCGACCTGCAATCCCCACACATTAACACTATCCTTCACACACTAGGGACAATTTACACATACACCAAGCTAATTACCCTACATACCTGCACATCTTTGGGGTGTGGGAGGAAACCAGTAGATCTCGGAGAAAATTTACACTGTCACGAGGAGAAAGTACAAACTGCGTAAGACAGCACCCGTAGTCGGGACTGAACCAGGGTCTCTGACGCTGCAAGCGCTGTAAGGCAACAACTCTTCCGCTGTGCCACTGTGCCCCCACCCCCCCCCCCCCCCCGAGTAAGTGGGAAAAGACTGCATATGAAATTACCAGCAGAAAAGTGGAAAAAAAATAATCCTGAAACAAGAGGCCCACCAGCTTTCGAGGCAGGGTAAGAAGCTGAGGAGAAATGGAGTGCTGAGAAATTAGAAACTACGGGTCACCCGTACAGACCGAATGAAGAAGTTCTGCAAAGTGGTTATCAGTTTTGTTTAGTTTCCCATTGGCACAAAATTAGAAGAAGCACATAAAGGAAAAACTGGGTACCATGAAACTGAGAGGACTTCCCAGCAAACAACACACATCCAATGCCAGTCAGACTGAGAATTGATAAATAAATAATGAATGGCTTGAGAAGGAATGATTAATTAAAGTGGTAAATTCATAAACAGTAAGGAAGCTTGGATGACGAGAGAAACTGAGGCTCTGGTCAGGGAAAAGGAGGCATGGGACAGGTATGGGCAGCTGGGATGAAGTGTATCCCCGGAGGGGTTTCAGGAACGGAGGAACATACTTAAGAAGGAACCCAGGAAGGCAAAAAGGGGGCCTAATAGCTCTGGCAGATAATCTTAAGAAAAATCCCAAAATATTTTCTGTATATTAAGGCAAAGAGGGTAACTAGAGGGACAATAGGGCCCCTCAAGAAACCAAAGCGATCATCTCTGTGTTGACTGCAGGACATGGGTAAGGTCCTTAATGAATATTTCTCCTCCGGTTTTGCCGAGGGGGAAGACATGAAGACTAGAGAACTAGGGACAGTTAATGGAAATGCCTTGAGGACAGACCTCAGTACAGTCAATGCCACCACTTGTAACTAATCTACTAAATTGCATACATCCTGACTTCGACCTTTATCAGCATTAGATCTAAATTAATTTCCAACTCCACCATGCAAATATCCTCACTATAGGAAACACCGGTGGTTCAAGAAGGCAACTCACCACCACTTTTTGAGCACCGTCGGGGATGGGCAATAAACACTGTTCTTGCTAGCAATGCACCGATCCGGAACGATGAATAAAATAAAATCAACCCCACCGGCTGGATCATCCCCAATTATTCCCGACCTTTCCTGCAGGTTAAGGTTGGGAATTCTGGCTGATTTTCCCCCTCATCAATCCAGTGGTTTGGAGTGACTTGCATGAGGATCTGTTCCTTCAAAATATGCAGCTCACTTCTCACTAAACACATTTGTTCAGCCATCAGGACTGATTAATTTTTGTTTTCTATGGTACAAATAGAAATCATTTAACATAGACATTGACAAGCGGTATCTTTTATTCCTTCTGGAACCTTGAGAGGCTAATTTGTGCACTTTTTTGACCACTGTTTATTTACAGAGTTGCTGTACAGAATCAACAAAATTTATTTTCCTGTCAGCGGTCTGACCCCAGCTTGCTGCTGGGCGGTGTTCCAGACGGGGATAAATATAAGACCAATATTTACCACTGTCCCAATGTGTATCATTTTGTTCATCTCCTATGCTAAAATCAACAATTAGTAAAGCAAAACCAATTTCCCTTCAAAGTGTGCATTGATTAATATATGAAGTCTTTCTATTTTAGGTGTTGGGCTGGTCTGGGTGGGTTTGAGAGAGGAAGGCTGTCAATCAGTCAATTTAGTGGGCTGGATTCAGTGACTACTTGCCAGCACATCCATTAATAACGACTCAGCTGTTGTTGCTGGCTTACACACCGTATGAGAAAGTAGTATGACAGACACAGGCTGTTTGCATCAACCAGTCTCTGTTGATGCTTATCATGGGTCATACATGTCCACCCTGTTTATCCACTTTTCTTGCATTTTAATGTGGGGCTTCTGGTTGAATGTGTGTGTGTAAGTTATACATAAAAGTAAAGCTGCTGATATGCACGGATTTAGACTATACCCAAATACTTTGCATTTGCAATACAGAAGAATCATTTCAGTCTTCCTGCAGCATTATATTGGAGCATCCCCAGCTGAAATTGCATCATGTTTTTCAGATTAAGGAAAATCGTGGGTCACTTGGGAAACCGTAGCAGTCCTTCACAGCTGCAACACTGTTTAAAGCCACTTCATTTAGTTGTGCAGAGTGTTGCATGGAGTTGAGACATTCACAGGAGAGGAACACAAGTGGTTTTGCGGCCTCTGGTGAGCTGTGAGGAATTACAGCTTCCAAAGGTGATTTTTGGTGGGTTTGATGCTCGATCGGAGACATGCAGAGATCCCTTAGGGAGGGGATGCAGGGATCATGCCTGGAAACCTTGTTTGCTAAACATTCAAGATCTGCAATGGTCCTCTCCCAATTACCCTCAAGGATAATTAAGAACATGATCCCAGTGATACCCATATCTTCAAAATAATAATGATACTGTGAACCATTATCCTACCTCCCTTTCTCCAAGGAGCATTGTATCTGGAGCTGTGCAAATCTGCTTCTCTGCCAGGTCACATCTCTGCCGATCCTGCAGGACTGGAAAGTAGTTAATGTTGTTCCTTTGTTTAAGAAGGGAAGTAGAGAGAATCCTGGGAATTAAAGACATGTGAACCTCGCGCCAGTGGTCGGGAAGCTATTGGAGAGGGTTCTTTGGGATAGGATTTACTCTCATTTGGAAGAAAATGGGTTAATTGGGAACAGTCAGCATGGCTTTGTTTGCACCAGGTTATGGCTTACTAACAAGAAACACAGGATTTTGGTTAGGCCAGATTGCGAGTATTACATGTAGTTTCGGTCGCTTCATTACAGGAAGGATGTGGAGCCTTTACAAAGGGTGCAGAGGAGGTTTGTCAGAATTATGACTAGGTTAGGGAGGGTTAGCTACAGGGAGAGGTTGGGAAGACTTGGATTGTTTTCTCTGGAACGGCAGAAGTTGCAGGGAGACCTGATAGAAGTACGTAAAATTATGAGAGGAATAGATAGGATAGACAGTCAGAACTTTTTCCCCCACGATAGAAATATGAAATAGAAGAGGGTGTAGCTTTAAGGTGAGAGGGGCGGAGCAGTTTTTTTACACCAAGGTTGATGAGTGCCTGGGACGCTCTACTGGAGATGATGATGGAGGCAGATATGATAGTGACATTTAAGAGACTTTTGGATAGGCACATAGATATTCAAGGAATGGAGGGATATGGATTAGGACCTGTTGTGGCATCATGTTTGCCGACAACATTGTGGGCCGAAGGGCCTGTTCCAGTGCAGTACTGTTCTATGTTCTATTTAAGGTGGTAGTGACTTGCTTTTGGCCTATTTACCTGTATACAGCTCGCCATTGTACTACAGAGGCCAGAGATATTTCCCCATTACAGAAAAGGAACTTCCTTTCATCCTTCTTTGGAGGCAAACAGTGTTAATGGGCTTTTGAGGATTGGTAAGTTCAGGGAGCATTAGATTGCACAAGGAAGACTTGGGCTCCTATGCGTACCAAGGTCTTGATGACTTTCTCTCCCTGAACAAATGCATAACTAGTTTGTGACCAAAATAAGAATTTTCTTATGATCATTGCTCTGTTTCTCAGAATCCTGTGTGGCTCATTTAGAGTAGTTTATAGTTCCATCCATATTTCAAGAACCATATTAGAGCGGTGGGCCTCCTCTTTCCACAACTCCCAAGCACCTCTCCGCATCCACATGTGCTGCTAAGCTATGCCAATGGCTCCTTGAGGTAAGATTCTGGTTTATACTGCACTGTAGATCTCCCAGAAGAAGGCTGGACCCTAAGTTTGCATCCTTTCCTACACAGGCCATAACCTGGCAATTGTGAGGGATTCACTCAGAGTTGCTGAAAGCCTACAGAAGGATTTAGAGGATGAAGCAGAGGAGTAACATGGCAGCAATGGTGTCCTCTCTGCAGATCCTGCTGTTTGTACGCTGTACAACATCCCAGCCTTAAAGCTTCCTCAGTCAAGTACCAGCCCTCCAGCACTTTGTGTTTTACACAGTATTTGGCTATTCTAATTAAGCTTCTGGTTACCTGTAGGAAGCTAGTATCAAATTTAGTATACATGCAAACTGAATATTTTGGCCTTTTCTCTGGGTATTTTGTCTGATAAATTAGCACACATCTGTTAAAATAATATGAATTGTTGCATACATGTCATGCTCTTCTCTTGGGGATCAGTGTAAGTTTCTAATAATTAGAAAATGTATTTATTTCCCCTTAACCTGTTATTAAGTTTAAGAGAAGTATGATGGCAAAGCAAAATACTTTCATATTCCAAGGTTGACACAAAATGCTGGAGTAACTCAGCGGGATGGGCAGCATGTCTGGAGAGAAGAACTGGGTGACGTCCCGCTGAGTTACTCCAGCATTTTGTACATCCCGCTGAGTTCAGCGTTTTGTGCGTCCTGCTGAGTTACTCCAGCATTTTGTGTTCAATTTAAACCAGCATTTGCAGTTCTTTCCTACACACCTTCAGATTCCATCTTGTTTCCTGATAAGGTGCAGCTGCCAGTGGAGAGAATGTGCACAATTAGTGCCACCTCTCACTATCTTTGAAGTGGGTGTTCTTTTAGGTAAAGCATCATAGATAACGTCAGAGATACGTTAGAGGGAACCAGTAGAGACACTTCATTGTGAGTTTATCCATGAATGAGGAGAGTGAAGTATTACATTTGGACTGGGCATATCTCCGATAGATATGGGCTTGGTTTGGTATTTCCCCCCATGCTAACCTTTACTTTGATACCTTTTACATTTTGCAGAAACTGAACTGTGTTTAACATCCTTCCTTGACAGATCCCCAAATACATTGAACCAGTTGTCACTGAAGCCATTTCTGTGGGAGGTGAGAGTTTTATGTGGACACCATTTCCTCCTTCAGCGGCTCTTGAAGGGAAGAGCAGACCTGAGCCACTCCCCAGCCATGGGGCCGTCACTGCAAATATGGGAGAACTGATCGATTCCACTGAGATTCATGCAGGCGGATCTCGACGTCCTCTGTCAGAGACTATGCAGAACAAACATGTTTTATCTTCTACAGACGCGGCAAAGTATCTTATTTATCCAAATGAAAATGATAACATGCTGCCAAAGAGCCACCTGGTCAATGTTAAATCTAATGATTCCTGTGAAGCAGATCCAGTGAGGTTCCCTGCAGAGCATGCTGTGAGGAAACGGGAAGACCTTTACCGAGTGGATGCACGGCATGTTACAGGACACCGATCAGCTGACGCCCTGCTTGGTCCGGCCACACATCTTCAGAGGCCAAGAGATCAAGAACTGCAGCAGCCGATGGCTGTGACAATGCCCATCAGCAAGCCCAGTCAAGAGAAAGTAAAACAGCACAAAATGCTGACAGGAGGGACATTGTGCGGAGAGGAAGATGATGCTAGTGTCAGTGTTGGAGAATGCCAGGGCCAATCTTTCTCTGAAAATAGTCCCTGTATCACCATCACGAACAGTGACAAAGGTGCTATCACTAAAGGAAGGTCTGACGGGCAGATGGAAGCTGGGCTGGATTTGGAGAGCTGTCCGATGTGCCTTGTTCCCTTTCCTGCAGGGTAGGTGTTACTTGCAATGGTGTTTTGATTTATTTATGCCTTGATCTTCCTCCGTCAGCCCTGTTTCCTCAACAACTTGCCTATCTACTAGCTTTCATTTTATTATTGCGAACGGAATGTTTTTTAAAATAATTCCTGTCTTTTTGAGGTTAGTTAAAAGAAGTCTGTGTTGAGTAAAAAACCTTAATGAGCGGGAGCGTGTCTGAAAAATCTGATTTAATTCTCATTATATTTTGTATTTTTTCTTCAATGTACTTTAGAGTGTTCTGGGAATTCTTTCCGAAGTTTCTCCTACTTGTTCAGGTCTGTTCCTCGTCTGTTGTTCATCTGATCTTGTTCCAAGCTGTTAAATCTGTTGTTATATTAGCTGATAGAAGCGATGCAAACATTTGTATGGGCTCATGTTTTTCCTTTTGGTCCAGTTGGCCAGGGCTTGGTGCTTGTTTCCAATTTGACTCTTAATTACATGGGTGAAGCCAAGACTTTACTGCATGGAGGATAATAGAAATGATCCAGAGAATGTTAAACACCAGAGGAGGACACAAAGTGCTGGAGTAACTCAGTGGGTCAGGCAGCATCTCTGGAGAACATGGATAGGTGACATTTTGGGTTGTCACCCTTCGTCATACTGATTTGGGGTGGGGGGGGATCTGGGAGAAGAGGGGCAGAACAGAGCGTTGTGGGTGATAGATGAACACAGGTGAGGCAAGGTTTTGATAGGCAGGTGGTTGGAACAAAGTTCAGAGATTAAAACAGGTGTGAGACAAAAGGATTGAAGAGTTGCGAATTGTTGAACAACAGATTGGACCTAAAATAGACATAAAGTGCTGAAGTAACTCAATGGTCAGGCAATCTCGAGGATAAGGATGGGTGGCATTTTGGGTCGGGACCCTTCTTTCTGTGGCCACACCATAATGACATTTAAGAGGCTTTTAGATATGCACATGGTATTCCAGGCAGTGGGCAGGTGCTATAGACCTGCACGGGAAGTAGACGCTCCCGCCCCCACGAGTCTCGGGCAGATGGGGCTCGTCAGCCTGGGAAGGCAGTCCATCTAGGAGAGGGAAAACTCTGATTTAAAACCTCCACTGCCTTGTGACCATATCCAGTCATGGAAAAGGCTCCAGGAGTAAACCTCAAGAAAATCCGGAGTCGGAGCCCCGAAGGCAGTTTGTCATTGTCTACAACCTCGCTCTGGCAGATCCTGCGACGGCGCTGGTGCCAAACTGTACCGGCCCTGCTGTTCCTTTGGATCGATCAGTGGATAGGGGAGACGTGCTGCATGGGCAACAGCCTGTCCTCGATATGACATCGCCCAGGCTTGCATCCAACCAGGATGCATCACCTACATCAGTCATGACCTACTAAAGGTATTCCAGGAATTGGAAAATCTGAATCATTTGCAGGCAGATGACATTCTGAAATATGGTCTCGACCCAAACATTGCCTATTTCCTTCGCTCCATAGATGCTGCCTCACCCACTGAGTTTCTCCAGCATTTTTGTCTACCTAAATGTTACTTAACATCACATTTGGTACGCACTTTGTGGGTCAAAGGGTCTGTTCCTGTACTGTACTGCTCTCGGTAAACTCAACAGCACTGATGTACAGAACTTAGGATTCAAGTTCATAACTCTCTTTAAGTGACAACACAATTCTATAGAGTGCTAAAGAAGGCGTATGGTATGCATACCTTCATTGATGCATCATTGAGTAAGTCTGGAAGTCATGATGCAGCTTTCTAAGACTTGGTTAGGCCACATTTGGAGTATTGCGTGTAGTTCTGCTCACTTCATTACGGGAAGGATGTGGAGGTTTTAGGGTGGGTGCAGAAGAGGTTTACCAGGATTCTGCCTGGATTACAAAGTTTTAGCTATCAGGAGATGATGGACAAACTTGGATTGTTTTCTCTGGAGTGTCAGAGGCTGAGGGGAGATCTTATTATGAGAGGCAGAGATGGGGTAGACCGTCAGAACGTTTTTCCTGGGGTACTAATTTGAAAGACTAGAAGGCATAGCATTAAGGTGAGAGGGACAACGTTTAAAGAAGATGTGTGGGGCAGGGTTTCTGCACAGAGAGTGACGGGTGCCTGGAACATGCTGCAGGGGTGGTGGTGGAGGCAGATATGATACTGGCATTTTAGAAGTTTTTAGATAGGCACCTGAATACGCAGGGGATGGAGGGATATGGATCGCATGCAGGCAGAGAAATTATCTTGGCATCATGTTTGTCATGGGCATGTGACCAATGAGCCTGTTCCTGTGGTGTATGTTTTATGTATATGATGAAGCCCTCCAAGGACTGGGCTAGCTCGTGTGGTCCCTGCACAATGGCAACATTCATTTGTTTCAGCCAGAGGCATTAAGCCTTGATCGCAACTGATGTGTAATCCTGAAGTTTTTGCCACCCTGTGCCAAGACCATTCCTTCACTGCCTTATGGTACACTAACATATTTAAGTGACTTTTTACACCCTTGTTATGTTATGGGAATATCACTATAAAATCTGCAAAGCTCTGTAGATTTAAATGATTTAGAGAAGCCTATGACTTGCATTGTCTACAGGACGATACCTCGGAGTGAACACCTGATAGGGTTGCATTTGCATTGTGTACATGAGTAATCACATATAAAAGTTGATTTGTTTTTGTGCTGTCCTTATTTATTATGGTAGTTGATGAAGAAAATAGGTTAAAATTCATAAACTTAGCATTATTCTATTTGCATTATGGCAAATTGGAGTAAAAAATTGGAGTTTAATATTTATTGAGTGTATTCTATTTTGCATTTAATGTACATGTGCAAGGGCTTACTACAGAATCTAACGTGGCTGGCATCACAACCACTCCAGCTTCTCTCAAAGTGGGTGACTCATGCAATCTCTAGACAACAGGCATTGTCTACATTACCTCTCACAATGGAATTGACTGGTGTTTTTTAATGGGTTTAATCAACTCCTGGTACATCAACCTGAGGACCCATTTTGAAATGGAAGTAGTTCCAAGGAAACTGTACAGACTCCGTGAATGGGAGTGAGTTTATGGGCTGTAAAAATTGTGTTTGAAGCCAGTGCTCAAATTGTGAATTTTTTGGAATTAAAGTGTTCTGTGCACACATTCCTGACTTCAATCCCTTGAGTTAAGTCACATCATCACCATGGTGATGCTTTGTCTTCACCAAAATGTTATACCTTTATGACTTAAAGACCTAGAGCCAGCCATCTTAGTACATTATTATAAATTAGTTAACCCCTGTGCATGTCTGATGCTTTATGTGTGTGATGTTTATTCATAAACATGAAGTGTAAACTTTGGATGGAGTGATTCTGGACATTGGCAAAATGCTCAATTCCTCTCCCTAAACAATGTTAGATGGGGCAAGAATATTTTACGGAAACATAACGTCTCTGAATGCACCAATTTGACTTTGCTGAAGGAATATTGATGATCCTGTCTACGCTCAGGTCAAAACTCAGGCCAAAACAGTGTGCGAGTGTAGGCAACTCGTGCACTTTCCTACCCTTGCTTGAATTAGACTACAATGAATTGGTCTACACTCCAGTCTTCCCCCCGGATGAGTAGCTGTCTTTTGGTTTAGTTTAGAGAAATGGTATTGAAACGGTCCTTCGGCCTGCCGACCAATGATCACCCATTATCCCAGTTTTGCATCCAACACATGAAGTGCAATTTGCAGAAGCTAATTAACCTACAAACCTTCGCATCTTTGGAGTAATTATTTTTTTCCAGTTAGTAATTGGAATTTACAAATGATTAAATAATTAGTTCTGAGTAAATCACAGATTTAACAATATTAAATAATAATGCCTACTTTGTGGTCAGTAAATATTTCAATAGTTTACCAATTACTAAGTCACTGTGAAAAAGTAAACAACTCCAGAAAGTGGCTTGTAAATCTCTTAACAATTTATAAAAGCAAAAGTTGACTTTTATAGTCTGATGGTAATGGAATTGGATACATCAGAGTATCAGTTTACAGTTATTCAAGTAATGACTTGAGAGCGAGGAGGAAATTTCTATACGCGATTTGCAAAGAATGATTTGCCACATGGAATAGATGAAACAGAGTCAGTTTCCACTCCTTAGGGAAGTGTAATTTAAATATAGAGCCAAGGACAAAGCTGCCTGGTCCGATTGCAATTGGACTGTTCCAGCATGGATGCACTGCATATGCAAACGCAGATGCTCCATCTAAGCTAGTCCCAGTTGTCTGCATTTGGCCCATATCCATCACAATTTCCTTTCCATATACCTATCCAAATGTTTTTAAATGTTGTTGTATCTGCCTCAACCATTTCCTTTGGAAGCTCATTCCATATACCCTCCACCCTCTGTGGAAAAGGATGCACCTCAAGGTCCTATTACATCTTTCCTCTCTCACCTCAAACCTAGGTTTGCCATCTTCATGGTTCTTAATTCCTTTATTATGAGAAAAAAATACTTTGTGCATTCACCCTATCTATTTCCCTCATTTTACACATGTTTATCGCATGTTTATCAGCCTCCTGCGCTCCAAGAAATAAAGTCTTAGGTTGCCCATCCTCTCCCAATCGGTCAGTCCCTCTACTCCTGGCAACATCCTCGTAAATCTTCTCTGCACTCTTTCTAGCCTAATAACATCTTTACTATAGCAGGGAGACCACACAGAACACAATACTCCAAGTGTGCCCCACCAATGTCTTGTAAAATTGTAACGTACCGTTCCAACCTCTATACTCAATTCCCTGACTGATGAAGGCCAGTGTGCCAAAAGCCTTCTACGCCACCCCATCTGCCTGCTATGCCACTTTCAGGAACTATGTACTTGTACTCCGAGATCCCTATAACTCTATCCAGGGCCATAACATTCACAGTGAAGATCCTGCCCTATTTTAACTTCACAAAATGCAATTTCACAGTTATCTTAATTAGCCCTTTCTCGGTCCACCGGCTGAGATGATTAAGATCCCATTGTAATTTTTGATAATCATATTCACGGTCCACGATGCAACCTATTTTAGTGTTATCTGTAAATCATGCCTTGTAGATTCGCAACAAAATTGTTGCTAAAAATGACAAAACCGCAACCTGCCCAGCACCGATCCCTTAGGCACACCACTAATCACAGGCTCCAAGTCCAAAAAACAACCTTCTACTGCGATGAACCCCATACTCAGAATAAAATGACCTACCTTTAGAAAGTAGTTAAGGAGGAATGTATTTAGTCAGGGGGTGATGAATCTGTGGAATTAATTGTCACGAATAGTTGTGGAGGGCAAGTCATTGGGCATTTTTAAAGCAAGGATTGACAGGTTCTTGATTAGTAACGGTGTCAAAGGTTATGGGGAGAAGGCAGGAGAATGGGGTTGAGAGGGAAAGATAGATCAGCCATGATTGAATGGCGAGTAGGCTCGATGGGCCCAAATGCCTGATTCTGCTCCTATGACTTGGTTATGAAACCAAGTGTAGTGGACATTTGCAGTTGGATCTGAAATACAGAAGAGATAATTAATGCTATCAGACATCGAAGGATACATTTCCATTGAACGGTGCTGAGAATGGTAAATGAATGGCATCATGTGAATGATTTGAAGTGTAAAGTGAAGAAGTGCAGCTCACAACGGGAACTTGATGTTGGAGAAGGGCAGCGTTTTTTCATTTTGGGCTTGGTTTGATATTTAAAGTGGGGGTAAGAAAAGGAAGGGTTGGAGGGACTAATGGGATCAGTATTGAATTGCTGACATGACATAAAGGGCTTGGTGTGTTGTGTGATTCAATAACATATCCCTTTAACATGTGGTCGTCATTACACATTGGATTGCCATCTTCATGGTGCTGAGCAGCCAAATCACCATTTATACACCTTGAGAGGCTGAGTCCCAGCAGTGAAGTCATGCCTTTTCTAGCATTACTCACTCCCCTGCCCATTTATCATTTTCAATGTTTCTCAGCTGTTTCCTATTCTCGGAGTTAGAGCACAATTATTCTAGTCAAGGAAAATAATAAAATGTGGGGGAAAAGATGGCACAAAGACAAGGAATTTATACATAACTTGTAAAATTATATAGCCTTGTACAGCAATATAAACAAATGATTGTTCTCTTGTAACAGCAGTTAAATACGTCCCTGTCTCCCTGCAGTTGCATGTAGTGCAGTACCACAGGGGAGGACAGGGGTAGGGCTAGTTCTGCACTCATTACTTCCAACAGGAAAGTTGAAATGGTTATAAAGTTGTGCTCTCCATTAACTCCTTTGAAATGAATAAACGCAGAATTTAATTTCACCGAAATAGCCCATTGTCCTTCAGAAACTGGGCAGCAGTGAAAGAACGAGGCATAAAAAGAATGTTAAATACTCAAGTGTGTGTTATAAAGTGGGGAAAACTTAATTTTATTGCCAATTAAGCTTGTGGTGTTTGATCACAATGTCGGGATAGATGAGGAAGGCCATTCGGCCAATTCATCTAAAACATCCCATTTTATCCCCTGCCCCATCTCTCCACCACAACAAGCAAACCATTCCGAAACATGTGTAGGAAGGAACTGCAGGTGCTGGTTTCTACTGAAGATGGACACAAATTGCTGGAGTTACTGGAGTCCATTCGGAAACATTCTCAGCTTTTTTCTGTCATTTCCTGTGTAGAAATGTATGACATATTGATGACTCCTTCAGTGAAGTCCAGGTTCTGGCTTCAATACTAAATTTTCTTTTACAAATTTGAACAAACTAAGCTCTCTTTTTTCTTTACATGCTGTGGCCTTGATATCAGGGAATGAATATATAAGCTGCTTTCGAACAAGTAGGTTCCTTTGTCCTGAAAGGTTTTGAGTAGCGAGTTAAATACCACCTTGTGCCATGAATGGTGGAGCGATGTTGTTGAATTAGGACACATTCAGTTGCGGGGTACTCCTCTGACTGGGCAGCTTTCTGGTGAATGCTGCTCCTGCTTCAATCAGACTGCTGCAGTTGGGGCTTCTGTGACGATAATGCTTTTATCCTGTTGAATGTGAAGCAGATGTAGTTGCACTATTGTTGAGCGCCATTGTCTAGCAAGTTAAAATATTGCTCAAGGCTTACTACTTGCAGGCACTTACTTGCTGAGGACTCGCAACAGAACTGAATATTGTGCACTCAACAGCAAGCACCCAATTTCTGTTGTGTAGATGAAGGTCATTGATGGGTGTTGAAGATGATGAGATGGAGGATATTGTTCTGGAGAGAGTCCTTGGGCTGAGATAATTGTGCAGCCCACAAGCTGCTTCTATTCCCTTTGTCCTGTATCTGTACACTGTGGACGGCTTGCTTAGAATCATGTATAGTCTTTCCGCTGACTGGATAGCATTTAACAAAAAAAAATTTCCCTGTACCTCAGTACACGTGTCAACGAACTATACTAAACTAAACTATTCGCTTAACACCATGGTTATAGTTTGTGCCTGAATATCTATTCATCTAACCCTAAATGTACCAGACAACTGTGTACAGTTGTGTACAGGGTACTCAAACCCAATGATTGATGACTTTTCTGCTGAAATCAATTTCTCTTCATCTCCATTCTAAGTGGCCTACCTGCTGACCTGAGACTATGCCCCAGTTTCTCAACCCTCCTAGCAACCCCCTCAATCGTCTCAAGCTTGTATGAGCTCACGTCTTAACCTTCTAAACTCCTGTGAGTACCGGCCAATCTTATTCTATAGAGTTAGGATATTCTTCCCCAGAATCTATGCAGTGAATCTGTGCTGTTCTGACTGCAGAGTGAATGTATTCTTCTTTGGGTGAAAAGGCCAAAACTGTAGAATTTATTTCATATCAGATCATTCCAAGCAAGACTTCTTTCATTTTGCACTCCATCTTGCTTGAAATAAAGGCCAACATGCCACATTACCGTCCGATTGCTTGCTGTACTCGCTCTATTGATTACACTGTCTTGTGAAGCAGCAGCAAAATGTCCAATTACATCAGATTGTCAACAGCAGAAGGCAAACACAAACCCAACGTCTTCAAGCTTGGCGTGCTGGCAACTGTTCACAGATAGAAACTTGCCATCTAGTCCAGGCAATCGAGTCGCATAATCTATTTGGACAATTCAACGGTCACCATAAAGAATGAGGCGGCAAAAGAAACATTACAAGTGCAAATTGGAGGCCAGCTGATGAGGCACAGCGGGTTTTCAACATAAAATATTATGGGATCTTTTGTTTTGCAAGATGGACCCAGGAACACAATCCGGATCTGTCCTTATGTGAACCAACATGGATGTTATGCCTATCTGAGCATCTTGCCATGGCCTTCTACATAGTCAGCAAGGCTGACTATCTTCCATGCTGAGAAAGGGATCCCTGTGGTGGCAGTGACAAGAATGCTAAAGTGGAACCTGTGACAAGTGGTGTAGGACTGATTTAAAGCCCGGATGAAAAAAGCCATTGGCTCAATCTTGCTGTTGTTGAATTATAATCCCGTCATGGCATTCTTAATTTCTGCTGGTAAAACATCCCTCACAGATACAAAGGAATGTGTTCCATGTTGAAGTCCAGCTATCGAGCTGTTCTACAGCACTAGCAATTAGAGACGTTGGCCACTGCTGCGTTGCTGCTACATGGATAACTTGACCACAACTTGAAGGCTTCTGGTCGCAAGCCTGGGGTCTCGTGTAACTCCAAATATCAGAGCAATGCCCCGTAAACTGAAACAAGCCAACTCCAAAGCTACGATAGTGTACTGAATCCTCTGCTCTGGCCATGCATGTCCAGTTTGAACCAACTATAGCATTCACCATAACATGGAAAAGAGATGCCACTGGTTTGTTTTCATCAACTCAGATCATGTTTTTGCTGATGATCCCAAGTTGTGGTAAGACGGTGGTATCGCAGCCCTGCCACCTCAACTCTAACGAAACACGCTGACAGCTGAAAGAGCCAAAGGCTGATCGAGTTACTATGCAAGCTGAATGCCTGCTTATTCTTCAAAGAAATGCTCCCGCTGATGATTAGATGATTCCCAGATGATTAGGCATGGTCAACCAAATTCTGGGTCGACGTTCAAGATTGAGGTCTGATTTGGCTGTGACCTTGACAGCAGTTCATTCAGGTTCCTGTTATCTTTGCCTGGGGTGTGCTCAGTAAGCATAGTTCATACAGGCTCTCCGTGTTACTGCCGGTGCCAAATGCTTCATCCTTTGTGGGAACCTTTAAGCAAATGAGAAAAAGGGGGCTCACTGGCAGGGTACGTCAGTGATCCACAAAACCTCAAACAACTGCTACAATCTCGTGGATTGTCCTTGTTCCTGCATCTGGAACATCTACTTGAATGATCTGCCTGCACCTTGCTGCGGAAACTTTCCTTTGCAGACAGCTTGACATCAGCACGCAGGCAAAAAACCTGCAAGGTCCAGAGGACCCACGACAGCAGAGAGCACACATGGACCCTGCAGACACACACACACGCACGCGCTTGGCTTATATTCCTGTAATTCATAGAGGTATCCATTTCTCTTTTTAATCGCATTGTTAAGATGTCGCTTTGAATTGCCATGTCAATCATTTTTTTTAATGCCTTGTCGGTGTTGCTTTTTTTTAGTCTAGTTAATAGCAGAGATGTTGTCCCTCTCCAGTACTGCTGCTGAATTCTGATCAGCCCACATTTCTCTCTGATACGAGTTCATGATCATCATTGTTTTACAGCATCCATTTCTTTTTTAATCTGCAGTGTTAAGATGTCACTTTGAATTGCCATGTCAATCATTTTTTTTAATGCCTTGTCGGTGTTGCTTTTTTTTAGTCTAGTTAATAGCAGAGATGTTGTCCCTCTCCAGTACTGCTGCTGAATTCTGATCAGCCCACATTTCTCTCTGATACTTCTGCAGTGCACTCTATTTATCTTTCTTCTTTTTTCCAGTTGTACTTTTGCCATCAATCTCATTCGTCTCTACCCCCCCCCCCCCCCCCCCCCCACCCCCCCCTCCCCCCCCCCCCCCCCCCTGGTCACGTTGACAATCAGACACATAAGCCGGGGACCTATCGAAGATGGTGTTGCTGTTGGACTGATAGTCCACATGGTTCCCAACATGCCCGAGTTAAAATCTGACATTCCACAATCTGCTCACAGTCAGCAAAGTCTTGAAATCTGCCATCATATTTGTGTTAATCAAGCTCGCGCTACTATAGGCGAAACCCTGAAGTACATGTTGAATCTGTTGGATATGCATATTGAATGCAGCATTTGAGGTAATGCTGCACACCCCCATACCTGGTCAAGCATTCCTGTCCCAAATGGGGCAATCTGCAGGTCCCACATCAGTCACCTCGGAACCCACAGAACTGGTGGAAGCCAGTCACCCACGACCCCCAGGGACTGTCTAAGTAAAAGGAGCCTTTATTATTTAATGCAGGTCGGGTGAATAAATGCAATTTTGTCTGCATCTCGGAGATTTTTTTCGGACATGTTGTCAGTGGGGCAGCACAGTGGCATAGCAGTAGAGTTACTACCTTACAGTGCCAGAGACCCAGGTTTGAATCTGACTGCAGGTGCTGTCTGTACGGAATTTGTATGCTTTCCCTGTGATTGTGTGTGTTTTCTCCGGGTGCTCCAGTTTACTCCCACATTCTAAAGATGTACTGGTTTGCAGGTTAATTGGCTTCAGTAAAATTGTAAGGTGTGTGGGGTGATCACTGGTCGGCGTGGATTCGGTGGATGGAAAGGCCCTGTTTCCATGCTGTATCTCTAAAGTCTAAAAGGTTGATGGAAATCGAGGTCAATATCTCCATCATGGGCATGAATCACTTTTGTCCAATACACACAGTGTACACAGACATCTTAACAGAAATCGAATCATGCTGACAGTGCAATGTAAATGTACGCAGTTGAACCTGGTTATGATCAGAACGCTAAAAAAAATCCAATGTAATGTTCCGAATTTTAAAATAATTTGATGAGCACTTTTTACTTAAAAGGGTCTTAAAGTACAATATTTTTTCAGTGATATTAAAAGTAGACCATTGTTTCTCAATGAGTTAATAAAGCTAATCAAACATTTGAACAACTGGAGAAAAAAAAATATCTTATACATTGTGAAAGAAAGGGGAAATGGAAGTTACTGTAATTGAGATCTACTAATGGCAGTTTGTGTTTGTTGACATTTCAACTGAACTGACGCTTGTCCGTGGCTAAAATTCACAGTTGCATTCACCGAATAACCATGAGCATTGGGTACAGATATGTAACCAGAGGGTACCTGCTAGACAATTTGACTTAATTGCTCATGGCTAAATTATAGACATCCAGAAAAGAAAATCAAATTGTTCTAATCTCCCCAAAATTCTTATCGGCCAACGTTTCTCTCTGTAACCATTTCTTTGGGAGTTTAGTTTACTGACACAGCATCAATCCAATTGTAGATTGGGAAGCAGAAGCTACAGCTGAAATGAATTACTTGGAGTGGCTGCCTCCTGGACGGAGATTTAATTTCTAGTGGGACCGAAAAGATTCACTGCTGCACTGCTCCAATCAATCTACCCTTGTGCATGCTTCGTTATGCAACTAATTGAGACTGATAGCAGCTGCATACTCTGCAGTTACAGCCAGGACTTTGGATGAGCAGCTCGATCGATGTAGAACATTCCGTTAAAGTTACGGAAACAGTCAAATTTTAGTGCTGCGTTTTCCCAGGGCTCTGAAAGGTGCTGACTCTTGCTGGGAGATGTTGCTATGGGCCACAGATGTTCTTTGGTAATCTGCAGAAAGATTAGTCTCCCCTTGGGTATAAAAAAGATTCCTAGTATGCCTGGAATCAAAATGGGAAAACTGAAACGGCCTGATAATTACAGCATTGTGGTGCTTATCCAGCATCCCATATCTGCCAATGTGCAGCAATTATATTTCTTTGCTGTGTGCGAAGGAACTGCAGATGCTGATTTAAACCGAAGATAGACACAGAAAGCTGGAGTAACTCAGCTTGACAGGCAGCATCTCGGAAGAGAAGGAATGGGTGACGTTTCGGGTCGAGACCCTCACGAAGGGTCTTGACCCGAAACATCACCCATTCCTTCTCTCCAGAGATGCTGCCTGTCCTGCTGAGTTACTCCAGCTTTCAGTGTCTATCTTATATTTCTTTACTGTTTGGCTATGTATAGATTATTATCTCTACACTTCCCTAGAATATTTAAAGAAATACAGTAAATTTCATGAAACCATCTAGGAATTACTTCCCCTTCATGAAATGTGGCATCTTTCATTTCTTGGCCCCTTGGGGTGGCACAGTGGCGCAGCGGTAGAGTTGCTGCCCTACAACACCAAAGACTTACTACAGGTGCTGCCTGCACAATGTTTGTGTGTTCTCCCTGTGACTGCGTGGGTTTACCGAAAGACATACAAGTCTGTCGGTTAATTGATTTTGGTAAAATTGTAAATTGTCCTTGGTGTGTAAGATAGTGCTATTGTATAGAGCGCTAGTCGGTGCAGACTCGGTGGGCCAAAGGGCCCGTTTCCTCGCTCTCTGCTGCGTGGTTTCCGTCGACGCCAGTGGCTCGGGGCTGATTTGTACGAGCAGGGCTAAAAGGTGAGTCATAGAGTGATACAGTGTGGAAACAGGCCCTTTGGCCCAACAGGCTCACACTGGCCAACATGTCCCAGCCACACTGATCCCACCTACCTGCATTTGGTCCATATCCCTCCAAACCTGTCCTATCCATGTATCTGTCTAACTTTCTAAAACGTTGGGATGGTCCCAGCCTCAACTACCTCTTCTGGCAACTTGTTCCATTCGCCCACCACCATTTGTGTGAAAAGGTTACTCCTCAGATTGAGCGGGTGGTTTCTGTTTTGACCTGGAGATGCTGTGAGGTTGTGGATGGTTTTTTAAATGATGCCACTGCAGAGCAAACAGTGTTAGTGAATGACGACTATCAGGCAAGTTCTGGAGAGAGTGCAGGACCCGGAAACATTGAGATTGTTGGGAAGGGGCTACACTAGGGACCCCATCCTTTTTCTCCAGTGATGCTGCCTGACCCGCAGAGTTACTCCAGCATTTTGTGTCTATCTTCGGTACAAAGCAGCATCTTCAGTTCCTACCTCCACACACTTGAAGATGTCTGGTTGGATTTCCAGAGTGATGTGTAAAGCAAGAAATGGTCATTGAATTCACTCTGGGGGAAATAAATATATATACTTAGTTTGCATGGCACTAAAATAAACAATGCTGTGGGGTTGAGATGCAAGGCCAAGTGTTTGTTGTTCAATTTTGTATACTGTTTTGCTAACCATCTGCCCTCATATTGCACATAGTGAGAGGTATTGTTCAATTTTCCCACATTATATTGATTATGGAATGACCCTTGTTCTTTCAGATTCACCCAGTTGGACATCGATAGCCATCTTGCCAAGTGCCTCTCTGAGAGCACAGACGACGTGATGTGGTAATTACTTGGCTGAGAGAGGAGCATGTTAATGCAGCCTTTGGACAGCATTCAACTGGGACTATAAATAACAATGCTTGAGCCTGGGAGCTGAAAAATGAAGGCCGTCTTTGTGGCGATTCTCCACATTTCTTTAGACAGAAACGGTTGATAAAAAATGTCCAACTATTTGCATCTAGCTGAGTTAGAGTCCTCTCCAATTATTGACCATCGATACCAGCTGTTTTCAACAAAGTTTTATCACTTTGGATCAGGTCAGGATATCTCGTATGTTAGATGTTGATTGTTAGCATATGCCCTGTTGCATGGTTAGCAGAATCTTTCCTTTATGATGAAGTGATTTACTTTCTTACCTCATCTGAATGTAATGACTCCGTGCTGAGTGCCAAGCGCAGTGCGGTACCTGTGCCCATTAGTCATTTTCCAGCCTCCCTGCTGCTCATCATTGCATTATTTGCAGAGAACCCACAGGTAAGCTAGTCCAATCCATCCTTACACTTCCAACATGGGGTCTCTGGCGAGGAAAGAGATGCCCCTCAGATGACTACTGAATTCCTACCTCGGATTTGAAGAAGAGTCCTGACCCAAAACGTCAACCATCCTTGCTCTCCAGAGATGCTGCCCGACCCGCTAAGTTACTCCAGCACATTCTGTCTATCTTCTGTTGAGACTTGAAGGACTCGCGCTGAGGATCTGAGGTTGACTTGCTGTTACTACATGAAACATGCTGTTTACACGTTTACACAATATCTAATGTCCACTAGATCTCCCTAAATTGAGCCGTACTGCAGTGGCATCTTGTTCACCAATTTGTGCACTCGTACAGGGCCAGTGCCATTCCCAGTGGGTGCTAAAAGCAGAACAGCTATATCCTATCCACGTTGATGCCGGGAAGCTAAATTGGTAGCCACAGAGCAGCTGCAGAGAGTATGTGGAGGGATAGGGAGAGGAAAGGCATCAATCTCCTTCGCATGGGGCCTCCCCCGGCATGATCCAAGCACTAATCAAGGCCTGCGTTTGGTGGTAAGGCTGATCAATTTGGCAGACATTGGAGTGATGATAGAAATGTTGCAATTGTCAAGTAATATTTCTTCTATACTAAGCAATGTAAAAGAAGTCTGGCAGATGTTGAGAGTTACATTGGCAAGGTTTGAATGAGCAGCTCCCCAATGTGCTGCAGTGTTTTTGTGAATGATAAACAAGGGTCGTAGGTTGCACCAGCATCAATTTAGTTTGGAAATTGCAGATATGGCACTGTGCAGGTTATATATTGTTAGCTATGCAACAGTGAATGGCCAGTGGATTTGCTTTTGCCAAGCGTATTAATTGATTTAAAAATGATCGCTAGTTTGCTCCAACCCAGGGTAAATTGGCGTTTGCATGGCTTGCATATTGTCCATGAATAGCTCAATTTTACATGCAGAAGTGCGTCCCTAGGTTGGATGAACCAAGTTGCTCCACATTGTAGATAGACACAAAGTGCTGGAGTAACTCAGCGGGACAGGCAGCATCTCTGGAGAGAAGGAATGGGTGACATTTCGGGTTGAGACCCTTATTCGGATTAGACTGAAGAAGGGTCCTGACCTGAAATGTCACCCATTCCTTTTCTCTAGCGATGCTGCCCGACCCGCTGAGTTACTCCAGCATTTATCAAGAGTCGGGGGAAAAGCTATTTGTCTCTATCTTTGGTTTAAACCAGCATCTGCAGTTCCTTCCTACAAATTTTGTTTGCACCACATTTTATTCAGTCCTGTGACACCTCTAATCTGTATGGTTAACATAGATCTGTATTGTATTCATCGTGTGATCTTTCTAATCTGAATGGTTCAATGAACCAATTAGTATATTTAGTGAGCCTTAAAAACTGAATTAAAATATGAATAATTAATATTTACAAATAAACTATCGATTATTAATCTTTGATTGGTGATAAGTCTTTAATCAGAGGTGCTTTAAAGTAAACCTGGCATGTAAAATGGAAGATCAAGAGAGTTAGAGACTATCAATGTGTTCAAGACTTTCATTGTAAGGCATTTTTATATCTATAACAGCTATTTATGTTCAATGCTGATTCCTTCCAGCTGAAGAAGCAGTTGAACTTGAGGCTCAGTAGAAATATCTGTAGAGTTTACCACCAATATTAGCTATTATCTGTTATTTTTTTTAAAGTTACGTTCAATCTGTAACTAGGTCTGAAATCTTGGTTTAGACCCAAAAAGAAATCGGGATAATCATTACCTTTATACGGATCAGGAGCAATTCAGACTAGAAGGGGAACTTTCTGCAGCCAGAGAAAACTGGACAAATCCAGCAAACGGGTGAATGAAGCCAAACTGCCAGTATTGGGCATGCATTTTGTTGTCAAAGTGGATTCTGAATCTGGTTCAAATGGAGCCAACCCAACAGGACCTTGCATATTTGGGTACAAACAAAAATGACATTCATGGAGTTTGGAATCGTGAATCTCCCACATTTACTTGAAGTCCCAATGAACGAGAGGTTTACAGCATTTTTCTGGATAAACTGCACTTTTCCAATTACCAAAATTCTTTAAAAGTTATTTAGGATATGGAACCGGGGAGAATTGAGATTAGCTCGAGTTAAAAATCCAGTATGGCTCAGTTCTTTTGTGTTGTAATTTCTTGAATGGGAGGGGAATGATAATGACGCACTTGAAATTGGTTTCACATTGGACTCTGACTGGCAGAGGAATGATTGCTTTCTATAGCATACTGCTGGAACTGTCTTCGCAGCTCATTGGTTCTGCTTGTAATTTTAAAAGATTCTGTATACTTTCTTCCTGGCCAAGAGATTCTTGCTGTTGAATGGAGTTTGTGTGACTGCCTTCTTGTCAGCTTTTCTTCTAGCTAGATACTCAATCAGGCATTGAGCAAGTTATTCAGTCTCCAGAGTCTTTTTTTTTTTTTCTTCAATCTTTGGCAAATTTCCCAGCCACATAACTGTGGTTCAACAGGAAACACTCAAAACAAGCGTTGCTTGTAGGCTGTCTCAATGAAAATTGCCATGTTATTGTCTTAAACTGGATCAGAATTTTGTGCTTGGATTAGGAATCTGTATTCTATGTAAATATAGAACCTGGGGTAGACGAAACGGTGTATGCGAGTACATATGGTTTACTGCACCGAATGGTAATTTACAGGGTAGATGCCGACTAATTTAACACTTTACAATTCCAAATTTGGTATGAAAATAGAAAAAAAAATGGTTTCAGAGAAGAATAGAACAGGAGGATAATAACAGAAAAAGCTGGTCGGGTGGTATCTGGGAAGAGAAGCAGAGTTCATGTTTCTGGTCAGAGGCCCTTTGTCAGAAGATATTTATTTTAGATTTCCTCTGGACCCTCTCCAATCTACAATGTGTTTAACTTTCAGAACATGGGAATGATTTTTATCAGGAATCTCCTGGACAGCAGGAGGAGTCACTGGTGAGTCTCAACATTGTGGTGCATTTTGTGTTCCATCCAATGAACATTCGGCAGATCCTGGCCAAATTTATTTTGTGTTGGGAGGCGGGGGAGGCCTTCCTATTGGGATGGCTCAGTCATGCATTTGGTAGAGCTGCTGCCTGACAACGCCAGAGGCGTTGACCTTGAAACCACACGAGATCATGACCCCGGGTACTGTCTGTAGGGAATTTGCACATTCCCCTGCATGGATTTCATCAGGGTGCTCCGGTTTCCTCCCACATCCCAAAGACATGCAGGCTTGTAAATTAATTGGCCCCGGTAAATTGCCCCAAGTATTTAGAGAGTGGATAAGAAAGTGGGATAACATAGAATGAGTCTGAACGGGTGACCGATGTCCATCGTGAACTTGTTGGGCCGAAGAGCCTGTTTCCATGCTTTATCTTTCAACAAATCAATCAGATTTTTTCCCTAATGTTCACGCCTTTGTGTTTTCATATCAGATTAGCGTATAAGAAAGTCATGATGCAGTTTAATAAGACTTCTGTTATAGATGACTTTTTCTAAATGGGGAGAGGATTTAGGAATTGGCGGTACATAGAGACATGGGCATGCTGGTGCACGATTCACAAAAGGTTAATTTGCAGTTTGAGTCGGTGGTAAGGAAGGTGAATTCAATGTTAGCATTCATTTCAGGAGGACTAGAATATAAAAGCAAGGATGTAATGCTGAGGCTTTATAAGGCGCTGGTCAGGTCACATTTAGAATATTGTGAGATGTTTTCAGCCTCATATCTGAGGAAAGATGTGCTAACATTGGAATGGGTCCAGAGGAGATTTATGAGAATTATCCCAGGCATGATTGGGTTAACATATTAGGAGCGTTTGATGCCAATGGGTCTGTACTTGCTGGAGTTTAGAAGGATGCGGGTGGCTCTCATTGAAAAGTATTGAATAATGAAAGGCCTAGATAGACTGAATGTGGAGAGGATGATTCCGGTAGTGGGTGAGTCCAGGACCAGATGGCACAGCCTCAGAATGAAAGGACATACCTTTAGAACAGAGATGAGGAGGAATTTCTTTAGCCAAAGGGTGGTGAATCTGTGGAATTCAATGCCATAGATGGCCATGCAGGCCAAGTCATTGGGTATCTTTAAACTGGAGATTGATAGGTTCTTGATGAGTAAGGGCGTCAACGGTTATGGGGAGAAAGCAGGAGAATGGGGTTGAGAGGGAAAAATAGATCAGCCATGATAGAATGGGCTGTGTACTTGATGGGCCGAATAGCCTAAGTCTGCTCCTCTGTCTTATGGTTAGACCATTTTCAGGAAGGATGTAGAAGCATTGGAAAGGGTGCAGAGGTTGGTTAGCAGAATGATGCTTGGATTGGGGGAGTATTAGCTACAAAGAGTGGTTGGACAGACTTGGATTGTTTTCTCAAGAATGCCAGAGATTGAGGGGAGACCTGATAGAAGCATGTAAAATAATGAGAGGCAAAGAGAGACAGTCAGAACATTTCTCACAGATGAGAAGTATCTAAAGCAGTGCCCTCCAGCATTTAAGTGAGAGGGAAATGTTGAATGATGTGGGGGGCAACTTTTGTACACTGAGTGTGGTGAGTGCCTGGACCTCACTGCCGGAAGTGGTGGTGGAGTCGGATACAATAGTGGCATTTTAGAGACTTTTAGATAGCCACATGAATAGTTAGCCAATTGAAGAATATTGATTATGTGTAAGCAGATAAGGAGTTGGTCTTAACATTATGTGCGGCACAGACATTGTGGGCCGAATGGCCTGTTCCTGTGCTGTATTCTATTGTTTACAGTTCTAAAACATTTCATATTGGAAGAAGGCTATGCCTTTTAGTCAGGCTTTTAATGTGCGACTAGTATTTTTTAAAAGTATTGAATTTTCTTCAAATGGAATACACCCAGTTCCTTATTTCTTAACAATGCAGGGGTGTGCTTTCATTTGCTTTTTATCTACTGGAATATTTTTTAAGAATTCACAAAATATTGTTGAAAATACTTTCAAAATCCATTCAAAACTCAGCAAGGTTGAGCTTAGTCCAACTCCTCTGCCAGTTTTTCCTGGAGTCAACAATACATGATATGAATATCAAAGTGTAAGCCTCCTGCTGGCGAAGAGTCAGTTAAGATTCTTCGATGTAGCGATGATTTGTTATTTAATTTGTCACTTGTGGTTTTATTTGCTGCAATGGAGGACGGTGGACACATTGTAGACTGTCTTTCACACATGGGTCTGTCAAAACCAGTAACATTTAACAGCCTCTTTGATCAGATTAATGGGAAGGAGTCTGAAAAAAGCTTCAAGTTATTTAAAATGGAAGAACAACTCTCGCTTGCACACACGTGCCCTTCAATCTAGCAACAGTGACCACTTTTAAGTTTCAACATGTGTGTTTCAACTTGTCCAAACCGTGTGGTTTACTTTTGATTTACTGCATCCTTGCTCGGAAGTGATTGACTTCTTTTCTTACCATCTATGACATCCCCCAATTATAGTTAACGGTTTACTGCATGGTGCACCTCCCACAGTACAATACTTTGCATAATGATAGATTAGTTAAGAACCTAACACCAGTAGAGTAGGAAAGAACTGTAGATGCTGGTTTCAATCGAAGGTAGACACAAAATGCTGGAGTAGCTTGGTAGGACAGGCAGCATCCCATTCCTTCTCTCCAGAGATGCTGCCTTTCCTGCTGAGTTACTTCAGCAGTTTGTGTCTACCTAATGCCAGTAGAGATCTGTGCTGCAACGGTACATAAATAATACTTGTGCAACCAGGGTTATACTGTACCCTAGAAACATCACATTGGATATTGAATCAGATTTGTTATACTTTCACCAGAATGTTTAATTCAGAGGAGACTGGATAGCCCTGGTACTTCACAGGTTCTAACTTAGTTCAGCCATTTGCTACACACAAATTAACCTTGAATGGTGTAGAAGTCTTGAGAATTCTTTCAATTTAACAATTTTTTTTAAAACGAACAGATAAGAACAGTTCACCCCCATAAATCAATTTAGAGTTTAGAGATACAGTGCGGAACAAGGCTCTTCGGCCAACGAGTCCGCCCCGGCTAGTGATTCCCGCGCATTATCCGACACACACTGGAGACAATTTTTTACATTTATACAAAGCAAATTAACCTATGAACCTGTATGTCTTCGGAGTGCGGGAGGAAACCGAAGATCTTCGCGAAAACTCACGGGGAGAACGTACAAACTCCATGCAGACAGAACCCGTAGTCAGGATTGAACCTGGGTCTCTGACGCTATAAGCACTGTAAGACAGCAACACTACCACTCTGCCACCCTTCTGTCCATCATACAATTGTTATCAAACAAAATAACTAACGTACAATGAGCATTTCACTCTTTTACTGGCATTAAAATGGCACTAATTTGTTAAGGACTAATTAAAATTAGACCACTGTACACTTGCACCAAAATCTTATTAAATTTTAACAGATCAGACCAAACTGATTATTTTTCCTTATTTTCCCACCGCAGTGTTTCACAGAATGTTCTGTACATGTGATGTAAAGTGAGAATTTGCTAAAATTATGTGCATACAAGTAAAGCTCGTGCATTAGTAACATTATGGAGCATCTAGACTGCATGTTTATTATTCCTCTTGCAACCATTCCCCTTCGATTCTCATCCAACTTCTGAATAAATCATTGCAGTGAATGATCAGGAGCAACCAAATTATTGATATAAACCACAAAATGCACCGGCCCAGCTTTGATCCCTCACCACACATCACATGCCTCTTGTCCAAAGTATAGAGTGGTCCTTCCAGCACCACTCTACCTCCTCCATGAAATCAAGTCTGTATCCTGTTAGCTACCTCTCCCTGGATCCCATGTGATACCCTTCCAGTGTTGCCTAGCATGTAGAATCTTAATGAAAGCCTTCAATGAAATACCACTTCAAGAACCACAATCATATTCATAAGGTACGGTCTCCCAAGTACAAAACTATGCCGACTATCCCTAATCAGCCCCTATCTATCCCAATGCAGATATCTTGTCCCTCAGAATCCTCTCTAGTAACCTACCTACCACATTTTATGACACTTATCTCTCTTTTGAAACGGGAGGGAACACAATATATATATATTGTGTTTTTTGTGGGCGGAGGAACTTCAACTATTTTGACATTCCTCAGCCGGATAGAAACAAGTAGACAGATGGCCCTCAACAATAAATACCCACGGAGTTCAAACTGCTGTAATATGTGGCCCAGTCCACTACTTGGTATTTGCCCTCTGAATATTGCTGAATAATTAGCCAAGCTGGTAGACTGACATCGCTGGTGTGCTCTGCCAAGGATAATCATTCTGTTATGCTCATCAGTTTTAGTGAAGGGGCCCCATCAGAAATCTTAACCTCATTCGCTTTGAAATACTGACAACTTTTTGTAAGTTTGCAGAAGCCCAAGTAGACCTGACTCTGTGCTTGTGTTTGTCATTATATTTATTTGTGTATATATACGCGCGCGCGTGCGCGCGCACGCACACACACACACACACACACACACACACACACACACACACACACACGCAGATGTGTGCAGTTCCAGTCAGTGTCTATAATGCCATGGATCCTCTGAATAAATTAAAGGATGCGGGTGAGTGTGTGAATGAATTCCACTGCCTGCAATAGTATAGTTTTGAGGCAACTCTGCTCATGCTGCCTTTTGTACATCCTCTTAAATATGATTCTGCAGTTGTGATGAAAAATGAACGGGTCCAGCCGACTAGTGTACATTTAACAGACAGATCTACGTCCTTGCTCACAAAACAGTACAGTTCTGGTACAGTATAGTAACCCATGGCCATCTAGACTACACTTCTTCCCACCCTGCTTCCTGTAAGGACTCCATCCCCTTCCCCACTATGGATGAGGCTCTCACCAGGGTTTCTTCAATATCCCATAACACTGCTCTCTCTCCCCATCCCCCCCACTTGTAACAAGGGCAGAGTCCCCCTAGTCCTCACCTTCCACCCTACTTGCCATCACATACAACAAATAGTCCTCCGTCACTTTCGCCACCTCCAACGTGACCCCACCACTCGCCACATCTTCCTATCTTCCCCCCCTGGCTCTGGTAAGTTGTAAAATTGTCCCTAGTGTGTGTGTAGGTTAATTTACAAGGTGGTCTCTGGTCCGTACGGATTTGGTGGGCCGAAGGGCCTGTTTCCGCACTGCATGTCTAAAGTCGAATCAGTAATGTACTAATTACAACAATAAATTGATTTTCACATTCTTCAGCTTGAAGCGGAATAGCCACAAACCACAGACGTCAAAATATTTATCCCAGATTTAGACACTGCCCTCATGTTAGAAAGCAGCATGTTACACTGTTTTAAAAATAAATTATGAATAATGTATGTACATTGGTGGACTTGCGATAACAATCTAATACATTGTTCTATCTGCCATCCTTGTAGATTTTTATCCTGGATTCTGCTTAAAACTAATCTTCAAGAGAAATATCTGACCTGGTCAGAGAACCTTTTAGCCACTTCACTGTCTCGAAACAAATCTTTGGAATCCATGTAAAAACATTTCTGGAATAGCAGCTGTTTCAGAAATAAGTGTAGACTTTGAAGGAAAATTTGACAAAAAGCTTAGGTACAGGGGGGGTGGACTGCAGTTTAAAAACACTTGTGAATTACCAGAATGCTTCGTGGTTTAGAAGAATATAGCTATAAGGAAAGGTTGGACATTTGGTATCTTTATACCAAAGATAGATACAAAATACTGGAGTAACTCAGTGGGTTAGGCAGCATCTCTGGAGAAAAAGAATAAGTGACGTTTATCATATTTCGCTTGGGCAACTTACAACTCGGGTATGAAAGTTTTCTCTAATTTCAAGTAACTTCTAAATTTTGTCCACTTCCCTCTCCTTCCCCCACCCTAGTCATCCTACCAGTTCCACTGGTTGCATCTTTGTATTCCACTTATCACATCTCCCTCAACCACCAATGGGCCATTATGGGCACCACCCTTCCTTAGGGCATGTTGCCAGTCCTGACTTGTTCTGGCCTTTTCTTGCTTCCAGTTCATCCACCCCACCTCCCACCTCCCACCTCTACTTTCAGTTTGAAGAAAGGTTCCGACCCGAAACATCACCTATTCTTTTTCTCCATAGATGCTGCCTGACCCACTGAGTTATTCTAGCACTTTGTGTTTACTATATAACTGGTGATGCTTTATGAAGCCAATAGGTGCCTCATGTCTCTACATCATCCATATAAACTTTAATTTTTTTTGGTAACTTTACAATTCAAGTTTATCCAAAAACCTGATGCGTTACTTTAAATTCACATACTATCTTAAATTTGAAGTTGCATCTCTTTGGCAGGTAAATGGTAATGAGTGTTATTTGTATTTGAGACCTCAAGTCTATAGGATGATTTCACTAAAGGTCACTGGAGCGTAGATCCGCACCCACGTGACCAAAATTCTCAAGTGGAGGACACTCGAGGGTTCCGGTACATGTTAGTGGATGGGAAAAAACGCATTTTCCCACCCGTTAAAAACATAGAAAACGGCGAGGTTGTGAGCTGCAATTTACTGTGCCAGTCGGGGTGACCGTGAGGCACAGCTACCTAGATTTACAGGGAAAAAAAAAGATAGCAAGTAAGGTAAATTCAAGAGGGAACTGAAGGTGCCAAACCGGCGGAAGTGAACAGCCGACATTTGCCGTGGATATTTAAAGGTCCAAAATATCGGGAATTATCGCGTTTGCTCGCTGAATTTCATCAAAAGTAAGTTAATAATGCCTTACTTTTGATGAAATTCAGCGAGCAAACGCGATAATTCCCGATATTTTGGACCTTTAAATATCCACGGCAAATGTCGGCTGTTCACTTCCGCCGGTTTGGCACCTCAGTTCCCTCTTGAATTTACCTTACTTGCTATCTTTTTTTTTCCCTGTAAATCTAGGTAGCTGTGCCTCACGGTCACCCCGACTGGCACAGTAAATTGCAGCTCACAACCTCGCCGTTTTCTATGTTTTTAACGGGTGGGAAAATGCGTTTTTTCCCATCCACTAACATGTACCGGAACCCTCGAGTGTCCTCCACTTGAGAATTTTGGTCACGTGGGTGCGGATCTACGCTCCAGTGACCTTTAGTGAAATCACCCTATTAGTATCATTGTCCTTCTTTAACCATCTCTACCACTCCAGTTAAAAAAAAAATGTCACTTTCAGTTTTGTTAGAAGATTTCAAAGGTAAAACCAAAAGCTAAGAACTGTTTACTCAAGAATATATGGTTGAGGGGTTAATGTATTTATATGTTTCTGACCCCTATTAAGTAACAAACGTTACTTGATGTATGAATATTTTATGTTCTATATATTTCTCCATTTACATTGAGTAGCAAATATGGAGAGTTTATTTTTTTGTAAGTGCACTACAGTAATTTTATTAGATACATTTCGACACAAGCTGAATATAATAGCAATCTGTAACATTGAATACACCTTTCTGCATTGAGGTTCTGTTATGATTTTCTAGTAAAGCTATCTTAAATGAGAAAATGTATGCCTTTGTTGAAGGAGCTTTGTAGGTTTATTCATGAAGTAGTACAATACAATGCTTCAAGGTTAATTTCCTAACTTTTAAAAATATCTATTGCATGTATTCTTTATTCAGAAGTTGAGCTGTAAGTTCAAGGTACGCCAAAATTAGAGGACCATAGTAATGAAGTAACATTTTGTCAATAAGAATATGGAATATGGGCAAACTGAAGAATGCAAAAAATAATTCTAGCAAAGAATAAGTTAGAAATGTTGCAGGAAGGATATAGTTGGAAGAGAATCATTTGAAAGGAAGTGGTAGAATTATTCTGGCTAATATTTACAGGTGCACAACCTTTTATCCGGAGTTCCAGAAACCGAAAAGCTCCGAAAACCGGCCATTTTTTCCAGATGTCGTCTGCGCACCAAAGCTCGCGTTTGGCGCCAAACTTGACCCAAAACGACCCACGGTCAACCCAGGTCTGTACTACTGTAGCGGCTGCCTCCTCCCTGGAGACCGGGAGACGCTTAAACATCTGTAAATCATTGCTTAAATGTTAGTCAGTTAGTTTGGAGGGCTTTTATGTGAAGGGGGTGAACTTTAATTCTTAGTCCCCTACCTGGTCGGAGAGGCGGGGAGCGGTCAATGCCTTACCGGGTCGCCGTGCAGTAAGCTCCGCAGCGCTGTGGCCGGTGGGGCAGCGGGCGGCGCTGGTTGTAGCTCCGACCCCGGCAACTCTACCCCTGGCTGCGAGGCGCTCCAAATCCAGCGCGGCCCGCGGCCGGACGCCCAAGCTCCGCGAATGTCGGGAGTCGGCGGCATCGCAGGGCTGGGATACCAGCGGGGAGCGGGCAATGCCTTACATGCGGCAAGCTCCGGAGCGCTGTGGCCGCCGACACACAACATCGCGGAGCGTCGCTGGATTTGGAGCCGCGCAGCCAGGGGTAGAGTTGCCGGGGTCGGAGCTCCAACCGGCGCCGCCCGCGGCCGGACGGAGCCCCCAGCTCCGCGGCTCCAAATCCAGCGACGCTCCGCGAATGTTGGAAGAAGGCGGCCACAGCGCTCCGGAGCTTGCCGCACGGCGACCCGGTAAGGCATTGCCCGCTCCCCGCTGGTATCCCAGCGCTGCGATGCCGCCGACTCCCGACATTCTCGGAGCTGGGACGTCCGGCCGCGGGCCGCGCTGGATTTGGAGCGCCTCGCAGCCAGGGGTAGAGTTGCCGGGGTCGGAGCTACAACCGGCGCCGCCCGCGGCCGGACGGAGCCCCCAGCTCCGCGAGGTTGGGAGTCGCCGACCAGGTAGGTAGGGGACTAAGAATTAAAGTTTCCCCCTTCACCCCTACACCACCACCACCACATAAAATCCCTCCAAACTAACTGACTAACATTTATGCAATGATTCTCCCGGTCTCCGGGGAGGAGGCAGCTGCTCCAGACTTTTCAAGCCGCCCGCGCTACCTACCTAATCTACGCTAAAAATCTTCCATTCTGAAATCCGAAAATGTCCGAAATCCGACAAGTGTCTGGTCCGAAAGCTTTCGGATAAAAGGTTGTGCACCTGGTATCTTAATTTAGTTTAGTTTAGTTTAAAGATACAGCGCAGAAACCTTTCAGCCAACCGAGTCCGCACTGACCAGCGATCCCTGCACATTAACACTACTCTGCACACACTAGGATCACCAAGCCAAGTAACCTACAAACCTGTATGCCATTGGTGTGGGAGGAAACCGAAGATCTCGGAGAAAACCCATGCAGGTCACGGGAGAACGTACAAACGTGCAATTCAGGCTGGCGCATTCATGTTGCACTATAACAATGACCCCACTTCAAGAGTACTTTTAGCTATGGGAAGCCCACATAATTGCATATCTTTCTTTTGATTATCTACCGATTTCAGGATGCAGCTTTATAGGACTTTGGTTAAGGCAACATTTGGAGTATTGCATGCAGTCCTGGTCACCTGGTTACGGGAAGGGTGCAGAGGATGTTTACCAGAATGATGCCTGCATTAGGGGTTTTTAGCTACTGTGAGTGGTTGGACAGACCCACCCGCCGAACAACTGTGATGGTGATGACCAGATCGACGACTGACGACCGGATCGCGCCACGGTAGCTCCAACTCGCCCCACAGGCCTCACATGGGACTGCGTAGAAGCTGAGCGGCAAGGCCTGCCTGGGTCCAAGGAGCCTCAGTGGCGGCGGGAGACTCGGTGGCAGCTTGGGCCTCGAGGGCAACGGGAGCCTCGACAGTGGTGGGGCCTCAGCGGCAACTGGAGCCTCGGCGGAAGTGGGAACACTACTGCTGCTGTGCTCCCCACATTATATTTTATTGCCAGCTCTTTGCCTACCCACCAATCTATATCCTTTTGTCACATGTTTGTCCTCTTCAAAACTTATTTTTCTGTCTGAGTCATCAGCAAATTTAGCAATCATGGCTTGAGTGTTTTCAGACAAATCATTTATATTTATTGTACAAAGTTGAGGACTCGGTCATGTTCTCTATGGCACACTGCTTATTACATCTTGGTAATCACCAAATGACTCATTATGGACACACAGTGCTGGAGTAACTCAGAGGTCAGGCAGCATCTCTGGAGAACATGGACAGGTGACATTTCGGGTCGTGACCCTTCCCAAGACTCATTTATACCTACTCTCCGCTGCCTGTTAATCCGTCAATCTACCATTCAGGCCAGTTAGCTCTTTTGCTATGTCTAAGAAAGAACTGAAGATGCTGTAGACAAAAAAGCTGGAGAAATTCAGGTGGTGAGGCAGCATCTATGGAGCGGAGGATGAGGCGACGTTTCGGGTCGAGACCCTTCTTCGGGCCAATTAACTCATGCTATGGTCTTTTATTCTCTGCTATAATCTTTGATATAGTTTATCAAATAATTTCTTAAAATCTGTATCACTGGTTCCCTTTTATCTACAGCGCATGTTACTTTTCAAAGGACTCCAGTAAATTAGTCAGACAAGATTTTTGTTTCCTCTAAAGCACGGTGACTTTAAACAATTACCTTGAACTCTTCTGTTGTAATGTCCTTGGTAATACAATAAAACTCGGATAATGTGGCATGCTCAGGACTTTGGTGTGCTTAACTGTTACACATTATAACACAACATTTTCCAGAACACCTGCTGAGTTTAAAGGGAGCATAGGAAACATCTTGGGACATTTAACCATCTCCAGGACTGTAAAGTATCTTGAGACATTTAATTTCAAAGGCACTCTATAAATGCCAATTATATTTGTTTATTAACATTCACTGTACAGGTTTAAATATTAGGCAAGAACACTTAACTGAGGCAGCTGCAATCCAGTTACTACATCCCATTGAAAGGTTATGTTTTCAAGAAAAAATGGAAAAAATGGGTGCAATAAGTTTTAAGAACACAATTACTAGAAGGTAAGATATTCTGACAACAGAGGAGAGATATAATATCTATGCTATATACTCACCACATATATTGAAGTTAGACAGTAACATTTGCCTATTATCTCTAGAAAGTCAATGTGTTGTTACACTGGTTCTCATGTTCTCACTCCAAGTTCAAATATGATGAGCCTTCTTAGTATGTCTGCCTACATTGATCTTGCCAGACAACATTTTCTAGATTCACTTACTTGAGGACATTCTCTGTATCCATCACTAGAAGATTGCCATTGATCAGCTTAAAGTTGAAGACTGATACTTTTAACCCTAATCAAAATCTTCAAAGAGCTTGGCATTGTGCAAGGCATTGTTTTTAATGATCTACATTCAATAGTAGAAATACTGAGAGAGGAATATAGTCCAAAGTTGTATTCTTTATTTGGTCTTGAATTGCACAGTTGACAGTCCTGCAATGGCTAAAGAGGTTTTGATGAAGTTTATTTTTATACCAGAAATTAGCCTCCTCTTCCATTGGCATACTACTATGCTGACGGCAATTTGGAGTGTTTGACAGGTCTTTCTGAACCATCATGCTTTATGTGTTCAGAGTAACTTCATTTTTCAAGGAGTCAAATGCCAACTTCAGCATCCTGTTTACACTGCAGCATGCCTGTTGTGAGTCACGGCTCTGCTTCCAGCGAAGGTCAAATGCCTTCCGTCCAAGCCCAGTTAACAGTTTTTAGTGGAGTGGTTGCAAAACAGCGGCTAAATCTGGCAGAAATCCTACGTAATTTTAGAGCAACCCTGTAAAAGAGAGCGACTCGGACACATTGACATGAGTCCTCACCCTAATCCATGTCTTATCTTCCTCATTCACAGATTGTGGGTATTGCTCATCAAACCTAACATCCACCCTGAGGTCTAAACATGTCAGACGCATTTGAAGGAAGACACTTCAATTGGACATTTAGCTGTTGAAGTCTTTGACGCTTCAAGATTTCCAAGTTTTTTTTTCTGCTCTTTTGTGGGGGCAACCAAGTCATCAGCTTGATTATTACATGGCACATGTAACGATGGGCAGTATAGCCTATTTCTACTCCTATAACTTGTGGACACCACTTCTTTGTAGGATTTGGTTCATAGTTTTCTTTATCGTCTTTGGTGGGAATTTCACCCTGGTGGAGCAAATTTAATATTTGGAGGTCTTAATCATTATTTGTGGTTCAGAAAAGCTAGCATTCTGCACCGATGTTCAACTGTGGGTATGGATGGATGAGTGGAACTTTTGTACCAGCAAGCTCTTTCTTGTGCTGTAGGAAGAGAATATCTTTCATCGTCTGTTGTTTGATCTGTTCCCAACTTCAAATCCCTGGGCTTTAACATCTCGGATGACCGGCACTGGACCCAGTACATAGATGTAATCTCGCAGAAGGCGCGCCAGCATCACTACTTTCTTAGAAGTTTTAAGAGAGTTGGCATGTCTCCCAATACTCCAACAAACTTCTGCAGATGTACTAATTGGCAATTCCAACACACAGGAACGCGAGAGGCTGCGGAGAGTGGTGGACCCAGCCAGGTCCGTCACGGCAGAGCCCTCCACACCATTGAGTGCATCTTACATGAGGCACTGCCTCAAGAAGGAGGCATCTATCATCAAGAATCTGCTCACTGCTACATCTAGGGAGGAGTAAAAGGAGCTTGAAATCCCACATCTCTAGTTTCAGGAACAGCTAACTTTCCTACAACTATCAGGTTCTTAAACTAACCTGCACAACCCTAATCTTACCTCAACAACGGAACACTGCGGTCCAAGTCTTGCACTACCTTGGACTTGTTTCTTTTTCTTGTTTATGCACAAATGTCTTGTTGCACGGACTCTTTTACGATTTTATATGTAACTTACATATAATTTATTTTTGCGTGTGTGTCTGAGTCTGTGTGCTTGCTATGCTGCTGCAATAAATATTTTACATTGTACCTATCGTACTGCACTCGTGCATATGACAATAAACTTGAACTTGAGCTCGATTAACTCAGTTCATATAATCACCACATAAGCGAACAGTTCAATGGACCTTCGAGGCCATCAAAATGAGTGCACATCATTTGCTGCCAGAAGGTTCTCAAGGACTTCATTTCAGATTTTGCAGTAGTTTCTCCACTTAGGCTTTTACGATTAATCTATAGAGTCATACAGCATGGAAACAGGCCTTTCGGCCCAACTTGCCCATGCCGAGCCCATGACCCATTTACACGAATCCCACCAGCCCGCATTTGGCCCATATCCCTCTAAACCCTCTAAATGTTGTTATAATAACTGCCTCAACTACCTCCTTTGGCAGCTCATTCCATATACCCACCACCCTCTGTATGAAAAAGCTGCCCTTCAGGTTCCTATTAAATCTTTTCCCACTCACCTTAAACCTATGCCCTCTGATTATTTCCCCCAACTCTGGGTAAAACGCCCTATGCCTTCACCCACACTACTCCCCTCATGATATTAATAATTAAATAGAATGGATTAAAGACTTACAAAAAATAGAGAACAAAATTAGAATAAAGAAAATCCCCACTGAAATAACTGAAATTGAGAATCCTGTGCCTGGAATAACTTGGTGCACAAGTTAGTAACTGACTCCACAACATGAATGAATATGATGTTTTTAAACTTCCTGCATGGTTGGGACTTGCTTGATTATATCGACTGTGTCAAAGAGTTGTGAGCCTCATTAGTTTTTGCAGCTACAATGCATGTCGGAAATTGACAAACAGTTGAAAGTGCAGAGATCACCACGAATTCGTAGAATGAAAGAATCTGAAGTAATGATCAGATACAAGTTAGGCTTTGCTTTAAAAAAAAAACTTCAGAGGTTGCAGGATGAATGGGACAAAGTACATTAACGCTAATTTGTGCATTCGCAAATAATACCAGGAGAAAGAAAAAAGAAAACTATAACTAAATTAAGATGCCACAGAAGATTTCAACATTAATACTGAACTCCGGTTTCCATGGAATTAAATGCACTGATCTTTTACAAGAATCACATTCAGTGCTGAAAGTTATCACTATATGTAATTTATTTCTTCCATTATCTCAGAGGCGCTGGACGCATTACTTCTCTTTGCCACTTACTCAATTGTTATAGACAATAACAGAAAAGCACTCTGAAGGCGAAAGATGCACTTTGATTCAAGCTACAGTGTCTATCTCAATGCGCCCATTCCGCTTTTAAGGCTGCAAAGCAAAACTAATTTTGGAAAGAACTATGATATTTTCAGAGTAGAATCTTTTTCCTTCACATCACAGTACTCCACATAACTCACACATCATAAATGAAACTGTGCTGATTTCCTGGTCCTTTAACATGCTTCAACAGTTTAGCTTGCCATTCTGTGCAGTAATTTCTTATTTCACCAGTGATACTCTACTGCTCTCTCTTGCGACCCAGTACTATGAATGTGCAGAACCACAGAATTAACAGCAGCTTTCAAATCGAACAAAAATGTCTATCCCCCGTCACTAAAACGAGAAATTGGGACGTTTCCTATATTCTGGTAATCCAGAATCCCCTGAACTTTGGTGCTGTCGTTCTGGCAGATTTTCTAAACTATTGTATGTTACTGGTGGAACAAACTTTAAATCATAAATTCATAATATATAGGAGCAGAATTAGGCCATTTGATCCATCAAGTCTACTCCACCATTCAATCATGGCTGATCTATCTTTTCCTTTCAACCTTATTTTCCTGCCTTCTCCCCATAACACCTAACACCTGTACTTACCAAATTTGTAACTGATTTCACTTTTAATTGATTTTCTTTACACATTACAAAGTGATATCATACATTTTCCACTGAGTTTAGAGGGAGCAGTGAACATATAAGTCGTCCAAATCTGGCCACTAACCTGCTCACGTTCTTGACCTCTGTTCTAGACTCTGAGCCTGGCTCCAGCCATATGCACTCTGGATTCCCAGCTCATATTGCCGGCTCAGTAGTGACCCAAATGCCCAATTATCACAATTTTCGACAGACGCCAGATTATCTGAATTTTACTGTAATTGTCGGTGGTGAGAACTGCATTGACTGTAGTTTAATCTTTAAATATCAAAGTATATTGTTTTTGGGGCGTGCAATTTTCTTCTGCATTAAACGGCTTTCAGATCCTCCCAATTCATGAAAACTCACTTTATGAGGAACAGTAGATATTAACTTGTGCATGGATGCCTGTTCTTGCAAGTAACTTTTTTAATGATTCGTAGAATAAAAATATTTTGACACAAATGTTAGCAAAAATATGAAAAGAAGTAATAATATAGTGTGCATGAAAAATATGTTTAATTAGGCATTTTATGCAGTTCCTTATTAGTATACGAACCCACAGTAATAAAATCCTGCAGTCATAACATCGATGTGATCATAATTCATCATATATCTATATTACTAAAAGTCTGATCTTGACCACTTCCTGTTGTTCTGTTTTAGAGTTTAGAAAAAACGCTGCCACTTATGGCTGTGATTTTTTTGGCCATCTTATTCAGATATTCAGATTGTCCGCTGCACAGGACAAGAGGATTTTTCCCATCGATGAACAATAAAAGAGTTAATAGTGTTTTAAAAATGTTGAGATTCTCGCTCCTGTCAATCATGCCATGAAGGCCATGCCCCTTCCGGTTGAAGGGGGGAGGGATTATAAAACCCAGAAGTGTGGGTGTGGCTCTGCAAGATGGAGGAGGGAGAGGTCACGACTTGCTGTCTTTAGTAGCCTTGCACCCTGCTTGAAATGGTATGAAATTGCACATGAATTTGGTGGCCTTGCACCCTGCTTGAAGTAGTAAGAAACTGCACTTGAATTTGGTGGCCTTGCACCCTGCTTGAAATGGAATTTCAAGGAATAGCCGTGAGTCAACTGCCAGCCCACCAGCCGTGAGTGAGTGAGCTGCCAGCACAACAGGCTTCAATGACTGAGCCGCCAGCCCAAGAATCCATGTGGCCCACAATGTCAATACTAGCCCTCTGGAAACCAGTCCCTTCAGCCCACAACACCCATACTAGCGCTCCTCCATTAACAAGAGGAATTTCTTAAGTCCGAGGGTGGTGAATCTGGAATTCATTGCTACAGACGGCTGTGGAGGTTAAGGCAATGGATATTTTTAAGGTGGAGATTGACATGATTAATTGATTAGTACAGTACAGGTGTCAGTGGTTATGGGGAGAAGGCAGGAGAATGGAGTTGAGAGGGATCAGCCATGATTAAATGGCGGAGTAGACTTGATGGGCCGAGCGGCCAAATTCTGGTTAACGTCTGAACTTATGAATATAGCAGAACATACTACATCCCTTCACAGAGCAGATGCAGATAACAAACAGTAATAGAAGAACTATTAAAGATGCCAAAGAAACGTTGGAAAAGCAGGTTTTAAGCTTTAAAGAAGGAACTGCAGATGCTGGAAAATTGAAGGTACACAAAAATGCTGGAAATGCTCGGTCCGCACCAACCATCCTGACCTCCCGGTGGCTCAGCGCTTCAACTCTCCCTCCCATTCCGTATCCAACCTCTCTGTCCTGGGCCTCCTCCACAGCCAGAGTGAGCAACACCGTAAATTGGAGGAACAGCACCTCATATTCCGCTTGGGTAGTCTGCATCCTGGTGGCATGAACACTGAATTCTCACAATTCAGTTAACCTTTGCTGTCTCCTCCCCTTCCCACCTCTCCCTCAGCTCCTCCTCCTTTTTCCTTTCTTCTCCCTGCCTCCCCCTACCCCCTATCAGTCTGAAGAAGGGTTTCGGCCCGAAACGTTGCCTGTCTCCTTCGCTCCATAGATGCTGCTGCACCCTCTGAGTTTCTCCAGCATTTTTGTGAACATCAGGTTTTAAGCTTGATTTGAGCTTGAGCCTGAGCTTGAGCACCAAATCTTCTTATCGAGTCCACACACAAGATTACACGTTTTTAAGAAAGAACTGCAGATGCTGGAAAAATCGAAGGCAGACAAAGATGCTGGAAAAACGCAGCGGGTGAGGCAGCATCTATGGAGCGAAGGAATGGGTGACGTTTCGGGTCCCGAAATGTCACCTATTCCTTCGCTCCATAGATGCTGCCTCACCCACTGAGTTTCTCCAGCATTTTTTTCTACCCACAAGATTAGAAGTTGTTCAGTCAGAGCGTCTGCAGACAATGGTGTCTGTCTTGTCGCTTCATGTGCGTGGTGGTGGAAAGATTGGTGGAAACAGGGCCGCGATGTGAACGCTCTTTCCTTGACCCCATCATCAAATAGGACACTGAGATTCTAAACTTCTTAAGCTGAGAAAATCAGCCACTGAAGTATACTGTTGTACCATGGCTCCTATAATTCCACCCAATTGAATATGACTGCCTTTTATGCCAGATAGATGTCAATCTGATAAGATAAATTAATTGCTGTCATTGACTTTTGCTTTCATCAGCAACCATTGCTTATTTCATTCACTATCACATTTCGTAGAGTGTATCTGGAAGGGCATCTAAATCCCAGCATTAAATATATCACAATTTCACATCATGTTTGGTACTCGTTAACAGGTTAAATACAAAAGCTGCCAATCTTTTGATTTTAATGGAAACCATGCACAAAGTAAAAAAAATAGTTTTTTGTTAATAACATATCACACGGGACACAGTGCCGGTCAAGAATAAAACTCTCTGATTTCTCATCAACTTCACAATGCCAGAAACACATCATACTACGGAAATTGCACTGGAATACTAATGAGCAAGTTTCATATGGTCGTTGTTTTAAACAGATGCCCAGTCTAACAGCTGGTGTAAAACACTATACAATGATCAGAGATACTAAGAGGGTACTACAAAGCAGATCAATATGTCCCTATATAATGGTATATGGACACATAGATCTGTTTTGTTGTAAATGCCTACTATATTCTGTGTGCTGAAGCAAAGCAAGAATTTCATTGTCCTATCAGGGACACATGACAATAAACTCACTTGAACTTGTGTGAAACTATTTAATGCAGGTTGTTTGTGCTGTTGAAGTGGATCAGGTCAGGTCTGTCGCACCAGGCTCTGCTCTGAGGCAGAGCGGGGAAGGGTTATGGGGTTATGTCAGGCAGAGCCCTAGTGGTAGGTAGCTAGCTCATTAGTTAGCGGGACATACAGGAGATTCTGTGGCATCAATCGAAACTCCAGGATGGTGTGTTGCCTCCCTGGTGCAAGGATGGGCACAAATGGCATAGGGAGGAAAAGGGATGAGGTCCTGTGAAGTGAATATAGTGAGTCAGGCTAAAGGTTAAAAAGCAGGACCTGCAGTGTAGTGATCTCTGGATTACTCCCGATGCCACATTCTAATGAGGGAAGGAACAGCAAGATAAGACAGATAAATGTGTGGCTGCGGAGTTGGTGCAGGTGGCCGAGGTGACCTGTACAAGATGAACGGGTTCCATGTGAACTGGAGGGGATGACATGCTCCATCTCAGATCTTGGTGGATCTCCTCCGTATCCTCTCCAAGGCAATTATATCCTTCTGATCGAGCGACGACTGGAGATGTGGACTCCATCAAATGTGACCTAATCAATGTTTGCTAACGTTTTATCATCAACTCCCTGCTAATGAGGATAACTAACTGCCCTCTTCACCACCTTATGCAATTGTCCTGCCATCTTCAGAGATCCTTGGATTTGTACACTGAGGTCCTTCTGTTCCTTAATAATCCCTGAAACCTGAAATGCAAGATGTTTGAAAATGATCCACATTCATGGAAAGCATGTTGGTTTGTCCTTTGGTTCTAGTTCACATCTTTTTCTCAAGTTTTGACCGAAGATAGACACAAAATGCTGGAGTAACTCAGCGGGTCAGGCAGCGGTCAGGAGAAAAGGAATAGGTGACGTTTCGGGTCGAGACCATGCATTCTTTATGTCATCAATCCTCCCAAAGTTCATGGTTTCTTCCTTGTTGGATTTAAATTCCATCTGCCACTGCTCTGCCTATCTTATCAACTCATCAATATCGTCCTGTAACCTACAAACAACAACTCTTCCCATCTTTGGCACCTACAAACGTATGTTTAAGTATCCTACATTAATTTCCAAGTAATTAATATGCATGTAACAAACATTACTATAGCTGTGCAAAGGTGATGACATCAAATCAGATTCCTAGGAATTGTGTAGCAAGTTCATGACGTATTCTGAAAATCTGACCTGCAAGATGTTTAAAAATGATCCACATTTATGGAAAGCATGCTGGTTTATTTATCCTTTGGTTCTCGTTCACATCATTTTCTCGAGTTTTGACAGCGGGTCTCCATCCCTGGAGAAAAGGAATAGGTGAAGTTTCGGGTCGAGACCCTTCATCAGACTCAGTACACATTTTCTCAAGTTTGTTATATTGTAAATATTGTACACTCAACACTCGATTCCAGAACTCTTCAAGATGTGGTCAATCTGGTTAAAAAGCATAGAGATGGATAGGGTGTAACCAAAGATAGACACAAAATGCTGGAGCATCTCTGGAGAGCAGGAATGGGCGACGTTTCGTGGTCGAGTCCCTACTTCAGACTCATCACCATCATCCGGTGGGGAATCGCCTCAGCGCAGAGGGAGCAGAGGGAGAGACTGCAACCCTAAGATTTTTGCCTCCACCACAGTGAGGAGGTGTTTGGAGGACTCATTGTGGTGGAAGTTAATTTGTGTTTATTGTTGTTATTATTGTATCATTGTATGTATGACTGCAGGCACAAAATTTCGTTCAGACCGTAAGGTCTGAATGACAATAAAGGAAATTCAATTCAATGGGCAACGTTTCGGGTTGAGACACTTCTTCACTCCCCCACACCTGCAATGGACCCCAACTGTATTTAATTCCAGATCCACGCCCTGAACAAAACAATAACATTGTTTTCTACCATGTAACCACGTCTCTGTGTCACCAGCAGCGGCACTCAAAACGTGTAAATTACTGGTATCCCAGCAGCACAAATTTTGTCATTTTGATACAAATACAATGAAAGGTTTTTTCTCTCCTCTGTAAAACTTGCGTACATATACTGTTCCGTCACAGTAGCAGGTCAGCAGGATATTAGGTCAATGGAAACACGCATTTCACACCGGTTATGTTGAGTTTATAGAAAATCATACTCATATATGATGTAGAAACTAATACAATTTAAGTACATGCATTGCATTCACACAAATCCTTTAGATTCAAGGTCTGTTCTTGAATTTGCTGATGATTTAAATTTGTACTGCAAGATTGATTCAGAGTATATGTTGAATATTTGCTTGATTATTAATATACATGGGTCTCGAAATTCTTCCATGGCTGGATAAACAAATTAAAATGTGTGGGCAGTGCAAATTACTTTCAGGTGAACTATTCCATTCTACACATCTAAGCCATTGTGTATGTAAGCACTGTAAATCCTACCCATTCTTATTGGTTACTTGCGATAATTGTGCGTTATTTCCAAAGTTTCGGAAGATTTGCAAACTTCTCTCTGGGGGCGGCACAGTGGCGCAGCGGTAGAGTTGCTGCCTTACAGCACCTTTGGCCTATTTCCCTCCAAACTTCTCCCATCCATGTATCTCTCTAAATGTATTTTAAAGGTTGCTATAATACCTGCCTCAAATACCTTCTCTGGCAGCTTGTTCCAAATACCCATCACGCGAGTGAAAAAGTTGCCCCTCAGGTTCTTATTACAGTTCCCTCTCACCTTCAACCTATGTCCTCTGGTCCTTTACTCCCATACTCTGGGTAAATGACTGTGCATTTAGACTATCTATTCCCCTCATGATCCAAAAGACCTCTATAAGATCTTCCCTCATCCTCATTTTAATATCCCTTGCTCAATGATGCACAATGGTGCTCAGTCGAAGAGTGCCAGAAGCAGAGCCTCCACCATGAGTAAAGCATTTGAAAACATTACCATCTACAAGTGTAATGCTGTTGATCCATCACAGCTTTCTCTTTACATTCCCACAAATATGAAACACATGTGGCGTTGAAGACTTGAAATCCAGAGCTAATTGCACCTCCAGCTGGGTTTGTTGGTTACAGCATTGGCACCTATCTGACAATATGGAAAATGTTCCAGTTACAGGTAGCTTGGCGCTAATGTATGTTTCGACACATTAATTAGATATAATGAGAATGGTGATTTTAGGAACACTCTTTGTATTAAATGGGCTGAATCGGTTATAATAGCTTTTTGATCAGGAACTAGAGAAGCACCTAAAGTTACTTTGGAATTTGATTAGCTGAAAAGAAGCTGTGTTGGATATACAGTATAATATATATCCAATATAATATAATATATAATACAATACAATATAATAACAATATAAGGGGGAAATATTTTTCTTTAAAATAAGTGCTAATATTAAAAATAAATGTCAATTCTGTTATAAAGATTCTAATGTTAAAGTCCTAAAGGCTGTGTGTTACATTGTTGGATAGAATTAACATGTGCAAGAATATAACTCACACCCTTTAGTGTTTCTAGCTTGCAATAACCAGAATAAACCTATTGTTATTGAAAATAATTTTATTTTTGAAAGTCTTGCAGGAAAAATAACTTTTCATTTCTGAGTATGAAACTTTTGAGCCTCTAACTCCTTTCCCCCCATTGACACAACTGTCTTTATTACATGATTTTCTAAATGACATGGTTCCTTAAGAAAACAGCTATCAGGTTACAACGGAACACGAAGGGTCTCGACCCAAAACATCACCCATTCCTTCTCCCCAGAGATGCTGCCTGTCCCACTGAGTTACTCCAGCATTTTGTGGCTATCTACTTATACTACCACTTGACTAAAAAAGGGACGTATGGCGAAATGCCACTCTATAACTTTGCTCTCAATCACCAAAGTAATGGGAGGTATTGCCAACAGTGCTGCCAAATAGCACTTACGCACCTATAACTCTTTACTGACACTTGGTTTTGCCAAGATTATTGGTCTCTGGAAATCATAGCAGCCTCATTCCAAACATGGACAAAAGAGTTGTACTTCCGAGGTGATCTGAGAATGAAGGTCCTTGATATCAAAGCAGATCATATTAGTCCAGCATTGTGTGTGAGCCGCTGAGTTACTCCAGCATTTTGTGTCTATCTTCGGTGTAAACCAGCATCTGTAGTTCCTTCTTGCACATTCCATACTCAATACCCGGACTGATGAAGGCCAATGCACTGAAAGCCTTCTTGACCACCCTATCTACCCGTGACACTCTGTTCAGGGAACTCTGTAACTGTACCTGCACCAGTTACCTCCCGTGGCCGACCTCGAGACACCGGCTCACTCTCCCATTGCCCCTGCTCCTCGCGTCTGCCTGCAGAATTTAGTCCAAGTTTTGAAAAGAGTGCATAGGAGGTTTACCAGAATGATGCCTGGATTAGGAGTATTAGCTATAGGGAGCGGTTGGACAGACTTGATTGTTTTCTTCTGGAACACCTGAGGTTGCGGGGAGAAGGTATATAAAATGATGGGAGACATAGAAAGGGTAGACAGTCAGAACCTCAAGAGTCAAGAGAGTTAAGAACCAAGAGGGTTAAATTGTCATGTGTCCCAGATAGAACAATGAAATTCTTACTTGCAGCAGCACAGCAGAATATGTAAACATAGTACACTGTAAACAATATAATAAATGAGAGAAAAAAAAGTTCAGTGTGTGTATAAATACACATACTCACAGATACACACACACTGTATATATATATACACACACACAGACACACATACACACTGGATATGTATATATATATATATATATATATATATACACACACATATCTATAGAAATATTTATATACATACACACGCACACACACATGCACACTTACAGTCACACAAAAAAAGCACAAAAAAAAAATTCCCCAGGATGGAAAAAGCAAAGACTAGATGGCATAGCTTTAAAGTGAGCAGGGGAAAGTTTAAAGGAGCTGTATGGGGCATACTGCTGGGGTTGGTGGTTGAGGCAGATATGTCAGTGGTGTTTAAGAGACTTTCGGACAGGCACAAAGATTATCAGCAGGCAGATAAGAGTTTGTCTTGGCATCATGTTTGGCACGGACAATGTGGGCAGAAGGGTCTGTTCTCATGCTGCACTGTTGTATGGTCATGTTAGACAATTGTTGCATGCTTTTGACTTTGCAGTGCATGTTTCACTTGCATGGAAGCACCAGTGCACTTGCATTAGAGGATGCCAAGTTAGCATTTTTCAAGTGGAAGATAACAAAACGCAGCTTAACATTGTGAGTTTGTTTCGTGAGCTCGACTGAACGAATTATAATCGGTTTAATGCTTTGTAGGTGCAGCAGGTCAGCAAGGAACACTGAGTACCAGCAAAATAAGTTGTAAAAATAATGGAAACATTGCTCTCTTGCGTCAAAGTAGAAAAGGGGCCATGAGAGGGATTTGCAGGAAATGCCATTTCTGAATGGTTCAGGATTCATTTCGAGCGCTACAAAAATCAATTTACATTAACAGTCCCTGCATGTGCTGCACTCCATTCACAATCCCAGCTGGGTCACATGGATGTGTTTCTGTGCTCAAGAAAATATTTCACATCTTCGAAATTATATTCGTCAGGAAAACAATCAACAGAATTGGATTTTTCAACTGTCCGTTGTGCCTTTGCTGTGTTATTTTTTGATGAAGCACACAATTATTCAGTTCGTCAGGAACCACAAACAATATCACACACTCAGTATTAAATCGACAGTTCTTTTGCTAAAATCAGACATCATTCAATGTCATTTTCTTCTTTTGCATTCCCTCTGATTTCTCCTTTTAATATCAAAAGGATGTCATTCTCTGTGCAGGTACGATAACAACATTTAAGAAACACTTGTGTAGGTGCTGGTTTAAACCGAAGATAGACACGAAATGGGTGACGTTCGTCTCTCCAGGGATGCTGCCTGTCCCGCTGAGTTACTCCAGCACTTTGTATCTATCTCAAGAAATACTGGGACAGGTACGTGGATAGGAAAGATTTAGAGGGATTGGACCAGACGTGGGCAAATGGTACTAGCTCAGAAGCGGCATCTTGATCGGCATGGACGAGTTGGGCTGAAGGGCCTGTTTCCATGCTGGATGACTCCATGCCCCAAAGATGGATGAGTGAGGCAGTGAAGGAAAGGGGCAGAGAGGTAGGAAGATTAAGGGAATCAGGAGAGGGGACTAAAAAAAAGGGGGAGTGTGGTTAAAGGAAAAGGTTGATTGCAAAACACTGTATCTCTAAACTTAACTAAACTAAACTAAACTAAACTAAACTAAACTAAACTAAAGAAGCCTATTAACCTAGAAACCAGTATGACTTTGGAGTGTGGGAGGAAACTGGAGCACCCGGAGAAAACGCACGCTGTCACAGGGAGAACGTACAAACTCCATGCAGACAGAACCCATAGTCGGAATCAAAACTGGGTCTCTGGCGCTGTAAGGCAGCAGCTCTACCGCTGTGCTACTGTGCCGCTGTACCCATTCATATGGGTTCAGAGTGCATCTGGGTATGCTTAATGCAAGTGCGTGCATTTAACTGGTTGAGGCCCCAGCACTGATCCCCGTTCCATACCACTCGTTACTTCTTGCCAACTAGAAATGCCTACTGGAAATGTATGTGGAGTGCATCCTTTGATTAATAGTCACTGCACATTGAAAGCATTCAAGCACAGAGGGCTTCCACTCCTCCAAACTGTTGGGGAAGAAAGTCACCCTCGGTCTCAGGAGGTTGTCTAAGAAGAGGCTTCACTCGGAGTGAACTTCAACTGCATTCCTAGTAATACACCTAGTTCTCTAACACCAGATCAGGGTAGAACTATTTATAATGGTAAAACAGGTACCTACAACTATGTGAGCGAGTGTATTATTTGTTGTTTCCGTTAGGCATGAGGCTTAATAACACAAATCTACAAAACAGAAGGCTATTAAAAGGCTCAGTAGCCGAGAGGGTCTCGACCTGAAACGTTGCTTGTTCCTACTCTCTGGGGATGTTGCCTGTCCCGCTGAGTTACTCCAGCATTTTGTGTCATCTTGTATGGGTAAGCCTCCTTTCAAATCTGCAACACATCAGCTGTTGCACATACAACCTATGGGTTTTGGCCTTCTTTTTTACCTTCCCTTTCTCTAACTTTTAACACCTTGCTTATAACCCATTTCCCTTTGTTTGATTTTTACCTTTCCATTCTCTTCAGAGTTTATATAATGTTCTATTTAAAGGGAAGGGCACGTGGAAGTAGCTAATGATGATTAGTCAAAGAATTATACAGCATGGAAACAAACCCAACTTGCCCATGCTGACCAAGATGCCCCATCTCCACCAGTCCCATCTTCTCGTGTTTGGCCCAGATTCATCTAAACTTTTTCTATTCGTGTCCAAACGTGTCTAAATACCTAGCTCAACTACCTCCTCTGGCTGCTCGTTCCATATGCGCACCGTTGCGTGAAAAGGTTGCCCCTCAGGTTTCCCCAGCCAATCTGCCTTTCTTCAGTGCTCTAACAAATTGATAAAATGGAAAATATGAAAAAAATAGAATTAAAATCCTCTATTTTAACATAAATCTCAGATGTGACCAGCATAAGACTGTGCTTTATGGTATCAGAAGCACCAATGGTGGGACTTTTAAAGTTTGGAATACAACAAAAATGTCTATGACATGTTTTTCTTTTAAAATGGCTGGTTCTCTGAATGATCTCCGGTTAAGGAATAGGGCTTTATCAAGGGCTAAGTTAGGGGGGGGGGGACCCAAGCTAATCAGTGGAGAGGGATTTTGGTTTATGTAGCATTTTTGTCAGCACACGTAACACATGTGACCTGAATATGAATTAAAATTATGAGGAAATTGTGTTTAACTGGACACTGGCCAATGTACACAGAACTGGCCTTTTTGTGATATGTCAGTGCATATAGAGCAGTATCACAAAAGTATGCCAAATATTTTGAGAATCACACAATTGCAATGGCAGGAATATAAAGATGAATTAAAAGAACGCTAATAGATTTTAAGGTGGGTTAACTATTGCTATTGTAATTTGCTTTTCTATAACAATTAAACTATTTCTGAGGAAGCTTTGAAGGAGACAGGCAGTTTCAACGTAACCACTGCATAATTTACTGCTCGGTGATGTAGAAAAAGGAGCAACAAAGATGCATGAATTTCAGAAAGCTTCAAGGAGGATTAAGCTATAGTGATTCAACAGGTACAACATCTGTGAAAATACATTGCAGCATGCTGTGATTCTAATGTCATGCAATTCTAAGCATATATAAAACAAGGGACACAGGGAAGTAGACAATGTTAACTACAAACCTCAGAAGGCTTAAAAATCATTTGAAATGTTGGCAAGGAACTGAATATTTCTCAAGATTAAAATAAAAACAACTCGACAATCTGGCAGTGGTGCAGCCTTCAATGCCGAGACAATTATTCCCACGGCACCTTCAGGGGTGAATGCTTTCCGAGGAGTCGTATGACAATTAAACACTCTGACACTTCCATTCCTTCAAACTACGACCCCGTACCCACACCCTATAAACCACTGCTGCAGCTACAATTAGTGGAGACCATGCAGGTTACAAACAACACCAGGCCTTCATCTCAGGAGAAATGTGTAAGAAGGAACTGCAGATGCTGGTTTAAACCGAAGGCATCTCGAATCAAAACGTCACCCATTCCTCTCTCCAGAGATGCTGCTTGTCCCGATGAGTTACTCCAGCTTTTTGTGACTATCATCATCTCAGGAGGCTGGTTTACCAATTGAAGAAGGGTCTCGACCCAAAATGTCACCCGTTCCTTATCTCCAGAGATGCTGCCTGAGTTACTCCAGCATTTTGTGCCTATCTTCGGTTCAAGCCAGCACCTGCAGTTCCTTCCTGCACACTCACCCATTTAAGAAATGTTTTACAAGTGATGGACAGACATTGGGAAGTGAGGAGGATGCACAACACCAAAAAATATATATTTTAGTGACAACCAAGAATAGTTTGGTGACTACTGGAGAGACAGTTGATGGCACGGAAAGACGGAACCCGGGACAGGCTGGGTTAGCACCCCAGTCTGTGTCTTTCAAGAGAAAGACACCCAACAAAGCTACGGAAAGGCCTAATGAACCACCGCGGCCTAAGAATCCATCAGGTGAGAATTAAATGCTCAGAGAAGGAGAAACAGGTGCAGCGCGCAGGCCTTGAACCTGGTGAAACGCAGGAGGAGCCCGGCCAGGACTCACCCCACAGAGCCCAGTCCCTCCACGCACTACAGTCTCCCAACCTCTGCAGAGTGGTTACTAAGATGGCTGTTCCGTGGGCGGTTGCTGCTGGGATGCAAGTCAGGGCCTGATCGACCCCGGCTGGGTCGCCTGGGCGAGGGTGCCTGATGTTGTGAGACCCGAAACACCCAATGACCCCAGGTCACATCACTGAGGATGTGTCCCAGCGCATCTAGAAGATGTATCTTTTCCACATATTTCAAGATGAGTAGATGTAATGGTGTCTCAATTCAACTGAAATAGACAAGTGCCGGATCCATAAAAAAATAGTTACTCCTCCACTAGACTGCTTAAACTTGAAGAATGCTATTCACTGCAGTGCTCTTCACCTCAGTTTCTCAGGAAGAAAGACGGTACAGCAAGACACGTGTTGTGAAACAAAGTGATTGAGTTATACAGAGAACAGCTCGCACGGGACTGAGGAGGGTTCTCCCAGAGCTCTACATATATATATATACCAGGGCACGTGACGACTTCTTCCCGCCAAACCCTAGTGCCGAGGGTTCGCCCAGTAAGTGGCCTAACCACCAGGTGGCGCCACAATGGATGATATTGCTGCTATAATGGTAGGCCGTTCAGAGTTAACAAGAAGTGGCATAAATCAAACACCTAAAGTAATATTCCAAAGGGTGTATCTGTGATAATGGTGCGGCCAGGTTTGTTACGTCATTCGATTAATGAGTTAATGAGGAGCAATAAAATAAAGTTATGAATTAAATGATACAGAATGGAACAACAACAGTTTTGTCACATCTTATTGTGTAAAGTCCATTTCTAAAGTTAATTTAATTTAATAAATACAGAAAATTTCAATACCGATATTTTTACCTGGTGAAGAGTTGTCTCAGTGAATGGTGAAGAGTCGTCTAAAGCAAGCTCATTTTGGGAGTAAAGTAGAGACGAATACTTATTTTAGGGTCATATAGCACGGAAACAGGTCCTTCAGCTCACCCATGTCGACCAAAATGCTCCATCTATACTGGTCCCATTTGCCCACATTTGGTCCATATCCCTCTCAACCTTTCCCATCCATGTACCTGTCCAAATGTTTTTTTTAATGTTGTTATTGTACCTGCCTCAACTACCTCCTCTGGCAGCTCATTCCATGCGCCCACCACCCTCTGAGTGGAAAAGGTTGCCCCTCAGGTTCCTATTAAATCTTTCCCCTCTCACCTTAAACCTATGTCCTTGGGTTCTTGATTCCCCTCCTATGGGTAAAAGATTGTGCATTAACCCGATTTCTCGATGATCTCATACACCTGTATAAGATCATGCCTCTACCTCAGGTGCTTCAAGCAATAAAATCCTAGCCTGCGCAGCCTCTCCTTATAGCTCAGGCCCTCAAGTCCTGGCAACATCCTCTGCACTCATTTAATCTCTGCACTCTTTCCAACTAAACAATATCCTTCCTATAGCAAGATGCCTGAGTGAATGGCACATATTTATTCCAGCAATTTATCACTCAGAGAAGATCTTATATCTTCATCAGAGATCTATTTGTTTGCAAACAGCTACAGTATGATAGACTGTTGCTGTCAATGTACAAATCCACTGATTTACACAGTTGCCTGGTGTTTGCTATTTCAATCACTTTTGCGTGGCACAGTGGCGCAAGCATAGCTGATGCCTCACAACGCCAGAGACCCAGGCTTCATCCTGAACTCGGGTGCTGTCTTGTGTGGAGTTTGCACGTTCTCCCTGTGACCGCATGGATTTTCTCCAGGAACTTTGATTTGCTCCGACACCCCAAAGTTCTCCAGAGATGCTGCCTGTCCCGCTGAGTTACTCCAGCTTTTTGTGTCTACCTTCAATTCTCACAGATTGTCATTTTAAAAGCATTCCCCTTGACGGGCGATACGTAATCCCTTTCTGTGTTGCTTGTAATAATGTTGCCCAGCTGGAAACAAGTGAATTGGCAGCTGGTAGCTGTGACATACCATGATCATCCCAGAGTGTCCAAGACCAAATTGTAAATGTCTTTGTCATGCGTGGAATGAGCAGTGTACTCCATTGTACCCATTGGGGTGACACATCATATAGTATCATGCCTGAAGAACTTTTTAAAAAAGTACATTTAATAATATATATTTCATAGGATTAACCTCACCGTTAGTGCACATTCATCAAGTATGACATCAAGCGTAATGGTGTGAAAATCACTGAAAAGGATACAACATAATAAATGATTTCATTAATATTTTAATTAATTAGTGCTTACATCTACTATTAATACAACCGAAAGTTTTATCAACTTAAAATAGAAGTACAAATAGTGTTGATTTGTCACTTTGATTAAATTTGTGGTTTAAAAATCTTTTTCAATTTTATGGAAAAAATGAATTTCTTGTTAGCTAATTTCCTTCTCTTGCAACAGAAAATAGATGAATAGCAATCCTGCAAAATTAATTCATGGATCAAACGCTACTGACTGTGTATTTGTTTAATTTTTCACATCTAAAAGAAGGGCTATTAAGGCAAAATTATAATAGTCTGGATCTTTCAATTAAAAGCTGGCGGCTTTGCTTGGAAAGTTCACACTCATTTTTTTTAAAGATAAACAAATTAATAGGATAATGCAAATATTAATATTTTCCACTAATGGCCAATTGCAGAGATTGTGAGACGGCTTTAATTAGGTGCACGAGGCTGGGGTGGGAAGATACTGAAATGGAAGAGGGACAATGGGTCCACAAATAGTTGCAATAGAAACATCAAGGCAGAAGACAGCAGCAGCAGATGGTGAATTGCAAAATCAGAACCTCAGTGTGAATACTGAGTTCCTACAGTGTGAAAGAATACTGGAGATGGATTCGGAGAAATTCTAATATTTCAATGGCATTTTAAACATCTGCGGAGTAGTGTTTGTGTGAAAACATTTGCAATTCCACACAGGTGGAAAATAGTGAAAGGAGTATAATGGCCTACTTTTGTTTGCTACGTCATACAAATGCAATTCTCCTGGATTTCCCTTCTCAGATACAGAGGGTCTATTTTGCTGGACTGAAGCATTCCAGAGTTGACCAACACAGCTGGCGCAGTGGTAGAGTTGCTGCCTTGCAGCGCCATGGACCCAGGTTCGATCCTGACTACAGGTGCTGTCTGTACAGAGTTTGTCCGTTCTCCCCGTGACTGCGTGGGTTTTCTCCGGGTGCTCTACTTCCCCCCCCCCCCCCCCCCCCCCACATGCCAAAGACATACAAGTTTGTAGGTTGAATGGCTTCTGTAAATTGTCCCGAGTGTGTAGGATAGTGCTAGTGTACGGAGTGATCGTTAGCTGGTGCGGACTCGGTGGGCCAAAAGGCTTGTTCACACGCTGTACCTCTAAAGTATAAAATTCTAAAGTCTAAAGGTTATGCAGTCCAAGTGGCTTCATCCAACACAGTGGACTGATGATGTAAGAATCATGGCTGACTGTCATGGTCTTAAATGTATAAACAAAGAACTTCAAACGCTGGCTTATAACAAAAATACGCAAAATTGTATATAGTTGTGGCTGGCCCTGATTAGTCCTTTGGTCTTTCCTTGCCTCTAGCTCTTCGCCACCCCCTCCCCCACACCACCCCCTACTTTCAGTCTCAGGAAGGGTCCCAACCAAGAACATCAGATACAGTATAGTTTACTTCAGAGACGCTGCATGACCTGCTGAGTTATTCCAGCACTTTGTGTGTACTGACTCTCTGCTTGCTGGCCCCATAAGTGGATCTGCAATCACTCATTACAATCGCTTCACTCTATTAAACCCTTTACCATGTATCTGTCCACTGTGGACAGCTCGACTGTAGTCATATATAGACTTTCCGCTGACTGGTTAGCACGCAACAAAACGTTTTTCACTGTACCTTGGTACACATGACAATAAACAATCCTAAACTAATCATGATTCATTACCAGTTGCATGATTTCAGTTAGGTAATGGTTTGCCTTGTCTGATGTTGCAAATTTAGCTATAAGTAACATCATTAAACATTAGATAGACACAAAAAGCTGCATTATTACAGAACGAGGGCACAAATCTTGATGTAGTAACAGGTCATTCCAGGTACAAATCCTTAAAAGGCAGGAGAGTAAATTGATACCCAATTTAAAAAAAATGCTTTGTTTGGGTTTCCACATAGAGGGGCGGCACGGTGGCGCAGTGGTAATGTTGCTGCCTTACAGCGCTTGCAGCGCCAGAGACCTAGGTTCGATCCCGACCACGGGTGCTGTCTGTACGGAGTCTGTACGATCTCCCCGTACGTACCAGGAGAAGTAGCATGGTTGGAATAGGGGGAAGGGCAGCAGGACTCAGTGGAGCCATTATTGAGGTTATTCCTTTATTTCTTGGAACAGGGATGGAAGGGTAAGAAGACAGCAAGATTCAAGATAAGAGATTTTGAGATAATAGATCCCTTTTGTGAGATGGGTCAATAACTAGAGTTTACAAGATTCAAATTAATTGAGGAAACCTTTGATGAGAAATTAGAGGGCTAGTTTTCATCCAGAGATTGGTATCAAATATTATTATCCCATAAATAATAATAATAATAATAATAATAATAATAATAATAATAATAATAATAAGTTGAAGATATGGAACTTCTGAATAAAAAGCAGGAATGCGGGGCCTGATGCAGGGTTAGCACAGACATGACTGGCCAAATGGACTTTGTGTTGCATGATTCCATAAGGAAAACAAAGGAATATTGCAACTTTTGGGTCAATGCAACTTTTCTCCCACTTACATCCTTTGCACGTTTTTTTTTAAAGCTATAGTAGTATTTTTTCCTTGCAGATTAGCATTATACAACATATGCTAGAACATAGAACAGTACAGCACAGGAACGGGCCCTTCGGCCCACAAGGTTTGTGCCAAATGATGCCAATGAAACTGATCTCATCAGCCTGGACATGATCCTCCATTCCTTGCATTTCCATGTAACTATCTCAAAACCTCTTAAACGTCACTATCATATCTGCCTCCACCACCACCACCCCTGGCAATGCGTTCCAGGCCACCATTGCAATCTGTGTAAAAATCTTGCCACGCACTTCTCCGTTAAACTTTCCCCCTTCCACCTTGTAGGTGTTGATGCCTGGTGTTGAATATTTCCACCCTATTGAACAAATAGCTTTTCATTTGGTATCAAAAGGTCGGAGCACAGTAGCGCAGCGGTAGAGTTGTTGCCTTACAGCGCCAGAGGCCCGTGTTCAAAATCCGGTGCTGTCTGTTCAGGGTTTGTATATTATCCCTGTGATCGCATGGGTTTTCTCCGGGTGATCCGGTTTCCTCCCACACTCCAAAGATGTACAGGTTTGTAGGTTAATTGGTTTTGGTAAAATTGTAAATTGTCCCTAGTGTGTGGGATAGCGCTAGTGTATGGAGGTGATCGCTGGTCGGCGCAGACACGGTGCGCCGTGGGGCCTGTTTCCGCACTGTATTTCTAACATGTAAAGTCTTTAATCAGTATTGCTGAAGTGTTTTATCAATGCACAACATAATTTTAGCAGGTTGAATTGTCTTTAGTAGTGTCAGCCCAAATGGTAATCTAAACATCAGACTCTGGATCAGCGGAAAGGAAAGTAAGCCATGCAGACACTGACAAGATACAACCAGGCCATGCACAAGGATTCCTCAAGTGACACTGTGACAGATTGGGATATTCAGTACCTCATTTACACAATCAGTTGGACTCCAGTGTGAACTCAGCATCCACGCAAACCTTCTTCCCGATCACAGTGTGACCAGACTGAACGCTACCTTCCAATAGTCCCCCAGACTGCACAAACGCTCGGGAAGGGTCGGCTCAGCACGAAGTGGAAGTGAGAGATGCTGCGGTGTAGAGCGGGCACGGATTCCGCTCAGATGGCTTCTACCTTGGCAATCCAATGGTTGCTATGGCAGTTTTCCTTCACAAGCCACCGCCTGCTGGCATCGTGAGGCGGGGAATCTCAGAGTGTGGCAGACACGGATTCATAGTCACGTCTTTCAGAAGGAAACATGAGACCCGGGAGTGAAGGTATCCCACAGAGAATTTGTAATGTAAACTTAAGTTATTCATGCATTAGAAATCAAGGTGAAAAGATTCTTGCAGGAATAAAATAAAATAAGATTTAAAGAATGCCAATAATGTTTTTTAATTTGAAGTAATCTATTGGTATTGAAAGCTCTCACAATTCAATAGCTACTGTTGAGGCATTTATCATTGCAACTTCTCTGATTTAGTTTGGTTTAGCTTAGACTTACAGCGTGGAAATAGTCCCTTCGGCCCACCGAGTCCGTGCTGCCCAGCCATTCTTGCACATTAACGCGATCCTATACACAGTAGGAACAATTTACATTTATACCAAGCCAATTAACCTACAAACTTGTACGTCTTTGGGGTGTGAGAGGAAACCGGAGATCTTGGAGAAAACCCACGCGGTCACGGGGAGAACGTACAAACTCCGTACAGACAACACACGTAGTCGGGATCGAACCTGGGTCTGTAATGCCCCTGTCTCACTTAGGAAACCTGAACAGAAACCTCAGGAGACTTTGCGCCCCACCCAAGGTTTCCGTGCGGTTCCCGGAGGTTGCAGGTGGTTGCCGGAGGTTGCAGGTAGTGGAAGCAGGTAGGGAGACTGACAAAAACCTCCGGGGACCTCCGGGAACTGCACGGCAACCTTGGGCGGGGCACAAAGTCTCCAGAGGTTTCCGTTCAGGTTTCCTAAGTGGGACAGGGGCATAAGGCTGTAACTTTAGTGCTATAAGGCAGCAACTTTAGCGCTGTGCCACCATGCTGCCCCCAGATCCTGTCTTAGATCTTTCACAGAAAGGTCTCGACACGAAACGTCACCCATTCCTTCTCTCCAGAGATGCTGCCTGTTCTGCTGAGTTACTCCAGGTTCTTCGATTTAAACCAGCGTCTGCAGTTCCTTCTTACACATGAAATGACCACAAACCATTGCAGAATGGTGTTGCTGCAAGTAAGAATTTCATTGCTCTGCTTTGGTGCAGATGACAATTAAACACTCTTGACTCTTCTGGAGTTTTATTATGCTGTATTATTAATTCCAAATGTACCACCCTCGTTTTACTGCATTGAAGATCTTTGTATTATTTACCATGCATTTCCAGCACATGGATAGGTGACGTTTCAGGTCGGGATCCTTCTTCAGAGGGATTGTGAGAGGGAGAAGAAAGCTAGGAGGGGAGATGGGCAGGACCAAGCATTGCAGGTAATAGTGGACACAGGTGAGTAAGGGTGGGGTTTGACAGGCAGTTGGTTGAACAAAGACCAGAGATGAAAAAAAAGTGAGACAAAAGGATTGAAGAGTTGCAAATTGTGAAGCCAGAGGAAGGAATGGGGGTGGGGGGAGGGGGGGGAAGGGAAGAAATAGATTTGAGTCTAAATGGGACACAAGGGAGGGGGTGAGAAGAAAGGGGGATGTGGGGGAGAAAGGCGGGGGAGGGAGGGGATTGTTAAAGGTTACCACCAATTGGAGAATTCAATGTTCATACCATTGGGCTATCATCAGCTATACAGGTGGAATACGAGGTGCTGTTCCTCCAGTCTGCACCTGGCCTTATTCTAGCAATGGAGGAGGCCCAGGACAGAAAGGTCAGTGTGGGTATGAGAAGGGAGGTATAAGGGTGGGTGAGCAACTGGGAGATCCAGCAGGCCTTGGTACTGTGTACTGTGGACCGGGTACAGTGTTTGTCGATACAGTCGCTGTGTGTTCGCACAAACTGGGTCGTCTGTCACCCAGGGAGCACCTGTATTTAGTTTTTATTCTGCACATTATCCCAGGTGAGGCTCTAAAGTGAAACCAAGAGAGACGTCATTTAAAGCTCCAACAGGAGCACCAAATAGGTGAAGGGAGAAGAGTCTGACATGACACCAGGAGCAAACATCAGGACGGTCACATCTGTTTTTACGCACTTTGAACAGAGTGCTGAAGGTGTGGCGAATGTTCTATGCAAATGCCCATGACTGTAAACACAAGGTTTTTCCAGATGTGTACCCTCTAAGAACAGCTGCTGTACACCAACACAATCTTTAATAAAGGGCTTTTAATACTTTAATACTTTCAGCTAATCGCTCTACTGAAGGTCTGTTTCAAATTCATTCCTTTGTGCTTCTAATATCATAGGTAATTTTTTATACAAGTTGCAATGTTTTTTTTCCTAAATAAAAGTTTTGGGCCATCCATAAAGTGAGTCAAAACACGAAAAAAAGTCTAATCCCAACAGTGTCTTTCAGTTATAGACTCATAGCGTCATAAGGTCATAGAGCAGGCCCTTGGGCCCAGCTTGCCTATGCTGACCAAGATTCCCCATCTTCGCTGGATCCACCTGCCCACGTTTGGTCCATATTCCTCTAAACCTTTCCTATCCATGTACTTGTCCAAATGTCTTTTAAATGTTGTTATAGTACCATCATCAACTATCTCCGGTGACAGCTCGTTCCATACATCCACCACCTTCCGTGTGAAAAAGTTGCCCCTCGGGATAAATAGTTCAAATTATGCAAATCAAATGGACAAACCAGACTACTGCATCCATTTCTACAATCCCCCCTATTTCCAATTTCTCTGGTATTGGCATCTGTTTAATATTGCCACATCTACCAAGGTACAGTGAAAAAATTGGTTTGTGCAATATCCAGTCAAATTGACAAGTGCAAAAAAGTTAGTACTAAAGGCAGTTCAATGAGAAAAGTACCAGAATGCAGAATCTATTGTTAAGGCATTATTAGCATGATAGTTGCAGAGAAAGTGCAGGTAAAAAAATGTGTAAGGGCCATAAAGAGGTAGGTTGGGAAATCGGGACTATATCGTTAGCTTATTAGAGAATTATTCAGTAGTCAGATAATAATAAGGAAGAAACTGTTTCTGAATCTAGTTTACAAGGCTTGGTGTCTTCTGCCTGACGGGGACAAGGGAGAAGAGGGAATGACCAGGGAGTGAGTGGTCCCTGATTGTGTTGGCTGCTTACCAGAAGTGGCATGAAGTGTGGATGGAGTCGATGAGGGAGGAGGCTGGTTTGGGGGATGGATGGACTATGCTCACAACTCTTTGCAGCCTTGGGCAGAGCCTTTTGACAAACCAAGATGTGATGCATCCCGATAGAATTCTTTCTCTGGTGCATCTGAAGAGCGTGATCAGAGTTGTTGGTGACATGCCAAACTTACAAGTATTCTGAGGTGGAAAAGGCTTTAGTGTCTTTCCAGTCAAGTTTAAGTCCAACTTTACTGGCAAATGCCGGTGAGAAATACACAGAAAAATCCTGCTTGCATGATCTCAGGCAAACACACAACACTAAATGATTCACAAATTACAGAAAATTACATGTAATATTCTATAAGAAAGACTGCAAAAAACGATAGTGCAAAAATGTAATTAGAGAGAAAAAAGTGATAGAAGTGCAAAAGGTGGGCTGTATAGTTTCATTCTCACGGTGGGGTTAGCATCTTAGCACTGGTATTGTCTTGTATATCTTTATTGTCATTTTCCAGAGTACTCACATACCCAGAGGAAACAAAAAAACGTTGCTCAACCAGTGTCCATTCAGTGTGCATTAAAAATAAATAGAAATAAAAATACATATATCATGAACAAATTAACACTCTACTCTCTACTAAACATCAACAGGCGTTCCGATCGGCAGCGGCACGACAGTGGCTCTGCTGCAGTGTGTCCAGGTTGATGGTTGGTGCGCGATACTTTGGCAATACTTTGGCAGGGGGCAAAGTCCGTTTATCAGTCTTATAGCCTGCGGGAAGAAGCTGAGGAGCATCCTGCTGGTTTTGCAGCTAATGCTCCTGTACCTCTTCCCAGATGGCAGGATGGAGAATATGTGATGCGATGGGTGGTAGGGGTCTTTGATGATGGAGCTGGCTCTGCTGATACATCTCTTCCTGTATATGTCCAGCAGGAAAGGGAGTGGAGCACCAATAATCCTGCTGGCGGTCTTCACAATCCTGTCCTGGTATAATAGGGTAAGTGCGACACGGTGGTGCAGCGGCAGAGTTGCGGCCTTACAGCGCTTACAACGCCAGCGCCAGAGACCCAGGTTCGATGCTGACTACGGGTGCTGTCTGTACGGAGTTTGTACGTTCTCCCGGCGATCTTCGGTTTCCTTCCACACTCCAAAGATTTACAGGTTTGTAGGTTAATTGGCTTGGTATAAACGTAAAATTGTCCCTAGTGTGTGTAGGATAGTGTTAATGTTCGGGGATCGCTGTTGGGTGCGGACTTGGTGGGCTGAAGGGCTTGTTTCCGCACTGAATCTCTAAAAAAATATATAGCTGCCCTTTTGAAGCAGGTTTGAACCTCAGAGGTTGACGTTGTTCATGAATACTCCACCTAGTTGGTCTGTACAGCATAAGCTGTAACTGTCTCTTGGTGCTCTTGGTGACCTTCAGGAACTCATGCCCAGACTTGATACTGGATTGCCAGTATAAACACCACAGATATAGCTCTCAGTAGACCAAGACTTCAGACTTTACAGATACAGAGCAGAAACAGGCCCTTCGGCCCACCGAGTCCTCGCTGACCCACAATGTACACTAGTTATTCCAACATTTTGTGACTATCTTGGCACCATTGAAGCTGACTGGAGTTTCATCTTCTCACTATACTAATGTCTCGATACAGTACTGCTACTTGTACGTCCACTGGCACCAGTTGTCCTTTTATGACCAATCCTTAATAGAATGAAGATGGACACAAAATGCTGGAGTAACTCAGCGGGACAGGCAGCATTTCTGGAGAGAAGGAAGGGGTGACATTTCGGGTCGAGACCCTTCTTCAGACGTTCATAGAACGAAACAGCTAGCATTGGATCTGCACCCAGTCCTGGTTATGCACAGAGTTGCCATTTGTGGAACTACGTACTCGACAGATCAACTTCAGGCCCTGTCATGAGTTTTTTTTTCCCAACAAATATATCTCTTTATATGTATTGAAAAATAAACCAATCATTGTCTGTTGAAGTATACTGATGGGTTTCCAGAACACTTATGTCAAGAGGCTCCCTGCCGCACATTTTGTAATAGGGAGTGGTTTTATTAATACAGCTGCACTTTATGAGTTGTAAACCAATCACATCATGGAAGAAGCGTATAAGCTGATATCATTTCCTTTTGGGCAGTTATACATTTGGACGTGTTCATTACTTCATGCATTTAGAACAGTAAAGGGTATATTTATTTGGGAGTATTTGAGATAAATGACAATGCCTTGATGTTCTCATTATATGTTGCCTCTGTCCCTCATGGATCACTAGGACTTAGGGTAGTTGCTTTCTTTCCAAGGGGTTCAGCAATATTCCGTTTGATTGCTTTTTGGGAAGAGATCAAGTGGACTAGTCTTGTTTCTCTGGAGTTTGCATAGTTGCCCGATAGTTGTTTCTCTGGAAATCCTTAGTTTGGCTGAGTAGATGCTGAGAGCTTATTTTCCTTGGATCAAATGTTTTGAAATCGGGGTCATCGTCTAAGTATAAGCAGAAAAACATGTTGAATTAAAATGAGAAGTTTCCTCATTCAATGTAGAGAATCGTGGATATTTATTTCAGGAATATTTTACATTGATGGTGTGAATTTGTGTTGAAGAAACAATGTAATCTTAAAGAACAGTGTATTAGCTGTCCAAGGTTACTGTTTTGGGGTATAATTGGCCAATTACATAAGGAAGCCTTTATTTTAGGCCAACCAGTATGAAAAGAATGTGTAGGAAGGAACTGCAGATGCTAGTTTACACCAAGGATAGACACAAAATGCTGGAGTAACTCAGCAGGTCAGGCAGCATCTCTGGAGAGAAGGAATGGGTGACTTTTCAGGTTGAGACCCTTCTTCCGAAGTTGGATGAAAAGAAAAATGAGATAGATAATCTGGTTATATATTGAATAAGGTTAGGTATATTATAGCACACATAAAATTAAACAAGCTGTAATCTGTAGGAAAATAAAGTGCCTAATAGGTACACTTAATGTTTCAGGAGTCGAGTGCGATCACTTCTTCCATAATATGGAAGTAATAAAATCCATTAATTTTCTCACCACAAACCATGCATGATGTACTCTTCACCAAGATCCCCCTTCCTTTCTGCAATGACGTGTTTGCTCCTACAGACCAGGAGGACGAGGGGTGATCTTATAGAGGTGTATAAAATCATGAGAGGAATAGATCGGGAAGATGCACAGAGTCTCTTGCCCAGAGTAGGTGAATCGAGGAACAACGGACATAGGCTTAAGGTGAAGGGGAAAAGATTTAATAGGAATCTGAGGGGTAACTTTTTCACACAAAGGGTGGTGGGTGTGTGGAACAAGTTGCCAGAGGAGGTAGTTGAGGCTGGGACTATCCCAATGTTTAAGAAACAGTTAGACAGGTACATGGATAGGACAGGTTTAGAGGGATATGGACCAAACGCAGGCAGGTGGGACTAGTGTAGCTGAGTCATGTTGGCCGGTATGGGCAAGTTGGGCTGAAGGGCCTGTTTCCACGCTGTATCACTCTATGACTATGACAAAGGCTTGCTTATTTTTTACTGTGCAGTCGTGAAGGGCCTACAGTTGTTTTAACCTACTGCCATTCTAATGCATTGGTTGGTTTTGAGTAGTTTTTATTTAGTTCGTTTTATCTTGTTGCTTTTGCAATCCAGATCACTTTAAAAAAAAGAGGACACGAAGTGCTGCAGTAACTCAGCGAGTCAGGCAGCAAGTCTGAAGAACACAGATAGGTGACATTTCGGGTCGGGACCCTTCTTTAGCCCCCACCAGAAACGTCACCGATCCATGTTCTCCAGAGATGCTGCCTGACTTGCTGAGTTACTCCAGCACTTTGCGTCTGTTTTTCTTTGTAAACCAGCATCTGCAATTCCTCGTTTCAAAATCTCACTTACTTTTTTTCAGCAGATTACCAAATTACTGTACATATTATACATTTTGGTAACTGCTTCCAAATATGGTTTTGTCTGAGGTATTATTTCTGTTCACCCTACTACAAATTTAAATAATTTACAAAAAAATCTAAACTTGGAAATGTAGCTTCTTTATGGGGGTTGGTAACCAGGAATTACAACATGAAATCATCTCTGCCATTACAAGCATTGCTTGGCCAACAGCAAATTCTGTGGTTCAACAGGGGAAGAGAATGAATGAGGGATAAGGAGAAAGAACTCTAGTCTCGGTGAAGATAGGCACAACATGCTGGGCGGGACAGGCAGCATCTCTGGAGAGAAGGAATGGGTGACGTTTATGGGTGAGACCATTCTTCAGACAGTCTAGTCGAGGTGAAGTACAACACACAATCAGATGGAGTGTGATTGTATTTTAAGCGCAGATCACAATTCAGAGAATAAATGCAAGCTTGAAAAGTTCTCAAAACGTTTTAGTATAAATAGGCAGAAAATATATATATAGATAGTCATATCTGAGCAGAACGACCTTCAGGCATAGCTGGATTCCGAATTATCTTCAATTTGATCAGCTGCCTCTTTTAAAAAATTAAGCTTTGAAAATAAGCAAACATTTATTGAGAGAGGAGAGGAAAGTGACTGTCTCTGTATCTCGTGGTCATACTCCAAACTTGCCCACCCCTCAGCAAACACATGCCATCTCACAAGCTTCCCACAGAGCAGCCACTTATTCAGTGGAAATTCTCTCCTTTCACCAGATTCGCTGTCTACACTATGCTCCGGTTCATCTTCAGGATATCCAAAATGCTGTGAATGTCCTTCGTTCAATTACAAAGCGCTGCTCGAAAATACCCTTTGGACTTTGACAAAAAGGGAAGAGATTACAGTGGAGTTGGATCGGCTTAATTGCTTCGATATAGGAACGTGTCTGATTTTTGTTTACCTTTCCAAATGCGATCCAACCATGTGGGTAATGCAGGAGCGTAGGCTTCTGTCAGGCTGGAGCCTGTGGTCTTCAAGACACCCACACAGTTGACTGGCTGCACCCAAGATAAATAAATACTACAACATTTGCAGTATTATATCTAAATAAATATAGCAAATGGTTTATTTCTTTTTTTAAAAGTTTTAAAGAATTAAAAATTAAAGGAAAATGTATTTAACTAGCCCAATATTCAAAATTAAATATACTTCTCCTACAATCATCTTTTCCGGTGCTAAATCCCTAATTACTTGGTCAACTCCCAACTTTGTACCTGGGTTTCTTGTAACACTTATATTTCAACTTCTTCACACAAGTTCCTGACATGGACACTGCATAGAGGTAGCCCTCCAAGATAGCGTTTGGTTTAGTTTAGTTTAGAGATATAACACGGAAACAGGCCCTTAAGCCCGCACCGACCAGCGATCCTCGCACACTAACACTATCCTACACACCGGGGACAATTTACAATTTTTACCAAGCCAATTAACCTGCAAACCTGTACGCTTTTACAGTGTTTGAGGAAACTGGAGTTCCCGGGGGAAAACCCATGCAGGTCATGGGGAGAACGTACAAACTACGTACAGACAGCACCCGCCGTCGGGGTTGAACCCAGGTCTCTGGCGCTGTAAGGCAGCAACTCTACCGCTGCACCACCGTGTCGCATTCTCTATTCCCATGACCCAGGTGTGTCCTGTAACCTGGACCTCGAGCAAGCACCTGCTCCTCAACTGTCTTCCATTCCTTTGTTCAGTTCCCTGGAATTGCCTCCAACGAGTTTCCTTCTTAATCTTCAGCAGAGTGCGCTCAGCAACGTATACCACATAACACACCCATCATTTACTTCACCATTCACTTTCCCCAAGGATCTATTCTTTCCAGTTCCACTCTTGTTCCTTTCATAGCAACCGTATCTACACCAAAGGGTCAACATTTACATGTATATCTGAGGCGTGTCCTTTTTACTGCCTTGTTTTGTTCCAACCTTAGTCATAGAGTCATATAACAAGATATTTGGCTTAGTGAATCTGCATCAATTCCAAAGCATCCATTTACGCTAATCCTACACTAATCTCATTTTATTATCGCCACATTCTCACCAACTTGCTCCAATTCAGTCTGAGGAAGGGTCCGGACCCGAAACAACACCTATCCATGTTCTCTAGGGATGCGGCCAGACCCACTGAGTTACTCCAGCACTTTGAGTCTTTCCCTGCTCAAATTCTCTCACACACTGGGGGCAATTTGCAGTGGCCAACTGACTTTCAATCTACATGTCTTTGCGATATACAAGGGAACCCAAGTGGTCAAAGAGAGAACTCGAAAGTGCCTCATGGACGGCACTAGAAATTAGACACAAAATGCTGGAGTAGCTCAGCAGGAGACCCTTCTCAACCTGAAACGTCACCCATTCCTTCTCTCCAGAGATGCTGCCTGTTCCGCTGAGTTACTCCAGCATTTTGGGTCCATCTTCGGTGTAAACCAGCATTTGCAGTTCCTTACTACACAAGAATTTAGGGTTGAACCTGAGTGTTGGATCTGGAGTGTGAGGTAGCAGCTGAACAAGATGTACCTCCCAGCCACCCCAACTCCTTGTCTAATGTCCACATTTAGAAGAGTGACATGTTCGCGCGGTTAACCATTGCGAAAATTGAAGATATTGTCTTTGGCTCTCATCACAAACCATACAAACTAGTCACTGATTCCATCCTCTTGCTTGCTGTCTCTGGACAAACCAGTTTAGTTTAGTTTAGAGATACAGCACGGGAACAGGCCCTTCGGCCCACTGGGTCTGTGCCGACCAACGATCCCTACTCATTAACACTATCCTACACACACGAGGGATATCTTTTACATTTACAAAGCCAATTTACCTACAAACATTTAGGTCTTTGGAGTGTGGGAGGAAACTGAAGATCTCGGCGAAAACCAACACAGGTCACGGGGTGAACGTAAAACTCCGTACAGACAGCACCCGTAGTCGGGATCGAACTCGGGACTCTGGCACTGTAAGGCAGCAACTCTACCACTGCACCATGATTCTGACTGGTACAGTATATTGCAGCTTGCATTCTGACCACAGTAGATGCTGCATCAGTTCCAGATGTATTAGATTGCACCTGCACTGACTCAATCGGGTTATGGCTTTACAGCCGAGGCAAACACTACTTGCATGTGCTCTACATGGAGCCCATTCTCAACGTGCAGGTGGAATAACGTCTCTGAACATTGAAATCAACCTCTAACAAGTTGAAGGTAGAGAAAAATGCTGGAGAAACTCAACGGGTGCAGCAGCATCTATGGGGCGAGGACATTTCGGCCCGAAACGTTGCCTATTTCCCTCGCCCCATAGATGCTGCTGCACCCGCTGAGTTTCTCCAGCATATTTCTCTACCTTCGATTTTCCAGCATCTCTAACAAGTTCAAACTCTGTCTCAGATATGACAATGAGCCTCATGTGGTGGCATGACTCCTCCCGGGATGAGTCTCTTTCTTTTGAAGAGTAATCAAGAAGGTTTATGAGGCCAAGGCCATAGATATTGTCTAGGTGGACTTCAACAAGGCCTTAGATAAGGTTCCACATGGTAGGCTGCTTGGAAGGTTAGATCACAGGGGAACTAGGGAGAACTAACTGGCTGGTAGAGAATTGGCTTCATGGAAGGAAGCAGTGGCAATGGTAGGTTGTTCTTTGGGCTGGAGGTCTGAAACAAATGGAAGAATGAATGAATGATGTGTCTCAGGTCTCAGTGCTGGACCCATTGTTGTTTGTGGTTTATATCAATGATTTGGATGAGAATGTACAAGGCATGTTGAGTAAGTTTGCAGGTGATACTAACGTAGGTGAATTGTAGACAGAGAGGATTGTTATCAAAAATCACAGCATGATCTTGATCAGCTGGACTATTGGGCAGAGGATGGCTACTGGAGTTTATGGCAGATAAAGGTAATTAGTTGCATTTTGGGAAGTTAAATCAGGGCAGATAAGAGTTAGTCTTGTCATCCTGTCTAGTGCTAACATTGTGGGGCAGAGGGTCTGTTCTTGTGCTATGTTGTCCATTGCTCGCAGAATAAACATTGACATCAAAGTATTTAAGTTAAGAAAATATTTATGTACCTGTGATTGAACATTTCAAAATGGCGACTGTCGTTTGATCGCATGCATCAGACTTTTTTGGGTAAAATTTAAGTTATCAAGTAATAACATAGAACATAGAGCAGTGCAACAGAAGAACAGACCATTCGGCCCATCATGTCTGGTCTGAGAATGATGCCAAGATCTAATGTATGAGAATAGCAGTTAACTAGTTTCTACTTCCTACTTCTAGTTCAACATAATTATTAATGATAAACTGGTCACATTTCTAAATTAAAACGAAATGTATTCACATCAACTTTAGTTACAATACAGTTTAATGTATAGTATGAGATGAGGAAAAATGTTTTTACCCAGATGTGAATCTGTGGAATTCTCTGCCATGGAAGGTTGTGGAGGCCAATTCACTGGATGTTTTCAAGAGTGAGTTAGATATAGCTCTTCGGGGTAACAAAGTCAACGGATATGGGAAGAAAGCAGGAACGGGGTACTGATTTAGGTTGATCAGCCATGATCATATTGAATGGCAGTTCTGGCTCGAAGGGCAGAATGGCCTACTCCTCCATCTATTTTCTATGTTTCTATGATTGGTGGATATAGACAGATTATAATTTGTAAGGGTGGTCAGGGGTTATGGGGAGAAGGCAGGACAATGGGGTTGAGAGGGAAAGATAGACCAGCCATGATTGAATGGCAGAGTCCACAATGGGCTGAATTACCTAATTCTGCACCTATAACCTATGAATGTATGAATGTTGTGCCTAGGAATATTGCATCAAGACAACTTTTCAACAGGTACGGGGAATGCAGCTTGTACTTTTCCCCCGTTTAGCTCATAGTTACAACAAAATACCACAATAGCTTTCAGATCTAAACCAATTCAACGTGTGAAATTCCAATGGGCCTGCAGTTTAATTTGAACCCTACAATATATCGCCTGATTGTTGCTCGTGCCAGATATCTCTGCTGCTAAAAAGAAAATTACCATCACACTTCTAATTTCCTCAGTTGTTGAGAAAACGATGAAATCATCCTCACGCAGCCTAGCTGCCAAACATTCATTGCAGCTAAGGCAACAAGCACAGTGAGCTGCAGGAATGGGATCCAAAAGCAAGAGAAAAAAATTATTTGCATAAATATTGAAAGAACTCTGTATGGTCGTTTTTTTTTCTCTTCTCTCTCTTAAAAATTGCTGCAGTATGTTAAATGTTCTGCTGCTGAGGTTTTTGATAGCTGTGAAATATAGCCAACAAAACAGGATACAGTCTCATTAAAGTTGGCGATGAGGTAGATTCCCAGAAATTCTTGGTAGTTAGATTAATGTCCAGCTGAACTGTAATTGAAAACAGCTGCTTATGCACATTTTTCTTGCTGTTTGTTTTATCACAAAAATGTCCGCTTTGACATTAACGCAATGCTAGTATCCTACACACAATAGGTCCAGAATTTTACATGTTGTGAAACGAGGATTTACATTGTGATAATGATTTTTTAATTTTGCTTTGGTCATATATGTCAAGTTTACGTGTGCCGTGACCAAACAGCCCATTTATTCATCTTTACTGAGGAAATGTTGCGGTGTTTTTCTGCTTTCCAACTTGTGTCTTTTAAATCAAGAAAAAAAACAGGTAGGTGTTAATGAAATCGAGGAGAAGGGTTAAAATGTGGTCGTAGTGCTGTATGGCAGGAGGAATCACAGAGGGGGAGCAGTGAGAGAGAGGAGGAGAACGTCTTCAAAGTAGGAATACCTTAAGGAGATTTTTCCATGGAGCAGACAAAATGTATAGGAAGGACCAGCAGATGCTGGTTCAGATGCAACTCCAAGCAATGCTGCCTGACCCACCAGCTATCTGGGTGTTATTCCAAGCTGATGCAAATCCAAGCGATGCCATCTGACCCACACTATCTTTGATGTAAAATATCTGCAGATCCTTCCTACAAATCAAGGTGGAAGGTTTGGGGCTGGAAGTGAAAAATAATTTTTCAGTGGAGGTGAAAAGAGTATGGAGGAACAGGGAAGCAAGCAGAAGCACAGACCGATGGGGGAAAGAAGGAAAGAAAGCCTACAAAAATGGGATCAACAGGAACGAAAACATATGGACCAACAGGAGTGAAGAGAGTGACAGAGGGTCAGGGGCTGGCAAGATATAAGGGCAAAGAAACAAGGAAAGTAGTGGAGTGGTGGGGTGGAATGGGAGATGGGAAGGGGAGGCAGGGAAGCAGGGATGGGGAGAAAGACAGTGAGGAAGGAGAAAAGGATGATCACAAAATTGATCTCCGTGTAAAATGATCAGCCACAATTAATTCATAGGATAACCAAGGAATCTATGGGAAACGTGTTAGAGAATTGCACATCAGCTCAGCTGCCTCTCGCTGAACTTATACAAGAATTCAATTCGAAAAACGAAATTTGAGGCACAACTTTTTCTTTAAAAGCTTAAATCTCTGCAGCCTGTAATTCTCAGTAGCTGACCACGATCGGGCCATCATCTTTTGGCAATACTTGTTCTCCCTACTCCTGTACCACCCCCTCCCCGGGCACTTTCCATTGCAACCGCAAGAAATGCAACACCTGTCCCTTCACCTCCCCCCTCGACTCCATTCAAGGACCCAAGCAGTCGTTCCAGGTGCGACAAAGGTTCACCTGTATCTCCTCCAACCTCATCTACTGCATCCGCTGCTCTAGATGTCAGCTGATCTACATCGGTGAGACTAAGCGGAGGTTGGGCGATCATTTCGCCGAACACCTCCGCTCAGTCCGCAATAACCTACCTGAACTCCCGGTGGATCAGCACTTCAACTCCCCCTCCCATTCCCAATCCGACCTCTCTGTCCTGGGTCTCCTCCATTGCCAGAGTGAGCAACACCGGAAATTGGAGGAACAGCACCTCATATTTCGCCTGGGTAGCTTGCATCCTGATGGCATGAACGTTGAATTCTCCCAATTTTGCTAGCCCTTGCTGTCTCCTCCCCTTCCTTAACCCTCGAGCTGTCTCCTCCCATCCCCCCGCCCTCGGGCTCCTCCTCCTCCCTTTTTCCTTCCTTCTCTCCCCCCACCCCCCCATCAGTCTGAAGAAGGGTTTCGGCCAGAAACGTCGCCTATTTCCCTCGCTCCATAGATGCTGCTGCACCCGCTGAGTTTCTCCAGCAATTTTGTGTACCTTGTTCTCCCTACTTCTTCTTAATGCCAATATTCGCTGAAATTATGCTGATGTTACCCATTCGTGTTTTCCAGTGAGTGCTTCTGAACAGGGATAGGGTTAAGGATTGAGTTATATTTGGTCTCCATTTGATATCATGTATTACGCAATGATTAATGGGTTAAGTAGTGAGCCACAGCATGGAAACAGGCACACTGGCCCATGGAGCCCAAACCATCAACCACCAGTTTACATGAATCCTACACTATTCTCATCCAACTCTCCATATTGTTATCAATTCCCCTTAGATTCTAACACTCACCTGCACACTAAGGGAAATTTACAGAGGCCAATTGATTTACCAACCCTCAATCTTTGGGATGTGGTGGGAGGAAACTGGAGCACCCGGTGGAAACCCGCACAATCACAGGGAGAACGTGCAAACTCCACACAGACAGCTCCTGGTTGAGTCAGGATTGAACCTGGGTCACTGGCGATGTGAAGCGGTGACTCTACAAACTGTGCCACCATGTCGCTTAGAGCTAATGTGATTTATAAAGGGAAATCAGAAAATGCACAATTTCTTAATATGTTGGTGGCACCCACAAGCATATCTGATAATCCTACAATTTAGTCTGCTGCCTTGAACCCAACAAATAGCCATGTACTGTGAGTCATGAGTGCAGCTAAAGGCTCCCGCTGTATCTTAAGCACCACTCTTGAACAGTTTTGCCGAAGAGTTCTGTGTGGTCCTTGACTATTGATTAACAAAGGGTTTTAACTCAAGCTTTTCTAGGTTTTGTGGAGTGCAACTCCTGCCCCGTTGGAGTGCTCACCCCTCTCTTTGAAAACCAGTCCATCTTATCCAACACCCACAGCAATCAGAGAGCAGGAGGTGACCAAACCCAGACCAGATCCACACAGCACTATCTGAAGTCTGAATGCCTGAAGAAGGGACCTGACCTGAAACGTCACCTATACATTTTCACCAGAGATGCTGCCTGACCTCTGGGGCATAGGAAATAGGCATTATAACATTAGGAGTTATTAAAGACAAAGCATATTCCATTGGATCATTTAAAAATATTATCGTAATTATTTAATTGTGTGATTTAAACAACTGGTGATAACTTTTTGTAAAGAAGTAACTCAAAGCTCTGGATGACCCATCAGTTGAAATACATGGAGTTTGTACGTTCTCCCCTTCTCCTGCATGAGTTTTCTCCGAGATCTTCGGTTTCCTCCCACACTCCAAAGATGAACAGGTTTGTAGATTGATTGGCTTGGTATAAATGTAAATTGTCCTGAGTGTGTGTAGGATAGTGTTAATGTGCGGGGATCGAGGAGCCTGTTTCCTTCGCTGTATCTCTAAACTAAACTGAAACTAAACAAATGCATTACGTCTGTGAAGCAGCAGACTGATTGGCGTAATATTACAACCCCAAATCATCCCCAATTAGCCGGAGAGGTTATTACTTCTGTACAGTACCATTGGTTGTATCATTGTACACAGTATGGAATCAGAGTTAACAACAAGATAAAATGTTGCTGCCATCCAGTGGTGAGTTGAGGTGGGAATAGAGAACAGTGTTAGAGTTGCCAATTCCACTTTCACAACTGTGCACCAGGTTCAGTGCTGCTGCCAAGAAGCCACAAGCAATAGCAAGTTAATGAGACTGCTTTCTGTTCAATTCAGCATGAAACAGCGAGCATCAAGTCAACAGTATTTTATTATTTTTCCCCTATTCAGACTCTCTCTGGCCAAGAAAGCTGCATTGAGCTCAGCTCCAAAGCCTCTGCCAATGCTGCTCTCGAGGTGGACATCAGGGTACCTGGGAACGCAGTGTGTTGTGACAAATGCAAGGATTTTGCTTCACCAATGGGGACGCAGAAACTGCTGATTGAACGCTTCTTTTTTTCTCTCTCTTTCGTCTTAAGGCCACATTTCGGAATTCAATGGAACATTTCAGGCACAATTCCTGACCCAACATGCCCTACCATCTTCTACCAATTACCACATTTGAAACCCATGACAATATTATTACAAGAACTAATGAGCATAGAAATGCTGCCGGCATCAAATAACTTAGCAAATAGGAGTATTTATTTGGTCTCCTCGACCTGCATTACCCCAGTGGTATTCCCGTCCAGGACCCACATAACCATCTAGTCCCTTTGTGTTTGGATGAAGGTCCCTTTCTTCAAATGATAATGAAGAACATTGAACAGTACAGCATAGGAACAGGCCATTCAGCCTACAATGTCTTGGCCGAACATGATGTTAAGACCACCAACCCATATCCCTGCAATCCCTGAATATCCACATGCCTATTGAAAAGCCTCTTAAACACTACTATCGTACATGCCTCCACCATCACCTCTGGCAGCGTGTTTCAGGCACTCATCATCCTTTGTGTAAAATATTTGCCCCACACATCTTTTTTAAACTTTGCTCCTCTCACCTTAAAGCCTATGCTGTGGAGTGTTAACATTGTTAATAGTAATCCCTATCCAAGACCTCTTAAAGATTCAGAAGTGACCCAAATTAGATGAAAAATGACTGGAGCTATGAGTGCACTTTTGAGCAGATAATTTCACCGATTTCCGGGATATCATAGAACAGGTCACATGGTTTGTCACTATCAATTTACACTTGGCAAGTCAAAAGTTTTCTTCCAAACTGAATGATGTAGACATTCTTCCAGTAAACATGCCTCACCTACCCTCCAGCACATAATCTCCACCACGCATGCACGCACACGCTTGTGCACAAATGCACAGTCAGTCGTGGGTTAGTGTGCATGCATCCATCTGGTTTCAGAACTTGGCTGGCAGAAAAAAGTCACAAAATGCTGGAGTAACTCAGTGGATCAGGCAGCGTCTCTGGAGAATGTAGAAGCAAGGAACTGCAGATGCTAGATTGCAAAAGAAACATAGAAACATAGAAAATAGGTGCAGGAGTAGGCCATTCGGCCCTTCGAGCCTGCACCGCCATTCAATATGATCATGGCTGATCATCCACAGAGTGCTGTAGTAGCTCAGTGGATCAGGCGGCATCCCTGGTGAACATCAATAGGGTTGGAACTCTTCAGATTGATTGTGGAGGGGAGGAAAGAAAGCTGGAAGAGAGAAGGGGCGGGACAAAACTTGGCAGGTAATAGGCAGACACAGGGGAGGAGGGTTACTTGATAGAAAGATCGTTGGATAAAGTCTAGAGATGAAAAGACAGAAGGTGTGAGACAAAAGGATTGAAGAGTTGTGATGAGAGACTCTTCAATCCTTTTCCCAGACACCTTTGGTCCCACTCTGACAAGCACCTCCTCACATACTTCAATCCGCCCTTGTGAATCAGAAATGCAATCCTGACTTTGGTTGCTGAGGCAAACTTTCAATGATCATGAGGGAAGGACCTTCATTTCAATCTGATACTGTTTCTACCAGCAGAAACGAGTCATCTACAAGCTCAGCACCAGTGATGGAGCACTAGGAAACTGTAAGGGATATACAAGGTGATATTCATAGAAAATAACAGGGCACAAAACAGCACAAAGTGCTCAATGACAAAACGTCATACAGGCCAGGCATCCCTGTGCACACACCCCTTGTAGCTAAACCTTGAGCAGCTGAGTGGAAGAAGGGGAACTGGATCTTTCTCTGAAAATAAAAGGGAAAATATTATGTGCAGACGGAGGAGATTAGTTTGACTTGGATCATATTCAGCATGGACATTGTGGGCTGAAGGGCCTGTTCTTGTGCTGTACTGTTCTATATCTGTGTATTCTATGTTGGCTGTGAATTCACAACAAAGAGATGGTCTGGACCAGATGCAGAGATGGTGGGTTTTTGTATATCGATTTGTGTTGGTGTTGCGTTGGTGATTTGATAGACGTTTATACAATTATGAGACAAGGTAGGGTAGACAGTCAGAACCTTTTCCCAGGATGGAAAAATCAAATACTTGAGATATGGATTAGGAATGAAGGTGCCTACAGATTGGAAACATCCAGGGGAATGTGATCAGTTAGAACAGGCTTGTTTGCAGCATGAGATCAATAAACTCTTCCATGTCCACTGTGCCATCTCCATCTGTGTCTACTTCTCTGATCATCTCCCGTAATTCCTGGTGGGAGAAGTAGACACCAGCAGACTTGCAGGCATCCTTGAGATTGTCAAAAGTGATCTTCCCATCACTGTCTGCAAGTAATCACATTTACATGCTTACGGAAAGAATCACTTAATATTTTTCCATTTTTTTCTCACTGGAACATAACATAATGGACTAAAAATGACGGGAGAAAAGAATTGATTAATTGTTCTGGAAACTGTTTAGTTACTGCAAATATGAAGCAGCAAAACAGTAATTCACAACACAAAATCCCGCGTGGAGGTTTGAAGGATGTCACACAGCATCAAATCATTAATCGACTCATTAGTATTTCCCCATAGTTAGCACGGAATGTTCATGAGGTCCTCCGCGGATGGTGTTTGAATTTGAGTTTAGTTTATTGTCACGTGTAGTGAAGTACAGTGAAAAGCTTTTGTTGCATGCTAACCAGTCAGCAGAAAGACAATACATGATTACAATCAAGCCATCCACAGTATACAGATACATGATAAAGGGAATAATGTTGAGTGCAAGGTAAAGTCCAATACAGTCCAATTAAAGATAGTCCAATGGTCTCCCAGGAGGAAGAGAGCTGGCAGAAGACAGGGAAATGACCTTGAACATAAATAGTCATTATGAATTCCAAGACAGAAGATGGGTTAATGCAGTGCAGCATAAGGGGATAATATTGAAGTCTGTACGAATGAAATGAAATGTACGCTCAGCATAAAGAAGGGCAAGTGTTGCTGTTGAAAAAGTCCAAATTCTCAGATGCTATTTTACTTGGGTGCCGTAACAGACAATGGTGATGAAGTATCAATTGTCGATTCATAGAAGAACCAGGTTTAGGAAGTCCGTCCACCACCGTTTTTCCAGATCCTTTAATAAAGACAAAACCTCCCCCCTCTGAAATCCCCTTGAAAATGTGGCGCCTTGGCTGGGTGAGGTGGCCGATCTCAACCTCATCGGGACTTCCATTGCTGATTGGCGGGTTGAGTTTTCCCCCTGCGGCTGAGGCTCTGGAACTCCGACCCAGATCTGTACCTGACTTTGCGGCTGGTATCTTGGCCCCCACATGGCCACAACCTCTGTTGGACCGCCAAAACAGATTAAAGGTTCTAGAACCAAAGATGCTGGAAAATCGGTGATGGACCTGTATTAGAAAGATGATCAGTTCTTGCAGAGCCTGGGGTTTTGTCAGTATTAAGGTGCGGGAACAAAGCTTGGGGAAAGGATATAAATGGCTGTGACAACTGCGATGCCTTTAGACAGCCCCAACACTCCTTCATGGACCTTTGGGCTGTGTTCAATTATGAAAATGATTTAAAACAGAGAAGGAGCAGACTGTCAGGTAAGAATTCATGAAACTCGTAGGAAGACAAGAAAGCAAACAAATCTCCAATCCCCAGGCACAGAAACAAATACTTTCAGATGGTTGATTGTTTGGTTCAGCTATGCAGATGATCTGCTGAGTTACTCCAGCACTCTGCGCCTATCTTCAGTACAAGCCAGCATCTGCAGTTCCTTCCTACACATGCACTTGATCAACTGGCTCTTACCCTCCACATAAAGTAAAGATCACTCAAAGATCAAAGGAAGCTTTTTTCTTAATACGGAGCATCTATAAATGTCAGAAACATTAGAAGCTGCACAATATTTGAAATGAAAGAGTACTGGAGATTGTGAAAGAATACAAATTACAATCAGAAATGTTGAATTCTTTCGGTGAGCTAACATAAAGGATGGGGTGAGAGACCTCATGTAGTCCTGAGTTCTATGACTTAGGGTTATATTCTCTTGGTTACAGACATTGTATCTGAACAAAAGTGGATAAAGGCATAATAGATGTCAAAAGCCCGGTAATGTTGAGCGCACAACAGACAATAATTTTATTTTCATCTTTTGCTGTTGCTATGACTTAGGGTTATATTCTCTCTGGTTACAGACATTGTATCTGAACAAAAGTGGATAAAGGCATAATAGATGTCAAAAGCCCGGTAATGTTGAGCGCACAACAGACAATAATTTTATTTTCATCTTTGCTGTTGCAACTTGAGCTCAATCCAATATTTTGTGAACCCATGATTCCGTTTCTGTTGGGAAAATATGGGCTGATTTTTGCAAATTAGCATAACTATTACTCACCGCAATCAAAGAGATCAAATCCCTGTTTAATCTCCTCAAGGGTATCTCTTGCTTCTCCCTGATGCTCTACAACAATCTGGAGGAACTCACGGAAACTCACATTCCTGGGGTAAAACAAGAAGACGGCAAATGGATGTGATGGTGCGCTCTCTGAGTTCAATGCTACCTCTGGGTGATGGAGCAGTGAAACAAGTAGTTACATAGTTCCTTGAAAGTGGCCTCACAGGTAGCCAGGGTGGTCAAGAAAGCTTTCGACACATTGGACTTCATCAGTCTTGCAGCATTGACTATAGAAGTTGGGAGTCATTGGTGAGACCACATTTAGAGTATTATGTTCAGTTTGGGTCATCTGTACCATTGCACCACCTAGGGGATTGGATGGCACACTGCAAGACATACATTGAACAAACTGAGAACTGCTGACAAACATGTATGACTATCATGATGAACAATGGCCAATAATTGTTAAACTTACTCTTTTTTTAATGGCCCCAAACTTCTCAGCGTTGTGCCCAGTTCCTCCTGATTGACACCAAAACCAAGGGTACGGAGCGCCCAATGAACCTCGGTTGCATTAAGATACCTAAGTTAAAAGTGACTGATTAAAATTAAATTGTTTTTAATGTTCAAATAATTTTATCCCACATATTTTTTACCTGCCTTTAGCCATTGAGAATGAAAAATAAATGCTGAAAACAGTTGTGATAAAAAGTAATCAACACTGTTTAACTCTTTCCACACATGATGACTGATCAACTGAGTTTTTCCCAGATTCTCTGTAGTTACAGCCTTTACAATCGTTTATAACGCCATCAATTTTCAAAATCAACTAATTTATTAGAACGTAACTAAACATAATATTTCCTGATGCATTAGCTACAAATATGAACTCAACTAGAGTCATAGAGTGATAGTGAGGGAACAGGCCCATCGGCCCAACTTGCCCGCACCGGCCAACATGTCCCAGCTACACTAGCCCCACCTGCCCACGTTTGGTCCATATCCCCCCAAACCTGTCATAAGGTCACAAGGAATAGGAGTAGAATTAGGCCATTCAGCCCATCAAGTCTACTCCGCCATTCAATCATGGCTGATCTATCTCTCCCTCCTAACCCCAATCCATGTCCTATCCATGTACCTGTCTAACGGTTTTAGGACACCCCTTTCTGATTCCGATCTGACAGACACACACTGCACTGAAACTGACTCTTTGGCCCATCAAGTCCATGATGGCCCATCAAGTCCATGATGCTGCAAACCTCCCCAAACAACACTTCCATTAAAAAGGTTAGGAAAAAGGTTGAAACGTCACCTATGCATATTCTCCTGAGATGTGGCCTGACCTGCTGAATTAGCCCAGCCCTGGGTCTTTTATGTAAAACAGCATCTGCAGTTGCTTGTCTCTACCCCCATGTTCAATGCAGCTGCAACCAATAAACTCAAATTCTCTGTCTGTTACACTAAAAAACACACGTTTATTCTGATACTTTACTTCTTAATATAACATGATACCCAGTCCATTCTGGGCTTTCGGGCCTGTAATGTATGGAAAGAAAATCTATTACCCAACAATGTCCTAAGCATTAACTTTCACTCCCCTGTTTTTTCACTTTGTTCTCAGATTGCTGAGTTCGACATTTGTTTTTTGGCACTCACCCCACTTTATTTGTGTCGGAGTTGTTAAACACGACCCTGAGATCCCTGATGTCCTGGGGTGTCAATTCCTGCTGGATTTTGCAGGATAAATCTCCACAAGCCATCTCTTGTTGTTCTTCTTTCCACTCTTGAAGAAAAGCGAGCAACTGCAGGGGAAAATAAATCACAGCTATTACAGTAGAGACACTATTGCATGCAAGTTTTTGAGGAGGTCAGTTTAGTTTAGATGAGCTATGTTTAGAGATACAGTGTGGAACGAGGCCCTTTGGCCCATTGAGTCCTGTTATCCCACTTTTGCATTCTTCACTCTAGAGGCAATTTACAGAAGCCATTCAACCTACAAACTCGCACACCTTTGGGATGTGGGAGGAAACTGAAGCACCCGGAGAAAGCTCGCGCGGCCACAGGGAGAACGTACAAACTCCGTCCAGACTCTATTGTGTGTTACCTCCAGGTGCTCCGGTTTCATCCCACATCCCAAAGACGTGCGGGTTTGTAAGTCAATTGCCCCCAGTGTGTAGGGAGTGGAATAACGAAAGTGGGAGAACATGGAGCTAGTGTGACCAATGCTCAGCATGGACTCGGTGGGCCGAAGGGCCGGTTTCTGTGCTGTTACTGCAAAACACAATGAGATTTAAAAAAACAATTATTGCAACACTTTCAACAAAACAAATGGAGATCAGTGGGCAGCACGGTGGCGCAGTGATCGAGCTACTGCCTTACAGCGCCAGAGACCCGTGTTCGATCCTGACTATGGGTGATTGTCTGTATTGAGTTTGTACATTCTCCTCGTGATCTGTGTGGGTTTTCTCCGAGATCTCTGGTTTCCTCCCACTCTCCAAAGATGTAAAATTGTCTTTAGTGTATGTAGGGTAGTGTTAATGTGCGGGGATCACTGGTCAGTGCGGACTTAGTGGGCCGAAGGGCCTGTTTCCACGCTGCATCTCTAAACACAATACACAATACACAATACACAATACAATTTATTTGTCACTTGAACCTCATAGAGGCTCAAGTGAAATGTTGTTTCTGCAGTCATACATACAAGAAAAAAAGACCCAAGACACAACACAATTTACACAGACATCCATCACAGCGCATCTCCTCCTCGCTGTGATGGAAGGCAAAAAAACTTATCTCTCTAAACTAAACTAAACTAAACTAAACTAAACAGTGGATGGATGACCTGGATCAGTAACAATGATTAGACCAACTCTGCCGACAAGTCTCACTTTTAACATGACATAGATCATGGCCTTACCTTCTCCCCCAGTGGGATGGGTGGAGGAACATTTTCTGGTGCAACGGAGTCAAGAGGACAATTATAACTTTCCGAAGGTTTTTTAGACTCTTTCCCAGTAAGTGTTTTCTTCTTTTTCTTCACAATCTTCTTTTTCTTTGAAGGCATTTTCCCAGCTTTACAGCAAACCGTGCTATGTTGCCCAGTGCAGCAGTGGATGCTTGGAGGAAACACTTTAAAACTCAGTTACTATTAGCAACCCAGTCAACAATCCCAGCTACTCCTGTAGACAGTCAGGTCCACCAGCAGGTGGTGCTGTTTGAATTGGAACCAGCTATTGGCAATCCAGTATTTGAAGAAATCTAGAGTCCAGAGTGTTTCATTGTCATATTTGCTGATATGAAACAATTAAATTCTGACTTGCAGCAGCACAACAGGTCTGTATAAATAATAATGATAAACAAAAAAAAAAGAGTTGAAGAAGGAACTGCAGATGCTGGAAAATCGAAGGTAGACAAAACTGCTGGAGATACTCAGCGGGTGAGGCAGCATCTATGGAGCGAAGGAAATAGGCAACATTTGGCTGCAGAGTGGCGCAGCAGTAGAATTGCTGTCTTACAGCGCCAGAGACCCAGGTTCGATCCTGACTACGGGTGCTGTCTGTACGGCGTTTTTACGTTCTCCCTGAGACCACGTGGGTTTCCTCCGGGTGCTCCGGTCCCCGCCCCCAAAGACATACAGGTTTGTAGGCTAATTGGCTCCGATAAAAAAATGAAATTGTCGCTTGTGTATAGGATGGTGCTAGTGTACGGGTGCTCGCTGTTTAGCATGGACTCGTTGGGCCGAATGGCCTGTTTCAATGCTGTACCTCTAAAGTTCAAAGTCTAAAGTTCAATAAATTTAAAAAAAAACAATACTAGTGTTAGAACAAAACTCTAAACTAAACTAAACTAAAAGTCCGAAGTCCCTAATGCAAGCAAGACAGTTCATCGTTTGAAGTTTAGTTGGTGTTTGTAGTGTATAATAGTTGTTGGGAATAAACTGTTCCTAAACCCGGAGGTCACGTTTTCAATCTCCTATAGCTTCTTCCTGTTGGCAGGATTGGAATGATAGCGTGGCCAAGGTACTGTGGGTCCTTGATGATGCTGGCTGTCTCTTTGAGGCAGTGCCTCCTGTGGATCCCTTTGACGGTGCAGAGATCAGTACCTGTGATACGGGGAAGTGTCCACTATGTTTTGTAATCTCATTAGTTCATGGGCATTCGAGTTGCCAAACCAGGCCGTGATGCAACCAATCGACGTGCTCTATACTGTATACCAGCAGAAGTTCAGGAGTGTACTCATCAACGTACCGAATCTCCTCAAATCTTCTAAGTAGAAGCGTTGATGACCTTTCTTTACAATTGCATCAACGTGCTGAGTCCAGGACATGTATATCTTCAGAGATATGTACACCCAGGAACCTGAAGTTTATTCTCTGCACCACTGATTCAGTTGCAAAGGGATGCGCACAGTCCTTGAGCTTAATAACAGGCTTATGATGGTGATGAAAGTCGACCTGTAATCAATGAACTGTGTGATATGTATGTTTGTTGTTCAAGTGGTCCAGTGCAGAGTGGAGTGCCAATAAGATTGCATTCCCCTTTGATCTATTGTAGCGGCAGGCAAATTGTACCAAGCCTAGGTTCTTGTGTTGAAGTTGGAGTTGATATGCGCCTTAACCATCCTCTCAAAATCTCTTTGTTCCTTGAATTAAATAGCCTGACAATTTTTGGTAGACAAAAATGCTGGAGAAACCTAGCGGGTGAGGCAGCATCTATGGAGCGAAGGAAGTAGGCAATGTTTCGGGTCGAAACCCTTCTTTGGACAATTTCTGTTCTTTTCACGTACTCTGATTAATTTTGTATCTATTAAGATTTAAACCTGTTAAAGATTTTTACTACTTGTTGAGTGCAAAGGTGAAAGAGATTACAGATGCTCGGGCAAAGCACAAAGTTCTGGAGGAACACAGCGGGGCAGTCAGCATCTGGGGAGGGAATGGACAGGTAACGTTTCGGGTTGGGTCCCTTCTTCAGGAGTACAGGGAGAAAATTGGAAAATAGAGGTGGGGCGGGGGAAAGCCTGGCAAGTGGACACAGGTGAGGAGGGGTTTGATTCATACATAGATGGAATAAATGACAAAAGTTAAAGTTGAAAGGAAGACAAAAGGGTATCGGATAAGGGGAGAAGAGGTGAGGGTAATGTCAAACTGAAGGGTGAGGTGGATGGATAAGGGGATAAAAGGGCAATGGGGGAAATCGGTAATAAAAAGTCAGAACACTTGAAGAACTCAGTGGATCAATCAATATATGTGGAGGCATAAGTTTGTTGTTGTTTTGGAGTGAGATCCAGTTTCAAAGTCTCAACCTGAAACGTCTGAAGAAGGATCTCGACCCGAAATGTCACCCATTCCTTCTCTCCAGTGAAGCTGCCAGCCATGCTGAGTTACTCCAGAATTTTGTGTCTATCTTCAGTTTAAACCTGCATCTGCAGTTCCTTCCGACACATGTCGACCATCCCTTTGCTTCCATAGATGCCATTTGACATCCTGAGTTCCTCCAGCGATTTGTTTTTCATCCTTTTCTAGGCTGGGTTTGGAGGAAGATGCCCAAATGATAACAGGGAGAGAAACACCTCGCTTTTAAAACTCATTTGTTGCATTTGCTACACAACACATAACGTGGAGATTCAACTCTTCGATTATATATTTTTTTCAGCGCAAAGTCAGCCTCAGAAATTGAAGGTCAGAAGTGGCAATGCTGTGGAAATGTTATGTGTGTGACTGATAGAACAAATCAGACCTCCAACATGCAAACACTTGTAAACGTACAAAATACCTTTAGGTGAATATATTTTTTAACAATGTTCTCATATCCCTCAAAAACATTTCACTTGCGACATGTTATCAGAGTCCTAGAGAGAGATACAGAGCACAACAGGCCCTTCGGCCCGTCGAGTATGTGTCAACCATCAACCACCCTTTCACGCTAAGCCTACTATTTAGTTTAGTTTTTAATTTAGAGATACAGAGCAAAAAAGCCCTTCAACCCACCGTGCCTGGCAAGGAATAGCTGAGGGGGTTGACACAAATGCTGGAGTAAATCAGCGGGATAGGCAGCATCTCTGGAGAGAAGGAATGGATGATTTTTCGGGTTGCAACCCTTCTTCAGACATGTTTATGTCTACCTTCGGTGTAAACCAGCATCTGCAGGTGAGGCGGGGAGGGAGTTGGGGGTTGGGTGGGGGGTTGGGATGTTGATAGAGAGACGGTTGGACAAAGGCCTGAGATGAAAAGACAGAAGATGTGAGACAAATTGATTCAAGAGTTGTAAATTGTGAAGCTAGAGGAAGGAATGTAGGTAGAGGGGGAGGGGAGAAGAAGGTGTGCATCCAGGTGGGGCATAAGGGAGGGAGGGGGTGGGGGAGAGGGGAGGTAGAGAAGTAGGTGGGTAGGTTAAAATAGGAGAATTCAGTGTTCATACCATTGGGTTATGAGCTACCCAAGTATAATATGAGGTTATGGTATAATATACTGTTCTAGTATAATATACTGTTTACCAGTTTGTGCTCACTGTGGCAATGATGGAGGTGCTGTTCCTCTTGTTTCTCTTTCAACAGATGCTGCCCGGCCTGCTGAGTGTGGCTAAGCCTGGCTCCCTAAACGTTGCCCACATGGACACCCTGACAACATTGACCAATTGTTCAATCTATGGAGCATTGCATAGTCATTCTCAGCCCCATTTGGGGTTAGCAATGGTGTTAGACAAGGGGGGATTATGTCCCCAGTCCTTTTTAATCTATATATTGATGATCTGTCTAAACAATTGAAAGCCTATAACACTGGGTGCGTGATTGGTAATATTTTAGTGAACCATATTATGTATGCAGATGATCTTGTGGACTTTAGTCCATCTAGCGATGGTCTCCAGCAGCTCCTTACTATATGTTCTGTGTATGGTGTGGAACATGACATTAAATATAATGCTAGTAAGAGTGCTGTTATGACTGTAGAACCAAAGAGGATAAATGTCTAAAAATTCCTGATTTTAAATTGTCTGACAATAATTTTAGTGTCTGCAATAAGGTAAAATATCTAGGGCATATTATTACAGAACAAATGACAGATGATGAGGATATTTATAGGCAACAGCGCATGCTGTATGTAAAGGCGAATATTCTCTTGCGTAAATTTGGTGCATGTGCAGATGTGGTGAGGATGTGGCTATTTAGAGCATACTGCACACCACTCTACACTGCGCACCTGTGGTCGAACTATGGAAAGACAAGTTTGCAGAGACTAAAGGTGGCATATAACGATGCCATGAGAACACTGCTAAGGAAACCTAGATGGTGTAGTGCCAGTAATATGTTTGTGGCTGCAGGATCGGTACTTTAGAAGCTATCCTAAGAAATCACATGTATAAATTCATTTACAGGATAAATTACTCTAAAAATTATTGTGGCCTTGTCAAACATAAGGGTTAGCACTACACGCTACGAATCCCAGCTGTGGAGACACTGGTATCGTTGTCTCGTTGTAGGACATTGATCATTCTTTTAATCTGGATTTTTAACTTGTGTAGTGTGTTTTAAAAAATATATTATTTATGATGCTTTTATAAGTGATGTACTAAGATTTTATATGTATATGATATTTTTTTACTATGCAATGAATTTTTTTTAATGTAATGTTGCCCCTTGTCTGGACCCCGAGTCCGCAATAAAGTTTATTATTATTATTATTATTATTATTATTATTATTATTATTATCATTCACTCCCATCCTTCCCTCAGGCTTGCACATCTTCAATATGAAGAAGCTGAAATGAGTGTGGAGTCCTGCAGTTCATTTCCCTCCATATCCTGGCATAGTCAACCTGTGGTTAATGGGTCTCACCTAAACCATTGCCATGGTGGACCATGGGCCTGTTTCTGTGCTGTGAGACTCTATACCTCCTGACACACTGACATCAGTGAGGGAACAGGATCAGATGTGAAAGTCAGGCACAAAGTGCTGGAGTAACTCAGGGGGTCAGGCAGCATTTCTGGAGGAAAAGGACGGGTGAGGTGTTGGGTTGGGACACTTTTTCAGATGATGGAGTCGCTGAGGTCAATGGAGGTATTCACTCTGCCTTCTCTGAAGGGACCACGTTAGTGCATCAAACGTCAGGGAACAAGCTTAGACCATCTGTTGTAGATAGATAGATAGATAGATAGATAGATAGATAGATAGATAGATAGATAGATAGATAGATAGATAGATAGATAGATAGATAGATAGATAGATAGATAGATAGATAGATAGATAGATAGATAGATGGATAGATGGATAGATAGATAGATAGCCTTTATTGTCATTCAGACCGAAGTCTAAACGAAATTGCAGCAGTCATACATATAATACAATAAAAACAACAATAAACACATATTAACATCCACCACAGTGAGTCCACCCAGCATCTCCTCACTGTGATGGAGGCAAAAGTCTTAGGTCTGCAGTCTCTTCCCTCCTCTTCTCCCTCTGCGCTGAGGCGATACCCCACCGGGCGATGTTATAAATCAGTCCCGCGGCTCAAACACCGCGGCCCGGGGTGGTTGAAGCTGCCGCCCACCAGTCCTGCAGACGCAGCCGCTGGCCCGCGGCCGAACCTTGGACTCAGGCCACCACCGCCAGAACGCCGTCCCAGCCACCCTCACGTGAGTACCGCACCGACTTCAGCCTCGGGCTGGGCCACCCCGACATGGGCGCCGAAACTCCCCCGGACCGGGCCGTCCCGACATAGATGGATCGATCTCACCCTGCACTAAGGGAAGGTTAGAGATTGAGTCATGCTGTATGACTGTGCTGCATTATTTTGCTGCAGAGAGAACAGATGTGGGTACTTGCTCAAACTACAACCTATTCCAGTTTGAGTGCGTCATATAAAATGTCAAAATGAAATCCAATCCAACACCTCCATTTCCTGCAACCCTGGAGGCAGCATGGCTGTTCTTAAAGGGTTGTTTACTTAGAGCTGTAGACCTGTAGAGTTGTCTGCAATCAATTCTCCAACATTCTGTTTTTCAGGATTGGCTTTCATATTTGTAAAAGGCTAGTTAAAAGGTTACAGAGATTTTATATGTCACACTTTCAGTTACCTCATGATACATCCTTCACCTGTTCAAAGGCTTTTTTAATATCACTTTTTTGATGTGTTGTTTGAGTTGTGATATTTACTTCCTTTAAAACATATTTTGGTCCCTTCACTGAAATTATTAAGACAAACTCTGATTAGGGAATAATTATAAAGATCCACGTGAATGGTGAAAATGTGGGATGATTCCAGCAATTAAGCTTAGAGAATGTTTGGAGAATTTAGTAGTCCACGCCAACCAGCGATAACCCCGCGCACTAGCGCTATATTACACACCAAGGAAAATTTGCAAGTAACATAAGCCGATTAACCTACAAACCTGCACGTCTTTGGAGTGTGGGAGGAAGCACGAGCACCCAGAGAAAATCCAAGTGGTCGCAGGGAGAACGTACAAACTCCGTACAAACTGCACCCGTAGTCAGGATCGAACCCGGGTCTCCTGCGCTGTATGGCAGCAACTTTACCACTGCGCCACCGCTGTGCTACCAAAAGATTCATTAAGATTTATAAAGATTCGGAGAGTTCAACGAATGATCATTGATCTGAAATGCTGCAGTTGATATTAATTTGCCTACAGATAGCAGAGTGCTTAAGAGGAGTGGAGAGGTGGGTGGAGTGAGGGCAGGGTTGGGGATAATGACCTTCAGTCATTAACTCAATCATTATTTGAGTTACAGTTATATTGAAAGTAATGTCAGCAAATGCTTTGCATTCAATGCCATGGTTATGGCGATTTGCATGTGTACCTGGATGTGCCCGCCCCTGTTGATCTGTCCTGGGCCCAGCACACTGATACACTTACAAAAAAATGCTCACCATTGCCTTCACTTCCTCAGAGGTTTGAGGAGATTCAGCATTTCCCCAAATATCCGATCAAACTTCCACAGGTGTGCAGTGGAGAGCAGACTGACTGGTTACGTCAGCGTTGGAGTTGCTGCCTCACCGCGCCACAGACCCGGGTAGGATCCTGACCACGGGCGCTGTCTGTTCGGAGTTTGTACGTTCTTCCCGTCACTACGAGGGGTTTCCAGTTTCCTCCCACACTCCAAACACGGCTTCGGTAAAAATTGTGAATTGCCCCTAGATGGCATTAAGGGCCTGTCCCACTGTACGAGCTAATTCAAGAGTTCTCCCGAGTTTCACCTGACTCGAACTCGGAGAATTACGGTAATAGTAGCAATGGTACAAAAGTTTGAGATTTTAAAAATCAAGTCTGCAATTTATCCCATCAGATAAAGCATAAAATAAGTTTAATTTGACACCTAATTCACTTTCATATCTTCAGTATTAAAAAAGTTATGGCCATTTTCATACTTGAAAATTAGCATCTTGTTCCCTAATGATTTGCCATTGACTTAACACAAAAGTTGTGATCAAGGACAGCCAAATGGCCATAACTTTATTAAAAATTAAGAGAACTGAAAGAAGTTTTCAGTTATTATAGATTGAAGCATTCTGAAACAAATATTAAACAATCTTACTTGGATGACCTGAAATTAAAGCATATAATTAGTTAGTTACCCAATTGTAGCTAATTCCAAAATTCAATTACAGGTACTAGATCTAAACATCTATCCATTTCTTAAGAAAAGATTTACATTTTTAAATAGCCTAAGTGTCCAAAGAACATTCACACAAGAATTCACAATAAAACATGATTTTAAAATCTCATTGTCATTAATTTATAGGCCAAATGGAAGGAATTTAGTGTTTAATTACTGTAAATTAATGGCCATTTAAATCAGTTTGCGAGTGGGATTTTGTGGAACACGCTGGTTTGGAACGTTGCGATTGCAGTGATTTTGAAGCCCATGTTGGCATAAAAAATACTGCCTGTTCGGCTGGGCCCCCAAGTCACCTTCACGCAACTTAAAATTTTGAATAAAAGGATCTTAAGAAGCACTTTTTAATGTAAAAATAAACAGCCTACCTTGCCTTGTCCCCTACGTGACATCCGTCCCATTGTCGGCCTTCGCGGCTTTTAAAGATGATTTTTAATCTACTATAGTAATTAAATAATCCAATTAAGTTTAAAAATAACTGCAGCGAACGAATTTTGCAACGATTTTTCGTCAGCAACAAAGCAGACTGAACAACCTCGATTTCAATAGCCTAGAGAAAACGTCGTTTTTTAAACCCGCCCCCCCTCCCAAAGGCGCCAAAGTCGCGCACATGGGCAGCGGAAGAACTGCAGCGCCGCTGAAGGTAAGTTTTGCAACATACCTAGTAATAGCCGCTCATAGGTACTCGGGGCTCTCGTGGACATTTTTCACCATGTTGAAAAATCTTCACGAGTCTTCACGAGCTTACCGTGTTTCCCAAGTACCTGCCGTTAGCGTTACGAGCCGCTAAGAGGCATCCCGAGCTCCTACTTACCCACTACATACATTCTACGTGCTTACCACAAGTTTGATTTTTTTTTTAAACTCAGCAGAGCTCTTGAATTACCTCGTACAGTGGGACAGGCCCTTTAGTGTACGGGGATCGCTGGTCAGCGCAGACGCGATGGGCTGAAAGGCCTGTTTCTGTGCTATATCTCGAAAAGAAAACATCCCTCACCAATCCAACTTCCCAGAAATTATCATCTTTCTGCTGTTTGTAGGGTGTCACTGACACAGGAGTCAGTGTTACATAGAAAAGTTGTTTGAGTTGTGGTATTAACTTGGTTAAAAACTTTTTTTTTTCCCTTCACGGAAATTATTGGAGTCAGTGTTACATCTGAATCTGAATCTGAATCTGTTTGATCGAGTATTCGGTGAAATGCTGAATCTCCTCAAACCTGTGAGGAAGTGAAGACAATGGTGAGCATTTTTCTGTAAGTGTATCAGTGTGCTGGGCTCAGGTAAGATCAACAGGTACACCCAGGTACACATGCAAATCGCCATAACCATGGCAACGATTGCATTGAATGCAAAGCATTTGCTGACATTACTTTGTATATAACTGTAACTCAAATAATGTTATAAGAAGACCAAGGAGCTCATTGTAGACTTCAGGAAGTCCAGAGGCGGCACGCACACCCCCATCCACATTAACGGGACGGAGGTGGAACGTGTTTCTAGCTTCAGGTTCCTGGGAGTCAACATCTCCGATGACCTCTCTTGGACCCACAATACCTCTACACTGATCAAGAAGGCTCATCAGCGTCTCTTCTTCCTGAGGAGACGGAAGAAGGTCCATCTGTCTCCTCCGATCCTGGTGAACTTCTACCGCTGCACCATCGAGAACGTCCTTACCAACTGCATCACAGTATGGTATCGCAACTGCTCTGTCTCCGACCGGAAGGCACTGCAGAGGGTGGTGAAAATTGCCCAACGCATCACCGGTTCCACGCTCCCCTCCATTGAGTCTGTCCAAAGCAAGCGCTCTCTGCGGAGGGTGCTCAGCATCGCCAAGGACTGCTCTCACCCCAACCATGGACTGTTTACCCTCCTACCATCCGGGAGGCGCTACAGGTCTCTCCGTTGCCGAACCAGCAGGTCGAGGAACAGCTTCTTTCCGGCGGCTGTCACTCTACTAAACAACGTACCTCGGTGACTGCCAATCACCCCCCCCCCCCCCCCCCACTTATTATTTATTTTTTTTTATTCAAATCGTTTGCTATGTCGCTCTTCAAGGGAGATGCTAAATGCATTTTGTTGTCTCTGTACTGTACACTGACAATGACAATCTGAATCTGAATCTGAATCTGAATCTGAATCTGACATAGAAAAGTTGTTTGAGTTGTGGTATTCACTTCCTTAAAAACATTTTTTTTTTCCCTTCACGGAAATTATTGAGCCAAACTCTGATTAGGGAATAATTATAAAGATACATGAGAATGGTAAAAATGTGAGACGATCCCAGCAATTAAGTTTAGAGAATGTTTGAGAATTTAGAGAGACACACAGCGCGAAAGCAGGCCCTTCGGCCCAACTGGTCCACCCCGACCAATGATAACCCCGCACACTAGCGCTATCTTAGGGAGTACAGAGAAGGTTCACCGGACTGATTCCTGAGATGTCAGGATTTTCAGATGAAGAAATACTGGATAGACCCGGCTTGTACTCGCTAGAATTTAGAAGATTGAGGGGGGATCTTATAGAAACTTACAAAATTCTTAAGGGGTTGGACAGGCCAGATGCAGGAAGATTGTTCCTGATGTTGGGGAAGTCCAGAACAAGGGGTCACAGTTTAAGGATAAGGGGGAAATCTTTTAGGACCGAGATGAGAAAAACAATTTTCACACAGAGAATGGTGAATCTCTGAAATTCTCTGCCACAGAAGGTCGTTGAGGCCAGTTCATTGGCTATATTTAAAAGGGAGTTAGTAATGGCCCTTGTGGCTAAAGGTATCAGGGGATATGGAGAGAAGGGAGGTACAGGATACTGAGTTGGATGATCAGCCATGATGATATTGCATGGCGGTGGAGGCTCGAAGGGCCAAATGGTCTACTTCTGCACCTAATTTCTATGTTTCTATGTTTGTATGTTTGAGAACTTAGAGAGACACACAGCCCGAAAACAGGCTATTCGGCCCACCGAGTCCACCCCGACCAATGATAACCCCGCACACTTGTGCTATCTTACACACCAAGGGAAATTTGCAAGTAACATTAGGCGATTAACCTACAAACCTGCACGTCTTTGGAATGTGGGAGGACACCCGAGCACACGGAGAAACCCCACGTGGTTGCAGGGAGAACGTACAAACTCCGCACAAACAGCACCCGTAGTCAGGATCAAACCCAGGTCTCCTGCGCTGAATGGCAGCAACTCTACCACTGCGCCACCGCTGTGCTACTGAAAGATTCATTGATTTATAAAGATTCGGAGAGTTCAAGGACTGTTCATTGATCTGAAATGCTGCGGTTGATATTAATTTGTCTACAGACAGCAGGACTAAGAGGAGTGGAGAGGTGGGTGGAGGTGGAGTGAGGGCAGGGTTGGGGATAATGACCTTCAGTCATGAACTCAATCATTATTTGAGTTACAGTTATATACAAAGTAATGTCAGCAAATGCTTTGCATTCAATGCAATCCTTGCCATGGTTATGGCGATTTGCATGTGTACCTGGATGTACCTGTTGATCTTACCTGAGCCCAGCACACTGATACACTTACAGAAAAATGCTCACCATTTCCTTCACTTCCTCAGAGGTTTGAGGAGATTCAGCATTTCACCGAATACTCGATCAAACTTCCACAGGTTTGCAGTGGAGAGCAGACTGACTGGTTACGTCAGCGGTGGAGTTGCTGCTTCACCGCGCCAGAGACCCGTGTAGGATCCTGACCACGGCGCTGTCTGTTCGGAGTTTGTAAGTTCTTCCCGTCACTGAGAGGGGTTTCCGGTTTCCTCCCACACTCCAAACACGGCTTCGGTAAAAATTGTGAATTGCCCCTAGTGTGTAGGATAGTGTTAAGGGCCTGCCCCACTGTACGAGCTAATTCAAGAGTTCTCCCGAGTTTCCCCTGACTCGAACTCGGAGATTACAGTAATAGCCGCTCGTAGGTACTCGGGGCTCTCATGGAGAGCCTCAACCTATTGAATAACTGATGGCTGCAGAGAAGGTTTCACAATTTGTTCTGTTCATTAACATGTTTTATATGTAACAACATAATTTACCGAGCCACTCCACACACTCCCCTCTCACTCCTATCACTGTCCATTCTGGCACCATGTCTACACCCCGCTCTCTGTCTCTCTCTTCCACCAACATCCCATTTATTCTCCTTGCTCCGTCTGGTTCACTCCCTCTCCCACCGCTCCTCTTGCACTCTCTCGCACCCACCATCCCACTCACTCTCTTAACTCTCTTCCGTCTCTCCTAAGTAACTCTCTTGCACCTCTCTCTGTCACCTTTCTCTCTCCCTCCCATCCCATCTCATCCCTTGATCTCTCTCATTGCTCTGTCACCCATCATGTGTCCACTCACCATCTATGTTCTCCTCCTTAGTGTCTCACCTCCTCACATTGCCTACACTTATACACTCTGTCCTAATCCCTTCCCTCGTTCCCTCTCCCGAACCACCCATCTCTTTTCTCTCTCTCTCTCATTGTCCCCTTTTCTTCATTTTCCCTCCTTCTCCCAATCCGCTCTCCCTACAGCAAATCTCTCTGTCTCCCTTACACACACGCATGTCTTCTATTTCTCTCTTCATTCCCCAACTTCCTTGCGCTGTCCTGTCATAGAGTCATAGAATGATACAGTGTGGAAACAGGCCCTTCGGCCCAACTTGCCCACACCGGCCAATATGTCCCAGCTACTCTAGTCCCACCTGCCTCCGCTTGGTCCATATCCCTCCAAACTTGTCCTATCCATGTACCTGTCTAACTATTTCTTAAACGTTGGGATCGTCTGAACAAGGTTTCCGACCCAAAAGGTCACCCATCCTTTTCCTCCATAGAAGCTGCCTGACCCGCTGCGTTACTCCAGCACGTTGTGTATTTGGTATAAACCAGCGTCTGCAGTTCTTTGTTTCTGGGATCAGATGTGATGTTGGCACAGATGAATTGTCTGCCAGCAACCATGTCTAGGCTTGTATATGAAGACTGCCACTTGGGAGAGATACTGGGTTATGAGGAGCATCTATAGTCCGTGGGAAAAAACAAACCAGGAAAACTGGGCAGTGCAATACACGAAAAGGGGAAATGAATTCTGAACAAGAAATATCACATTACCTTGAAATTTTACTTTTGAGCATAAAATATAATAGGAGATTTAGCATAATGATTATTATTTCACTGCTGAAGAATATTCCACAAGCTTCATCAGGAAATCATATGTTAAATTTAATTACATAGTTAGAAATGATGCAAATCACTCCGTTTACTTCCGTGTTCCTCTCCAGCAGCACAAAGAAATATTCTCACCGTGAAATGTTTATTGTTAGATCCTGCTTGAAAATATCAAAATCGTTCCTACACTGAAGGCTCCAACGTTGTCTGGGGACAAACGTCCGACATTTTATTTTATTCTTTTTATCTAAAGACAGTTTATCGCAGCAATTCAACACTGTCGGGTTTATCCACTCTGTGGTTTGGTTGCGTGTTGCCAGAAGAATGGTTAATCTCAGATGGAGTGTAATTGTTGTCTTTGATGGATTCTCATGTTTAATGATGACTTGGTCGCCTGTGAGTCAGTGGCCGAGGATGTGATGGGCTATAAAAGGGTTGGGGATCAGCAGAGCCAGGCAGAGACTCCTTAGTCGAGGTGCATTGAGAAGATCTCGACCAGACTCCACTTCGGTCCATTACCAAGAGTCAGCATGCAGTTTCTGTGGATGGCAAGCCTCCTGTCTGTGCTGCTCTTGGCATCAAGTGTAACGGCAGCACCCCTGGAAGACAGGCTGAGTCTTCGGTTGAATCGGGTGAGTGAGACCTGAGGAATCAGTTGAGGAGCGTCACTGAAGGGGAATAAGAATTGATGAAGAGGCAAGGAGGCAAAGAGCAAGGGGATCGAGGAGCAAGCACCAGTATATGTGTGTGTGAGAGGAATGCATGGGACAGTGAAACAGACCTGACTGATTTAGAGATGCAGAAGACAAAGGAAGAAAGAAGTAAGAGGAGCATTTGATTTTATCACAGATTTAGGGGAATTCTTTTTTTCTTGAAGCAAGGATGAAAATGTGGAAATATGTTTGGAGTAAAGAAAGTAGCAAACTAAGTAGATGGGGAAAGAAATGAAGCCAAATTGAGTGCTCCAAAATGTTAGTTTTGGAAGGGGGATCCAGAGAGAAAGAGAGGGAGAGGGTGCAAGAGAGAGAGAGGCAGAGAGAGGGAGAGAGGGAGAGAGAGAGAGAGACAGAGAGACAGAGAGAGATCAGTTTATAAATGACTGTCATGGTAGTAATTGTGCAAATACTTTCTCCACTTGCAACTAATTCTCCTCTCC